>NW_028277054.1:4974545-5285454 GCF_059951505.1 Python bivittatus
AAATTTAAAAAAAGGTAATCAAGTAGCCCCCCCCCCTTTTTTTTGCTTACTTCTTTCTGATCTTCCCATGTTTGTGCCATGACTTCAGTAATGGCAGCAAGGAGGGTTAAGATCTTCTTTAGGAAATTCTGTGGATTCTAAGAATCCATCTGCCGTTTTGAAGTAGTTGCGGATCATTGAATATGCTGCCCATTCCTGATTTGATACCGGACTTTACCTATCAGGAATATAGGTCTAGAAATCAGGAGGTCTCAATGCAGGAGATTGGGCCTGATGAGTTTTAGGGTTTCCTGGTGCTTACAACTCTCTGAGATGAAAAATTGGGAACAGAATTCTGCTCCTGACCATGCAGAGCTATGATGGTGATTGTACTTTCATCAGTGTCCGTATTTTCAAAATTGTCCCGCAGCTTCAATTTTTTACTTGCCATTGCCTTTATGTAGTTACTACTGATGAAGTTTGATTTTATGCCCAAATGGCTTTATGGATTCCAATTTTGTATACAGAGCGTACTGCTCATGACTACTTTTAGAATAGATGCTTTCTCATTTCTTTTTTAGTTGTATAATGACATCTGCATATTAATGTGCACAGATTGATAGATACACAGTGTTAATGCACATAAAGAAAAACCAGAGAAGTATCGCCTAAATTCCCTTCATGTGAATTTGCATAGGTTTCTCTGTAAGATTTGGCCATTGTTGAGGGCAAAAGCAAGGACCTGAGAATGATGGAGGAGGTGGTGCAAGAGGACATGGTAGGTTTGCTAGAGCAGTTTTGGCCAAGCTGGTGCCTTCAGGTGGGTTAGTTTTCAATCCCTAGTTAGGGCCAAGCTAGTGGAGAATAACAGAAATTGCAGACCAGCATATCTGGATGCACCAGGTTGGAGAAGCAGAATTTTGTTTTGTACCAGGCAGATGTGAATTCAAATCCTTGCCCCCCTTCAAAGACAGATGACACGATGCTTTATCAGATCAAAATCTCTACAGCTAAGCCCTGATGCAGAACGTCTCCGTGGTCTTGGCGAAAAGGAGAAATGCCTCAGTTCAGTGATGCAGACCATCATATTGTCCCTCTACAGATTCCATTGAACGGAGCTCCTATACTCATAGATGGTAGAGTGGACTGAACCAGTTCAGATTACAGATGTGGGGATGTCACCTTTTATAAACATAGTCTGCAATACAAACATGTCTTTAAAAAAGCAAGCCCAAAAAACTAGCACAAGAGAAGGCAGTCTGAGTTACCCATTTCCTGTGTACAGAGCTACTTTGCTGGGTGCAAGGAAGTTTTTCTTTTTTTTAATGCATGGGGGCATTCAAAGACATGCACCCTCCATCTGCAGTTGGAGTGGTGAAGTCGATGTTGCTCCTTCCTTCTGCTGGGTGGAAAGATGCAACCTGAGCCACCACCAGGTAGATACCAAGTGACGTAATGTCCGTGACTTGGTTCTAAAGGTATAATAGGACCCACTTTAGGGGAGACTCTTTCCCGCCATCTGCCACAGTGACTGAAATCCTTTTAGAAGCGATTGTTCTCTGAAGTGTTGTAGCCTTTTCACTCTGTGTGTGTGTATGTATGTATGTATGTATGTGTGTGTGTGTGTGTGTGTGTATATATATATATATATATATATATATATATACACATACACACATATATACATACATACATACATACATACAGTGGTACCTCAGTTCACGAACTTACCATATTTTTCCGACTATAAGACAATACTGTTTTCTAAAATCCTTACCCTAAAAACTGAAGGGCGTCTTATTCAAGGAAGTCAGCCGAGAATCGCCCGGTTCCAAACTGCCCATACTTTGTTTCTGCAGAGAGGCTTCCTCCTATTGCTAGCCTCCAATCACGAGGGAAATAGCTTGTCTCCCAAACAGACTTCCTCCAATCACGAGCCTGATGTAACTGACGTCAGCTGATGCTGAACAAACCAATTAGAGGAAGGCTGTTTGCAGAGACAAGCTATCTGCAGTTTCAGTCGTGCTTGAATGTAATCAGTTATGCAAAAGAGCCTGGAAATAGAGCTGCAGAGAGACGGTTTGGACCTCCTCCCACCGAGTGTATCAGGTCCATGTTAACTAATTACTAAATAAAAATGTGTTCTGGACTATCTTTAAAATATTGATTTTTTAATTTTGGGTTGGAAAAGTGGGGGTCGTCTTGTACATGGGGGTGTCTTATTGTCAGAAAAATACAGTAATCCATTCAACGATTCTGGTCGTGAGCCGAATTGGTCGCGAACCGAATCAAATTTTCTCATAAGTTTCAGTGTAAATACGGTTAATCCGTTCTGACCCCTACAAATGTGGTCGCCAACCAATTTTGGTCACCAACTGAATCAAATTTCCCCATAAGGTTCAATGTAATTATGGTTAATCCATTCTGAACCATATGTTTTTTTTTTTAAACCACAAAAATATGACACAAAGGACAGTACGAAGAGAGAGAACGCTAACCTTGCTCGATGCGACTTCTGGCATGGAGGACAGGAAGGCGGGTGGGGAGGGGGTTATTGCTTGGAGGGAGAGTCCCGCTCCCTACAGGAAGCCACGACCACGTGTCACGGGAGGGAAAATGGCCGTGGGTCGTGTTCATCCGATGCGCAGTTTGCAAATGGAAGCAAAATTTTGCAAACGGTGCTGTTCGTGAACCGAATTGTTCATGAACAGAAGCGTTTGTGAACCGAGGTATTACTGTATATATATGTATAAAATCCATCCATCCATCCATCCATCCATCCATCCATCCATCCATCCATCCATCCATCTATCTATCTATCTATCTATCTATCTATCTATCTATCTATCTATCTATCTATCTATCTATCATCTATCTAATCTGTGCTTCAAATAAAACATTGCCTACTTTCCAATTTGGCTTTGTATTTTCTGTGCTGGATTTATTTTTAATGGTTCTAATTTCAATGCTACCATTTCTCATAGGCCAAAAAGAAGCTCTTGATTTTTTTTGAAGAACCTCTTTTTTAAGCAGACAAATAATAACACTTTTTAATCTCCTCTTTATTTACTTATCTTTCTTTTAAAATGTTCAGGGAAAATGTATTTTGAAATAATATTAAAGGAGCTCTTAAAACGTCTCATTCATGAGCCTCTCTTCTGTTCCACCACTCCCCATCTTTTCTTTCAGCCGCATTTGTGTGTTGCCGCTGGGCAACTGCTGATTTCTTTTTCCTGCTGTGTGGCCGGTAGAAATGTGGCTTCCTGCCTTGT
Source organism: Python bivittatus (assembly GCF_059951505.1). Lineage (NCBI taxonomy): Eukaryota > Metazoa > Chordata > Lepidosauria > Squamata > Pythonidae > Python > Python bivittatus. Next base: position 4,977,797 of record NW_028277054.1, read on the forward strand.
TTACTGTTTATTTGTGTTCCACGGTGATTTATGAAGTCAGCATAGCGGTCAGCTTTGGGGAAGAGGGGGGGCTAGGTAAGTTGCAAGCTCTCGGCTCTGCTGCCGTCGCAGATTTCCTAGATGCGCTGTAGAGCAAGCCGCTCGTTCTTGAAGAGGGTTGGGTGGTTTATTTTCCCCCCAAGCAAGTCTCCCTTGTTGCTTTTTTCTTCCTTTTAAACCTCTTCTCTGACCCTGTCGGAACCATCCTTTGAATGAAGCATTAAACAAGCAGCGATACCTTGAGTCAATTATCTCAGCAAGCTTCCTTGCCACCGGTGATCAGACAAAAGGAACTCTTCTCCGTGGCCAGCTTTCGGAAGGCCTAGCTTGCTTCTCCTTTCGGCTCTGCCATCACCACTGGGTTCTGAGGAGGTCTCTGCTGATTCATGTCTAAAGGGCCGACAACCGCAGTGGCTAATGTGCCTTCTGGGTTGCTGCTTTAGATCTGCCCAGGCATTTGGTTTCACAGATAACTGGATCTGACCATCAAGACAGCGTAGTGAGACCGCAAATAAAAAAAAAAAGAGGGGGGAGGAAGTGGGGAGAAAGTCAGAGGAAAAGAAACATGAAGAGAAGAAGCCAGCAGGTACCAATTACCTTTTAAAGGCCACCTCTTCTTTTCAGGTATCTTTATGATACAGGAAATCTCTGCTTCTGCAGTAGCCTTCTGGTGGCAGCGTTGCTTGAGTCTAATTGCCTCTTATCAACTGAGGCCATTTCCATACTGCTGCTGGTATCACTCCCCAAACCCTCAGAAGCACATTGAAGGTTTCCGGCTTGAAATGGCAAGGATAAGGAGGCAGAGGTTCTGCTGGCCCTGTGCTTAGGCAGATCCTGCTGAGCGAGACCCCCCTCACCCCCACCGCATCCAAAAGGAAAGAATGAAAGGAGGAAAAGGAGGAAAAACATATCTTGGTGCTTTACAAGCCCTAGTTCCCTGGTGAAGATAAGAGGGAAACTGACATTCTTGTTCGCTTCATTCCTCCCTGGCTGGGCTACTGAGCGGAAGCTCCTTGTCTATTGGGCTACCATTCCTCTTACAGGATGTGTTAGGATGGAAGAAGTTTGAGATCTGGAGAAGAGCGGAAGGATGAGTTCCTTCCAATGGGCAAATAGAGTAAAAGTCACAGAACAACCACTTAGCAGAAGTTTCAGGTACATCGTAGCTAAACTGGAAATTGGCTTTGCTCTCTGGCATGGTTGATATTGTGAGTACAAAGAACTGTTTTCATCTTGGCCCAAAATCCTCATTTGGAAATACTTTATCATGGACTATGTTGTCAGAATCAGGCCAATTAATATGGGAAGCAAGACATTTCCACAAGATGGTTGACTGGAATTTTAAGAGATATCTGCCCCTTTGGTATTGGGTCAGGTTCAGAAAGCCATCCAGAACAGACGATCACCTCCATCACAAATTTGTCTACCTGTAGGAAGATTTGTATTTAAACTTCTCATGTCCTCAAGATGATTTCCAATCCTGAACTGAAGAAAAATAAAACATGAGAAATGACACGTGACCGAAGCGACAAGAAACTCACAAAGAAGTAATAGTACAAGCAGACAAAGGACTTTAATATTGTATTACAAAGTAATTGTATAATTGCAGCTACATTTGATATCCACTTACAACGTAGTGGTAAGGATAGGTCAAGTTGTTGTTTTTAATAAGGTGGAAGCCAAGCAGGAAGCAGAGTATTTAAACACTTATAGCCAGCTGGTAATTCCAAGGGGCTGTGGAAAGTCAGGGATGATGTGCAAATTCTGGGATGGCACCTTGCTACTTGTAAAACCAGTAGTCCTGAAAAATCACTTTAAAAATTCAGTGGTGGAAGACCACTAACAAGCATTGAAACAAAATCTTATGTCAGGCCTTTGTGAGTTGCCTAAACTGAAAGTATTTTTCCCCCAGGCATGAATTCACAGAGTTTTCTTTATCAAGATTTATTAAGATGGAAGAGTAGTGGTACAAGAATTCCAGCAAGGGAACTAATTTTCCATTTAGAACCAGTCTATTTCAGTATACATTAAGGTAGAGACTTTCTGAGTCTTTTTCTCACAGCTTTAAGGTATATCAATGGGTTCTGTTTGGTGAGAATGGGGAAGTCTGTAGCTGGTGGTTTGCATAGAGGTGTCAGGAATCTATCAGTCAGAGAACCAGATATTGCAATCTGTTTTTCCCCAGTCTATGGGGGAGCATCTCATGTTGGGCCATCTTCATATCAAATGCAGATTCTGCATCCTGCCGAAAGCTAAATGAGTAGCAGAATTTGGCCACCACTCCAGAAAGTCAAGCTCCACATTGATCCCAACATGTGATGTTGCTGTGGTTGAGACATACCTGGGGATGGTGATGATTGGAATCAAATTTACCACCTTGTTGTTTAATGAAGCAAAGATAATGGAACTGAAAGTGACCTCAGACTTTGATATCAACACTGCTCAGCTTAAACTGGTTTTCTTTTGCTAAGGGCGGTTTGTACTTTAGCTCCCTGTAATGGTTGGAGCCGTAAAGAGGGCGGCTACTAATGTCTTGCAGTGCCAATTGCCATCCATAGCAAGGGAAAAGCAACTGTGGTATTTCATTTTCATTGATCAGAAGAACCAATCAGGAACTTTATCCCGAAACTGGGTTGCAATACAATGGTTGCCTAGGACTGCTGAAGTGTTTCGTTATCTATGTGCTCCAGAAAGAAATTATCAACAACAGGTGGTATGATTTAATAACTCCTGCGTAATGACACCTGTCAAAAAGGGGTTGTGCATATTTAGCCAACATTGTGAAGGACTGCTTTAATACTGCCTTACATTTGATAAAAACAGCCAGAATTTCCAGCTCTGAATTTCAGAGAAAACATTATTTTGTTTGTCTTAGCAAGAACAGCAGAACAGCTGCCCAGATGTGTGGAGCTGAATCTTCTTTAATTACTGGCAGGACTGGTAGGGGTTGAAGGGCATGTGGAAGGCTGTAAATGCGGAAACTTGCCCACATTTTGTCTTTTCCATCCTCTTGTGCCTCTGTAAAATGGTTGGCTTTCAAAATGCTTTTAGTTGCTTTGAAGACTATTGGGAGATGTGGGATGTGTGGATTTCCATCTTGGATTTAAAGTACCAACGCTAGTGGACAGGTTTGCATATCATGGTAAGCCATGATTTGGTGTAACTAAGGTTTTCTCAAGCCATAATGGCCTGGTTCACACATAAACCATAAATCGTGGCTAACAAACCGCAAAAGCTGGGGCTACGTGCAGCATTAAACTCGAACCAAGCAGACTCCCATACAGCTTTGGAGAAGTGTGGACTCACTGTGCTCCAGGGCATGCCTCTTCAAAAGTAGATTGGTCAGAGGCTTTACTCTGAGTTTTAATCATGCTGAAATACCTACCTTTATTGTAATGAAAATTCATGACTTCTTTGCTCCTGAATGTAATTGCACAAGCTGTGATCCAGCAGATGTCCAAAGGATAGTCAGAGCCAGATCATTTCTGCCTAGAGACACTTTTCAAATGATTGTGTGTCACAGGCACTTTTTAAAACTGTACCCAATTAGACTGACCCAGACTCAGGAGAGACACAAACCACTGGACCCCGGACAGGCGGTTTCTTTGTACGTCCCTGTAAGGGTCGGGGAGATGCTTTATTTGGTACAAACAGTCATATAAAAGTGATATGTGAGTACTTCCTGTATTCTATTCTATGGCTACCTCTATACTATGACTATCATAATTACGATTACAATATACTATTACTCTTCAGTTACTATTACCTATTACTCTATGGCCTATTACTCTATTACAATTACCTATATACTGTGTTCTATACGATTACTATTCAATATACAATGTCCTATTACTATTCAATTACTATTACCTATTACTCTATTACAATTACCTATATACTATGTTCTATACGATTACTATTCAATATACGATGTCCTATTACTATTCAATTACTATTACTATTACCTATTACTCTATTACAATTACCTATATACTATGTTCTATACGATTACTATTCAATATACGATGTCCTATTACTATTCAATTACTATTACTATTACCTATTACTCTATTACAATTACCTATATACTATGTTCTATACGATTACTATTCAATATACTATGTACTATTACTATTACTATTCAATTACTATTACTATTACTTACTACTCTATTACAATTACCTATGTACTGTGCTCCCTACTATTGCTAGTATGCATCAATGTTTCTTTCTTAAGCCTGTTCTGCCTTATGTCCCCACTCTCTGAGATTTCTTCTTCTTTTTCTGTTCATGGCCCACATGTAGAGCTCTTGCAATTTTTCTACGTTGTGCCTTGTCTTGCTGGGCCGTTATACTTCCTTTTCGCTCTTGTGGACCACCCACTCCTTCCGAAGGAAAAACACCTTCTTTTGTTTGCCTGCTGTACTCAGTTTGCTGGTGGCTGCGGAGCTCTAAAACACGCGTCTCCTCTGTTCTTCTCCCACACCTAGGTCAAGGTTGCAGTTTTATTGGCAATTCTGCCATGCTGACGCTGGGGGCAAGGCTCAAATGGGAGGGGAAGAAGGCAACCCAGGGGCCTGCCATTTTGCTCCAGCAGCCTGCTCTTCCACATTGAAACAAATGTGATTGTTTGGGGCTCCCCCCCCCCACTACAAGGTGAATATTTCTGATTTAGCTATTTGCGCGTTCCTTTCTGGAATGGTTCTAAATCGATCAACGCTGCGCCTCGTATGGCCCATTTTTCCACTGAAGCTTGAAGAGCTGCTATTTTCTCTGTCCTTATTTTGCCAACCTTTTTTCGCTGTTGCTATCGTTTGGAATAATCTTCTGTTTATGAGCTAGTAGAGCTATCCTATCTGGAGTGCAGAAACCTGTTCAACCATTAGAGGACAGCAAAATGAATTCTAGAAAAGTATGACTGTGTTTCCCTCTAGTAGTCATGCAGAGTTTTGTACTCTCTATATCAGTTTCTCAACCTTGGCGACCTGAAGATGTGTGGATGTCAACTCCCAGAATTCCCCAGCCAGCCATGCTGGCTGGGGAATTCTGGGAGTTGAAGTCCACACATCTTCAAGTTGCCAAGGTTGAGCAACACTGCTCTATATAATAGCCCTAGCTAGAAGTTTGGTGATTAATCCATCTTTTTCTCCTTACAAATATTTATAGTACAAACAAAATGTTTCTGTTTGCACTGTCAGAGTTGTTGAGCTAATGTGTCCATGGCTTGAAGTGCAGCGTGCAGTCTTAGGGACATGACAAGCTTGTGCAAAAATCTTACGATCTGGGGTCAACTGCAGACGTGTGGAAGTGTGTAGAAGTGACTTCGAGCCAGGATATCGAGTTCAGCGGAGCTCAATCCCAGTTAGGCGGCTAAAGGACTGCAGCCTTAAAAAGCCAGTTGGATGATTGTTTATGCTTTTCGGATGTGTGACTCCCTTGACAGTTGGTCAAGAAAACACATATTTATTTTGTTTGGCTGATTGGCTAGTTCTAAGCAGGTAGGTGCTCCCTTTTAAACACAGGTGAGAGAAACCTGGCAAGTGCCATGGAAGGTGTTAGCTTGGTGCCTTTATAACTACCTTCCCTACCTGGTGGAGGGAGAAGAGAAGAACCGGGATGGTCAAGTTGGTAACAGCCTGGCACATTTGCTGTCTCAGACAAGATAAATGGAGTGAGGCCGTCAGCAATGCTGGCGGCGTGAATCTATTTCACAGTGAGCAATTGCAGAGATGATCATTAGTATGTATTATCTGCATGCCAGGTTGTTCTACCTTTGGAACAGCACTCGCGAACCAGTGGGAGTTCTGCTTCAGTGCCACGGACAGGCTGGCGTCCCTGATGGGGAAGGAGGGCAAAAAACAGTGCTAAAACTTCCCGAATCCCTCTCTCTCAAATTGCCCTGAAGGCTTAACTCTGGGAGACAAGCAGACTTAATCAAAAATCGACTTTTTTCCCAGGAAACATGTTAACTTGAACTTCAGCTTGTCTTTTCTGATTATTCAGGCCGCATTAATGGACTGCATGAAAGCCAATAAACAGTTGAGCAGTCAAGATAAGGAGAAGATACGGAGGGGGTGGCTTGTTCTTCCAGATGAATGGAGTTCTGGAGCGGGTCGGACTTTCCCTGGAGCAGTGTTTCTCAACCTTGTCAACTTGAAGATGTGTGGACTTCAACTCCCAGAATTCCCTAGCCAGCCATGCTGGCTGGGGAATTCTGGGAGTTGAAGTCCACACATCTTCAAGTTGACAAGGTTGAGAAACACTGCCCTGGAGGATCAGATTCACCAGTTATGGAGACTCTCTGGATTCATCTTCAGAATGGTAAATCCTTTAATCTGCCTCAAATTCTCAGCATTCCTGTATGGAGTGCTCTCCTTAGAAAGACTGGCCCAGCATCTTTTCGGCCTCAGACAACGGCTCTCAAAAATGTTTGCGGTCTTTTAAAATCCAGCATTTTTGACCCAGCGCTGCGCTGTGCTTTAATGTCACTGTTTTACCCTCGGAATAATTTCAAAGTGATGTATTATTTGGTACTTGGTTTAATTTGTCTTCAGCTTTTCTCTCTGTTCTATGGGGGTATTTTGTAGGGCAATTTGATTGTCTGGAAAAAGAGGATAAAATTGTCTACAAGAAACTGTTTAAAAAAGCAGCAGGTTTGCAGGAAGGCGTTGCCAAAAGGTCATGAGCTGGCATGTGTTTTCCAGGCTACCTAGAAGGGTCAATCTTGGAAGATACAACAACGTTAATGACTTTTTAATGTGTATAAATCATTTTTAAAAACTACAGCACTTGAAAATAAATGCTAACAAACTGTTAAGTTATCATGAATGCCGGGAAAAACAAAAAAACCCAACCTTACCCCAAACCCACCCCTGTTAAAATGTAAGAAATTATAAGCAATCTGACATTTATTTTCTAACTTGGAAATACATTTAAAATGCTAATTGAAAAACTGAATAGATTGTAATAGGTGATAACCTATAGTTACATACATTAAGATCAGACACAACTAACCATAATAGACAACAAGCATCAACACAACCATGTCAAATGAATCAAAACGTACCATGAACTGACCAGAATTTGTAAATAAAATGTCGCTAGGCATGAGATCAGCACGTGTTTCCAACTTCCAGTGTCAAAATTTGGCCTTTGGCCATCATGTTGAAGCTACTTAACCCTTCTTTAAGGACAATGGACATATGTCGAAGTCTTCATATCCTCCCTAACTTTACAAACCTGAGCTTGTTCTGAGCATTTTTTCCCTTGAAAGTTCCTGTGACTGTTAATGTGTTCACTGGAGGCCGCTGTATCTTCAAGAGGAGTTGTAACCTTGCTTGCTTGAGCACTGGGGACCATAGCAAACAGAGATATGGCCTCGTTAACTTGGTCTTTTCTTTTTTTTCCCTTCTTTCTATGGGGGTTTTGAATTGCAGGAACATTTTTGGGTAGTCATTAAAGAGTCTTCTGGAAAGAATTGCTGTGCATTGTGAACTGTGTCCTACTCATGGGGCTGTCCCTCTTGAACAATCACTGGAAATGTCTGTCCTTTTCATGAACTCCCGTCACATCTCCGGGGACACTTGGACTGTTCTTCATGGAGTGCATAGCCACCTGCTGCTCCTCTTCTAGGTTAGAAAACATAACCCATCCAATGTGTTGCTATATGTTTAAAGCATGAATAGACTGCCTTATTCCTTATTTCATGGCACATCAGCATGATCAAAGAACAAGTAAATTATAATAAATACATATGAAGCAAACATGGAATGTCAGAGTTTGAAATACTTAAGAAATTGAAAAAAAATGTTAAAAGGTGAATTAAAAAAAAAGGAAATCTTTCCCTCCTGCATAAAAAACTGCAGACTTAGACATACCTCCACAGAGAAAGCATTCCATAGCTGTGGCACCAGCAACACAACTATTCCTCTATTGAAGGCAATATTTGGAACATGACACTGGCCAATGATAAAATGGAGGACAGTCTTCCTCAGCCTGGTATTCTCCAAATGTTTGGGGGTTGCAATTCCCAAAATTTCTAGTCAGCATGGCCAAAGGACACAGCTGTGACAGTAGGAAAGAGAAGAAAAAGTGGGGAACGGGTGTTACAGCTTCCAAACATCTGGAGAGCATCAGGTTGAGAAGGGCTACAAAGACCATTTCCCCACTGCTGAGCTGACGTCCTTGAATCAACAGAAAATTTTACCAGCATGAAATCTGCTGCCTCTATTGCTGACCCTTATCTTGCTTCTCCTGCCTTGTTCCCAGTTACTGCTGGTCCCCTGACTTCCCTCCAAGGTAATAGATGGCAAAGCGTAACAGATTTTACCCACCTTGAGGCTGCCTTTGGATGGAGATGGAATAAGAGGGAAAACACAAATTTAATGCAAGTAATTCTAGAGTGTCAGCTTTCCCAGGTAGACCAGACGGGAAACACAACCAGATGAGTTCATTCTACTTTATTGTAAGACTACATTAACAGAACCTTGCAAGTCTGATAGTACAAATCTGTCTCTTTTATTGTCTGAGAAGTTAGGGAGCTTCCATTCTGAGTCTTTTTCTCCTCCCATTACGCAGCTGCAGGCTATGCCCTCTCTTATCTGATTATTCCTCAGGCAGCAACTCTTCCCCCTGTCTCCCAAGGTCATTCCCACATACCATTACATAGAGGTACCTTAAGCTGGTCTCATGGGCTGGGGAAGAGATGAAGGCAACCTCATGGGGACGAGCCAAAAAAAAAAAAAAATGACATGTTGTTGGGACATGTTTCTGCTGTAGTTTGGATGCAAGTGATGATTTCACTGAAGATAAACACCAGTATCTGTGGTTATTTTCAGTTTTTGATTCTTATTCTGCCTTGAGCTTACTTTGGAAGAGAATATTCAGTGCAATTACTTTTTTGCTGGTCTAGCCTGCCATCACCATGGGACATTTAGGTTCCCTAGTATTTTCCAACAAAGGTGTAGGTTCTTCTCCATCAAGAGAGGATTTCTACTGTGTCCTTCATTTTTCCTGAAATGGGTTTCCAAAACCCAGTTGTGGGACACTCAACTAAAATAATTAGATTCCATCCTTCCCCTTTTGTTAGTGGCAATACACCTTTTCCCCCTTACCCCTGTAACTATTAACTCAGCTGTATCCGTTTAGATCCTGCTGACTACCTCAGACTTACTCTATCTGTGGACCATGATTAACACTCCAACACCAAGGCATCATTCATGTTTGCTCTTTGTATGCCTCTGGCTGCAAAGCCTGCTGCTTTTGAGGAGACATCTGTTAGCTTTAATTTCACTTCAGTCCTAGGTCGCTAGTACATTCCTTCAGACTTTGACAATTAGATAACAGGTTGCAAAGCCAGTAAATACAGTAGAGATAGAAAGCCTTACCTATCCACCTTCAGGAGACTTCAGAGAATTTACTGGAAGCTTAAGGACCTTAGACTTCAGCTTTTAAAAGATAAGTTTCTGGGCCTCGTGGTTTTAGAAATCAACTGACAAAAATCTGGTTGAAAATCTATATATTCAAGGGCTGCATGGGAGGCTGCTCAGCATCTCAAAGGTTGTGTTTTAGAAACTCAGATTCAAATCTCAGGTATAAATTAACTAGTGGTACAAAAATAGGGCATGTGGGAGACAGAGTCAGGGACAACTGTGAAGACCCGTCCCCTTATCTGTCTCTTTCTCACCACTGTTTGCTCTATTGGTCAAAGGGTGGTTGTGTGAAAAGAGATGGTGCAGTCTCCAACCAAAATTAAATGGGAAGCTGGTCATCAGCATCTAACGTCATATTTATTTGTTGCAATGCACAGACAGCATTGAGGTGTGTGTGTCTGTGTGCGCTGGTTCACTTTCTGATCAATGGATTTTTGGAGGCTGCCTCAGCCTACCACTGTAGCTGTTTCTGAATAGGTGTAATGGGTTGTGAGAATAACCTTGAGAGACCGGAGGAAGAGCCGCAGCCTAGACAATGGTCTGATAAATGAAATCTGAGTCCAAAGGAGGGATGGGGGTCTCAGAGTTGACCCTCCCTAGTTCTCTGGAATGTAAAGGGAGGGGAGGGGGGAAGCGCTGTCAGACTTGCAAGATTTTGTTACTGTAATCTTACAATAAAAGTAATATCACTATTCATGATTTTGGTTTCCTGATCTAGACTACCAGAGTTGACAATACTGTAGGCAAGTCCTCTATGGCAGAACCCATCCATGGGGAACCCATCAAATGCTTTCAAAATCTGTGACATGCCCTTGTCCAGGAATGTGGGCCATCCCTCTATTGTGGGATCCTATTTCTACAGGGTAGCCTTGGGAGGAACAAGAAGATAAAGGTTGTGTATTTTATATCCTGCCAGATAATTATAATTTCTTTGATTGTGGTGTGCTGCCCAGAGTTGTTGAGAGTCAGGTGGCATATAAGTTTGAATCATCCTCATCATCCTCATCTTCATCCTCAACGTCATAGTGCCCCAATGAGGCTCTACCTTGATGTGGTTATGGGGCTTATGTGCTCTGAGGAGGATGAGAGCTATGCCAGAGGTTCAACCATACTGGACAGGTCTCATCAGAGGAGCCAGATGAAGAGTGCCTCTCCCATAAACAATGCAGTGAGACATAATTTACAGAAACCTATACCAGATTGGTTGTTGCCCAGATCAACAAAGAACTAGGTGTTCTAGTTCCTGGACGTCTGGTGACAAGTGGGCTACAGGACTCAGGATTGTTGGCTGAGCAACCAGGGCAGCAGCTGCAGGACTACCAGAAGAAAAGTTATTTACCCGTTGCAAATATACAAAGACTGAAAATAAAGAAATAATGATCTGCTATTACAAATCAGGTCCAACAAGAAGAGGATATCTGAAAAGAATGCATGAGTTCTGGAAAGAACAACATCCAGAATCAGAAATAACAGAACAGAGGCTAGCAGAACAACGTCAATTTATAATCTATATACTACTAAAACTCTTGTGTCTATAACCTTCAACTGGGCGAAACGGTGCACCATAGGGCAACAATTTTGGACCAAGGTACCTCAGATGGGCTAACTTACAGAATGCATCCAAAATCCGGGACCCATTACTCCCGTGGGATGGAAATTTGGGAAATTTGTGGCTGCTTCAGCACTGCACTGCAGCAGTCAGCCCAGGTCACATGATCGTCATGGGCGTATTCCTGACCTCTTTCCCACCTCCTTCTGTCCCCTGTGCCCAATCAGCTGGTGGCAAGGCCTGACGGGTGAGTGGCAATTGGCTGCTTTGGAAATGAGGCAGAAATCTGAAATCTCTTAATGGTAGTTGGTGGCGAGGGAAGAATGAGGGAGTGACTTGGATGCCTGCTGGCGAGGTAGGGCTGGCTGGGGGTGCCAGTGGTTGAGCCCTCTTCCTCCCTCAAGGGAGGGGGCCCTTGAGGACATGCCAGAATGGGGAGTGGAGGTGAAGTTTTCCTCATGGTCCATGGCTCCCTTTGGCAGGCAGTTCTGCTGGTCAGCTGAGGAGGAGGAGCATCTAATTGAAAACAAGGTCTTTCCACCTGAGCAGAAAGGAAACTGCCCAAACAGCAGAGGAATAAAATATCAGCTCCTAATTGACAAGATGATTTTGGAAAACCGCAAGAGAAGGAAGACCAGCTTGAATGTATCTTGGATTGATTACAAGAAGGCATTTGACTCCCTCCACATGATTGGATAATCAAGTACTTAGAAATAACAGGAGTCAGTAGAAATATCAGAAGCTTTGTCCAAAGATCAATGGCACAATGGAAGACACAGTTGCTGGTCAATAGACTGGGAGACGTTAATATCAAGAGAAGAATCTTTCAAGGAGACTCACTATGACCACTACTGTTTGTCACTGCATTGATTCTTCTGTCAACAATACTGAACAAGTCAGGCCATGGCTATCAAACATCAAAAACAGATGCCAGGCTATCCCACCTCCTTTACAGGGACGATCTGAAGCTAAATAGAAAAACACCTTCTGAAATAGAATTGCTGCTCAACACTGTTGACAGGTGGACAGATGGACAGGCAGATGGATGGGTGGATGGATGGATGGGCAGACGGACAGACAGGCAGATGGATGGATGGACAGACAGACTCACAGAGGATAGATGTATGTACTATCCATAAAAGCACAGGCACGGATGGACATACGTACATGTGGATGTACGGACGGACATAGTCTATCCATAGAAGTAGATGTCATTACTGACATTGATATTGTGGCTACTATTTTCTGATTCCATTCTTCAAAAACCTCCTTCAGTATTTTTATTGTTATAATGTTTTGCTTTATTTTACAGGCCTGCATTTCCTTCCTCTACCTAAAATCTTTAGTCCTCTCTAGTGTCCAGTTTTTGAAATCTTGAAATTGCTTGTTATATCTTTAAATTCTTTAAATTTAAATTCTTTAATCCTTTACATTCCTAAGCTTATGATTAACATTTTCTTTCATTCAGGATTGAAGGCAGACTCACCTGGCGTTTTCAAACTTGTCGTACTGAAGGTTTCTAATAGCGTAGAAGTAGTTAACGAGCAATTTCCGAACGCGATTAGAAAGTGAGGTTTGCAAACTTAGTGTCTCTTAAAAGTCTCCACCACAATTGTGAGCACAATGGCTAATCTCTTTGCCCCCCGGCACTCAAACTTGCAAAAAACCACTGTTCTGTGGTCTCCTTGTGACCTCCCATCCTCTCCTTATCCAGAGAGGTTCCAAAGAACTGGTCTCCTCACCGGTTCTTTGGCCTTTGCTGCGGTCGTTGGTTCTGCTTTTGCGGAGAGATCTTTAGTTCACCATACCTCCCCCGGAAGTCCCAGGCAGCCATTCTGTTATGAACATGACATTCCTTCTTCCCTTGTTTAACATCAGCAGGGAACATAATTGGCTTGCTGGGGTGGGGGAGAGAAACCATGGTGAAAGACAGACCCTCTAACGTCCTTCAAGACACTCCTAAGAAACATTTCCCGTCACCCAGTTTATATATTTCAATCCCATTATTGGCTGTTCGAAGGAAGGATGTCTTAGTTACTGAAAGATCTGCATAGGAAGAGATTAAGAAAAATCCACAAACTCAAATCAATTTCTGAAATAAATATTCACCCTGCAGAAGGATACAATTTCTACGATCTGTCAAACTCTCGGGTGATATTTTTTTTCCTCCGGCACATAACAGGGTATGGCCGCACGGGTGGCTTTTTGCATGCACGTCTATATTTAGAACATGCCAATAACTCATCACGTTCTTCTTTCAACTCCCAGACCTTAATTCATCCCCGGAGAATAATGTCCTTGGTGGTTTTTCTTTCTCCTCCTTTTCCATTAGAGGCGAAAGTCTATTTGCAACCCGGCTGCAGATTACAACCTGAGTCTGTTTACAAGCGTTCTGTGCTTTACATCTTCTTGGACGATTCAGTCCTGTAAACTTTATTGACAGAGAGAAGGAGGTGCAGATTTGGGTGGGTTTAAATAAGGCCACCATTTCAAAAGCAACCAGGAGCTCTGCCCCTCTCATGCTTTATTTTCCTGAAAAATGCTGTTGCAGGTTTTGCTGTGTCATTCCACCCTCCCCTCACACCTCCGTTGCCTCAGACCAGATTTCGTTTTTGTCGTGTTGTTTTAAAAGAATTTTTCCCAAACTTTCCTTGGGCTTTCGGCAACTGGAAAATGGGATTTAAATTTCTAGCAGGATTCAACACGGCACCACAGCCCTGGCTGCCGATTAGAAAAGGCCGTATCCATAAAGTGCCGCTTCAGAGGGAGGGTTGGGGGTGACGTTAACTGTTAATTAAAAGAATAGGGCATATCTGATCTTTGGGGCAGAACCCACTGAATAGTACTCAACTTCCTATGTATGCCCCAGGCTGCATTGATTTTAAATTGAAGTAATTTTAAATAAATTATTTCAATCGCCGAGAAAAAAAGGCCAATTTAAATAATTGATTTCAATCACATTTCCAGCTTCCTAATTCATTTGTTTACTGAGCAAGCAGGCAGATTAATTGACTGCTGTAACAATTGAAACATACATGTCTGAAGCTAAATGGAGTCTTCATGCTACTCACACGGATATCCCCCCAATTCTACCTATGCAGCATGCATGCCTTTTGTATGATGAAGCTGAAATTTGCTTAAGAAAGCTGTTACGAAATGAAGGATGTTGCTTTGACTGACTTGATGCATCTGTAAACTAGATGATTTCGGAAGCTAACTGCAGCAAGATTATCGTATCCACAGTGATGGAAGAATAATGATATTCCCACTGTGGAAGAATAGATTATAAAAATGTCAGAATCTGCAGAAATGGTGAAACTGACCTGTTTGGTCAGAGAACAAGCAGCATGTTTTTGTTTTGAAAGACTGGAAACCTTGTATGGACTTTTTGCTGAAAGAAAAAAAACAAATAGATGATTTATGGATTTGAAGATTAAGAAAGATGTGGATTAAATGAGGGGATGAGGGGATCTGCAAACTGTTTAAGAGGGAGGAGGGACAATAAGATTGTAATTATCTGTTGAAAAGAAGGTCGGAAGTCATTTATATATTTCTTAACTTCACTTTTCTTTTTCTTTTCTTGCACTCTTTTGTTTTTCTTTCTCCCCCCCTTTCTTTTTATTTGTCTTTTATTATATGAAAACTCTTAATAAATATAAATAGATAATTTCAGAAGCCAGGGTTAATGGTCACTGAGCAGACCATCATTCTCCATGATGAGGAAGTAAATTTTCATGGACTTTGGTTGATCTCTGAAGATTCCTCATTTTCATCCTAAATGCCCAGATTTGAATCAGCTGTATTCCTATTTGAAACCAATGAACTAGGTTTCTAAGGGTTTCAACCTCCATGTATCTGCAGGGTGAAGGAAAGGATGGATAAACCAACTGAAATACAGCTCAGTTAAGTTAGTATTTTCCTTGGGAACCTCAGGAGCATATCTTCGGCTGCTAAACCACATCCCTCGTATCGCTTGAACTTTGCGTGCCAATTTTTGCAGAACAATGCGATTTGCACTAATCAACTTCATTCATGGGTCTCCCATGGGTTTCTGGTGAGGATAAAATGGGCTTTACCAGTGGTAAATCTCTTTTAGAAATAACCTATTGAAAATCACTGGGACTCTCTGCAGGCAGCTTAATGTGATCTTTCACTCTACGTAGCGCAGACTTCGATAGCTGCACTCCTGCCTTTCTGAATGTGATGGATTTGCCTGTCGGGGTTAGCGAAGTTCTGCAAAGTTAGGTCCAGCTTTCTTCCATTTTGCAGATGTATCTAGGTCAGTGTTTCTCAACCTTGGCAACTTGAAGATGTGTGGACTTTGACTCCCAGAATTCCCCAGCCGATTCTGGGAGTCGAAGTCCACACATCTTCAAGTTGTCACGGTTGAGAAACACTGATCTAAGTAATCTTTTCCTTCAAGTGGCTGATTTTTTGTGTTGGATTTTAATCATATTACAAGCAACGTCTTGCCGTAGTTGAATCGCCCACTTGATCCAGCCATCTAGAGGGAGCCTGCTGAGAATATCAACCCCCCTGTGAGAAGTACCTGGGGGGGGTGGATTACACAGCAGGTCTTCTCTGGGGTCACCCCAACTCTTTGGAGCACTCTCTCCTAGAATTACACACGGCTCCTATCTGTTCGATTAAAAACAGCTTTCTTTCAGCAAGACTTTGACCCCATTTGACTGAAAGACGGTGCTTAATATAGATGTTGACTTGAAGATGGTATTGTTGTTTGTATTACTTCTTCTTGTACTTGTATATTGCTCAGAGTCCTTCCAGACTGGGGCAGGTTATAAATACTGTTAATAATAAATATTTAAATTAATATTGTGAATGTCCTGAGAGGAAATCAGATCAAATCTTGATTACGGTCAAAGGCCAGCATAAGGAGGGTGGGGTGCAATCAGTTTAAAAAGCATAGAAAATACTTCAGGAAAATAATAGTAAAAAGTTAAAAGATATAAAATAGAAAATATATATCTAAAAGGGATCTAAAAGAAAAAAATTATGAAAAGCTAGAAGATATTAAAAATATACATATTAAAAGCCCTACATCCATCTAATGGTTCTACCCCTCTTTTAGAATCTTTTTTAGGCTCTGGTTTTTTATAATTTTTTCATAATTTTTCTCTTAGATCCCTTTTAGATATATATTTTCTATTTTATATCTTTTAACTTTTTTATTATTATTATTTTTCCAAAGTATTTTCTATGCTTTTTAAACTGACTGTACCCCACCCTCCTTATGCTGGTCTTTGTCCGTAATCAAGATTTGATTTGATTTGATATCCTGAGATCATTTTCACCCTAAATAATGTGGCCGAAAATGGTTTGTGTGTGTGTGTGTTGTATGTGTATATGAACCCCCGATCAAAATCCTCTGAAAGTAAATACTGTGGGAGGCCAAAGTGACCAAATCACCAGACCCAGAACCCCTTTGCCCCCCACAAGCTGCATGGAGTAATGGACCTCCTTCCTCTCGTTCATGGGTGCGCATACTGTACATACACTCATCCTATTTGTCTCAGTGCATGCGTTCAAATAAATGTTGCTTCTCCGCAGCCTTTCAATGAGCTGGGAGGAGTCTGTCAATGTGGCATCTTCTCTATTTAATTCATGTTCCTTACAGCCTGCCAAGCATTGATGGAGGCGGGTGGGGGTGAGGGGAGAGGGGATGGACCCTTCTCCAGCCCATTGTGTGCGGAGTAGGATTTGGAGAGGGTGGTGATGGCAACATATGCCCTTGGACTGCCAGTTTGTCCTCTGGGCTAACAAAAGGGAATACAGTAGGTAGCCAGTGCATAACCTGAGATTTGTTAAATAGCCTTTGGGCATTTTTTTTTCCTCTTTGGGAGAGAAAATCTCTACAATGGAAATCATTATCATCCGTTTTGCAGAAAGTGAGCAATATTCAAATTGTAAAGCACTTTGCATTTTCCAAGCAGCCAGATTAATTATTTAAAATAATAACCCTTCTTTTAAAATGCAATAGAAGATAATTAAAAGCCACGCCGATTGGCAAAATTGTGACAGCGGCATTGCAGGGCCCAGAGACTGCTTGTAGAAATCCCTTCCGATCAGCCTGTTCTGTAAAAGAAGAGGGACCTTTCTGCCAGGTGCTCACTTGAAAATCTAAAGGTTAACGCCAGTTGGCTTTTAGATACCCTTCCCAATTTTGCCAGGTCATAACTGGATAAGTATGGGATTCTTGGAGAAATGCAAATTCACACCTGCTTTTTCACCCTGAGCTGACTTTCTGCAATTGGTATCAGGAGCAGTGATCCATGTTCCATCCTCAACCATGCAGCAATTCCCAGTTCATGTGTCGAGGCAAAAAGGAGAACAGTTAATGTGCCCGGAGGATTACATAGATGAAAACCAGGGTAGGCAATCTTGCGTCCACCAGATGTTTTGGACTTTCAGCTCCCCTAAATCCTGACCATTGGCCAATAGCTGGGGAATTCTGGGAATTTTAGTCCCAACGCATCTGGAAGGCACCAAGTTGGGTCTGGCTGCCCTCTATTAAGGCTAAAGTTAATGGGAGATGTTTCAGAATCAGAGTGATGGTTAAGGAGCAAGCGTTAATATCCGTGATTAAAAGGGATCTGTTTATTTTGTAGAAGAACGTAATTGTTCTGGAATAAGAGAAGTGAAACCCATCCTGCTTGGAGAGCTGGGCTTGCAAAACTAAGAAGCAGGATCCTGCTTTGCTTGTGAGTCACAGTATGCAAAGAAAAGGTAAAATATGGTTAATTCACATGCAGACAATGAATGATGATGCCCTGACCTGTAAAACAGGCTCTGACAATGCAACAGAAGTGTGAACTCTCTTCAGGTCAATGCAGTACCACTGCACTGTTCCCTGGCAGCTTGTTCAACAAGCAGTGACTTGTTGGTTATTCAGAACTCCTAGATATAAAAGCTCAATAGAAAACCAGGCTTGGTCCTTCCTGGAAATTAGATTGATTGACTTCCCATCTCTCTATTTCTCTCTCTCTGCATCCTTTTCTGTTTGCTGCTTGAATGGCAAAAATCCCTCCCCTTGTTTATCCATGGTTGGCATGTCTACTGTTTTACACTCCTGAATTCCTTGCAAGGGGTCTCAAGATGATCCACGGTCATCGTCTCTTCTTCTGACCTTGTGACCCTGGAAACAAAGAGCAAAGAATCACTCATCTGCTCCAAATGGCCTCAGGTTCCCTTGCCTCTCCATACATGAAAAAGAAATAAATTGCATTTGTCTGATTGTATGCAGAAAATCAGGGCAGTATCCGTGAGGGGAAACTGCAAAGCCAGCCAGCCATCTTTCCTCTTGAAAGACCTGTCAGGGCAGCTGAAACCCTGAAGAGGGGAGGGAGCCAAAGACAAGAATCCCAGCTCCACTGTGGTTTCAAACCCATCGCAGCGGAGCCAGAAACCAACGAGCTCAGCTCTTGAACATTGCTGATGTCATGGAGGCTAGTTTCCAACTGGTGCACAACTGTGGCGTGACAGTTCTGAGCAAGCATCTTATCTGGCATATTTTGCATAAGCAAAAGGGCCCGAGGATTATTAAAAGATTGCTTGGGTTTGAACCCTGCTTGCCTTTTGCCATGAAATGATATATAAACAGGGGGGAAAAGAATTGCTGTCAGGGCCAGTTGGCCCATGAGACAAGCCCGGGCAGATGCTGCTTGAGCTGGCATTTGAAGGGAGGGCAAAAGTCATCACCTCTTAACCCTTGTCATTCCAGACAGCTGTTCCTGCAAAGAACAGAGCACACCGCTGGGGAATCTCTTATTTTCAAATGCTGGCTCCCATACATTTGTATGTAGGCAGCCTGCTTCTTGCTACCGAGGGCAGAGGGGAACTGCTGAATTACCAGACTGCAAAGAGACATGTTTGCCCCTGCAGTTAAAAGGATCACCCTGCTGTGGCTGCGCATTCCAAGTTTCGCATTTTACTGTTGATTGAATGTCGAAGAGGAAGCTAATGGAGGATCTGGGTTTGTAAAGATTTTAGTGTATTTTAGTCCCCGTGGTACCGATGGTGGTTTTAAGCTTGTGTGAGTTGTATGTGAGCTACTCTGAGGATGATTTTGTTCTGTGTCGTGTTTTTTTTTAAATGTGTATATTGGATTGTTATTGTGTTATGCTTTATTTGATTTTGCCGTTTACATAAGGCCCAAGAGGGTCTGTTTTATAAGATGACTAACACAGGGTTTCTCAACCTTGGCAACTTTCAGATGGGTGGACTTCAACTCCCAGAATACCCCAGCCAGCCTTGCTGGCTGGGGAATTCTGGGAGTTGAAGTCCACCCATCTGAAAGCTGCCAAGGTTGAGAAACACCGGACTAATTAATCTAAATGCATAAATAAAGGTAGACAAATAAATTGGAGCCATGTTCCTTGCCTTCATAGCCATTCCAATAGCTAGAAACCCTAGAATTTCCATTATTCGGATGCATTCAGAGGATATTCTTATTTGTATGTATGCATTTATTTATTTATTGAATCTATATGGTTGCCCATCTCAGATATATGACACTGGGTGGTTAATACCACTCGAAACAAATAAAAACCATCGAAGAAAAGTTGATGAAGATTCTCAGTCATCCAGGTGGAATTATCTGGAGGTCAAGTCATGGCAACTGGACTTCTTTTCTTTTGGTCTGATATGTTTCGCTGCTTGTCCAAGCAGCTTCTTCAATCTAGAAGATTGGTTAGGGGGACCCCATAAATGTCTTCAATGTTAGCCCATCAGGTTAGTGAGAAATGCAGCCACCCTGGAAGACATTTATGGGGTCCCCCCTAACCAACTTTCTAGACTGAAGAAGCTGCTCGGACAAGCAGAGAAACGTATCAGACCCAAAGAAAAGAAGTCCAGTTGCCATGACTCGACCTCCAGATAATCTAAGAAAAGTAATCATAACTTACGTAGCAGCTGAAAAAAACCAACCCGCAACAGCAATTAACATAAGCAGGATACGGGCTCAACCACACAGCCAGGACCCCAGGCTTGATGACAAAACCAGGTCTTCAAGGCCTTATGAAAGGCTAACAGGGTCAGGGCGAGTCTGATCTCCGAAGGAATGATATTCCTGAAGGTGGTGCCATGACAGAAAAGGCTCTCTTCCTAGGTCCTGCCAGACGGCACTCCCTAATAGATAGGACCTGGAGCATACCTCTTCTGCCAGACCTAATGGGATGGGTAGAGATAATCAGGGAGAGGTGGTTCCTCAGATAACCTGTTCTCTTTATAGGTCATCACCAGCACTTTGAATGGAACCTGGATCCTGGAAGCATCCAGGCAACCAATGCAACTTGCAGAGCAGAGGTATCACATGTGCCAGAAGATAACTACCTCCACCACTGCATTTTGCACCTGCTGAAACTTCCAAATACTCTTCAAAGGCAGCCCCTTGTACAGCATGTTGCAGTAGTCCAATCGGCAGGTGACCAAAGCATGAGTGACTGTGAGCAGGGCCTCTCGGCCCAGCAATGGGCTCAATTGCTGCACAACACGTAGCTGTGCAAAGGCCCTCCTGGCCATGGCTGCCATCTGCTCTTTGAGCAGGAGCTGTGAGTCCAGGAGGACCTCCAAATTGTACACAGGTCCTATCTAGGGTAGTGTAACCCCATCCAGAATTAGAGATGGAAGGTCCCTAGAACCAGGGGGGTCCTAAAACCCAGAGCTATTCAGTCTTGCTAGGGTTGAGTTGAAGCCTGTGGTTACTCATCCAGACTTCCACAGCCTCCTGACACTGAGACAGGACCTTGCATCCAGGAACCCTAAGAAACAACTGGGATTGTGCAGACTGATACTTGGGAAGAGAATAGGAAAGTGGCTATCCTTTGGGATTCAGCTAGACTAGATATTCCTGTGCTTTCGGATTCTTATGGTGAATCCTAAGTGCTTCTCTGCATCTGTGCAGTAGAGGACATACAATATGGATTTTTTTTTTAAAAAAAGCTCTTATATTGTTATCAGAGTTTTATTTTCTCCCCCTCCCCCGCCTTCTCCACGGGATGTAGAAGTACAATCAGAATTACAGATCCCAGGAGTAAAACCTGGAGGTAATGGGTGTGTTTGGTCTGGAGAAATAGATACGTTGATTTTCTTCTTCATGCATTTTCCTGCATTTCCCTTGTGTAACTCAACAGCACACTCTAAGGTATTACACAGAATCCTCTAAAACATAGACAGACGCCACAGAGGACCTAAAGGGTTCTTCAGCAGGCAAATTGATATAGCAACAGTTCCCTACTGATAGAAAACGGGAAAACTGCCAACGTATAGGTAGTCCTGACTTAGCAACCATTTGCAGTTACAACAGTGATGAGAAAAGAAACTTTGTGACCAACCCTCACATTTATGACCTTCCCGGGTCCGTAAAGCAAAAGAAAGCAAAGTTAGATCGTAAGCACAGTCACGGTTTCACTTAGTTACCACTTCGTTTAATGGCCAAATTGCCAGTCCCAATTGTGGTTGCTAAACAAGGACTACCTGTAGTAAGTGAGCTTTGAGAATGGGTATGCCTCTTTCTGTATGTATGTAAAGGTATGTACATGTAGTTCTCACTTAGCGACCACAATTGGATGGGCAACTCAGTTGCTAAGCGCTGTGATTGCTAAGTGGAAAATCATGTGACTGCGACAGCTTATGACCTTACTTCCCCTTCAGTTGTTAAGCAAATCCCCACAGTCGTTAAGTGAAACATCCCATGACTCGCGACTTACAATTTTACTTCTGTGTTCCATACTGTGCTGTATTAACTCTGCTTGTCACAAGCTGGATGCGAAGTGCCCGAATGGTGATCGCGTGACCCCAGGACACTGCAATGGTCATAAATGCGTACTGGTTGCGAAGCACCCAAATGGTGATCATGTGACCATGGGAGGCTGCAATAGTCATAAATGCAAGGATTGGTCGCAAAGCTACTTTTTTTACACCATCAAACGGTCACTAAATGAGGCAGCCAGTAAGTGAGGACTACCTGTACGCGTATGATATGTCTGCATAGGAGTAAAAAAAGGGAAAAGGGTTTGGGCATATTTCATGGCAACCTCCTTTCTCTGACCAGTAGTCGCATTAGGACCAATGATCCATCAGCCCCGTTCCAACCCTATTCTTTTCTGGATCTGTGAATCTTATTTTTGTTTGCAGCTGTGTTCGACAACTGGCAGGGCAGAGGCTAGCCTTGGCAGATGTCAACCTATGACCGAGACATCGCAGTCTTTACCCTTTTCCCTTTCACTGCTGTTGTCTGTCAGCCCAGAGATTTCCCTCAAGGCTCCCTTCCCCTGTTATCTGGAAATTCTGAGTTTGGGAGGGCTCCAGCAGCAGACGAAAACTGTACTGACTGATGAGGCTGACTTCCGTTGAGTGTTTCCCTGTCCCTCTGTAT
The DNA here is from genome assembly GCF_059951505.1 of Python bivittatus. NCBI lineage: Eukaryota > Metazoa > Chordata > Lepidosauria > Squamata > Pythonidae > Python > Python bivittatus. The sequence continues at coordinate 5,000,207 of NW_028277054.1, forward strand.
GTATACAGAAAATGTGCCTTACATTTTCGGAGTTTTTCAGCAAGTGCAACTTCTGAGGAGTCCAACTAAATCCCTCGTTGGTGGCATGATCTGGTGTCACTCCGGAACACCCAACGAGCTTCAAAGAGCCAGAAGTGTTTTCCAGGAAATGAGTAACAACGTCAAAAGCAAAACAAAAAGTTAAAAATTCTCCCAGTGCGTCGGATGATTCATTTTCCTTAAATGAAAACTGACGCGCTTTTCTAAGGCACAGCTTATGGAAGCTGGCTCGGTTTGGAGGCTAACACAGCGGAGCAGACCTGTAAACAATCTCGCGGAAGATTATAGGAGAAACCTCCGAATTGTGGCTTTGAAAAGGTGACTTTCTTGAGCCAGTTCCAACTACTTCTGCTCTGCAGAGGAACCATGTTTCTCAAAAGTCTGAGAGCAGACGTGCACTTCCTTTTTTTTCTTCTGAATTAAATTGGAGGCAGAAGGCAGAGTAAGTGGTAAAGGACAGACTATTTATGTGGTAGGTCCCTGGTTGAATGTCTAGCACTTTTAAGGAGGGCTGGGAAAGATCCTTGCTGCATATTCTAGAGCAAGGTTTCTCAACCTTGGCAACTTGAAGATGGGTGGACTTCAACTTCCAGAATTCCCCAGCCAGCCTTGCTGGCTGGGGAATTCTGGGAGTTGAAGTCCACCCATCTTCAAGCTGCCAAGGTTGAGATACCCTGCTCTAGAGACCTGCTTCTTGTCAGTAGTGGGACTCATCCTGGCATTGTCCCTGAGCTGTTCTACAGGCACAGTGCAGGAACAACCGTCTTACAACTTGACAGGATCCTTCATGATAATGGAAACATTTGGATTTCAAAGAGGGCTTGAGAGCTTCCTTGACACTGATCTGGCTTATGCTAAGCTATTGTTTGCTGATTAGACTTTCCTGAATAAACCACAACTGGCTGGATTTGGACCACCCATTGAATGATAAACCATGATGGACAAGCCACTGTGTCTAGGTTCACAAAACCCACTAAGCCAAAAACCAAGCAAACATGTATCCCGTTGGGGGATGCGTGGCTATGAGAGATCAGAGGGGTGTGGGATTAGCCGCTGAAGGGTGGGGGTAGGTCTTCTGGCAGCTGCCTGAACTGGAAGTGAATCTTTACCCAGTGAGATGCTCCCCAAATTCTCTTCAGTAAATAGTGTTCCAATCTCTCTCCATGCATGACCTTTAGTATCTTCTGTAGAGATATTTCCTGTATAGATCATTTCCTTCTCTGCCTGTTTAGCTAGTCTGGTCCAATTTAATCTCTCCTCATAACTCAGGCCTTCTACTTTCCTGATCTACAAAGTGCCTCCCGTTCATCTTTACTTTTCTGCTCCATTGCCCAGTTCAATTTTGTAGCTTCCTTGCCCTTTTTATCCTCCTGCCTGGCTCAGCATCAGCGTTCCCTCTTGTTAACCTGTCTCCTCTGATCTGCAAGTCTCTCTTGGGGGTGACTGGGTGTTCTCCTTTGCTGGCATATCACTAAAAAAGAAGAAATGTATTGCTAAAAAAGGGAGACGGGGTTGCATAACAATTGATTGCCTGTATTCATATTTCTCTCCACTGGAGTAAAAAGAAAGAAATTACATGTCAGTATAGTGGAGAAGAAATACGCAGTCAAGAAATACGTACAGACTAGCACTTGATAGGGCAGCAATGAAGGCCTTGGAACAGATATTCAACTGCCATGACATGCTTGTCCCTACAAAGATCAGAAGTGGGCCAGCAACGGTTTTCCCTGTGACATTCTATGGAAGCAAAAGTTGGATTTGGAAGAAACAGGATAGAAAGGACGTTGCCGCTTTTAAACTTTGGTGTTGGAGACGACTCCAGAGAACACTGGATAGCCAAGAAAACAAACAAATGGATCGTGGAAATAATCAATCCAGAGTTCTCACTCAAGGCACAACTTATTGTATTTTGGATACATTATAGGAAATAGTATGAAAAGTCTATAATACTGGGAAAAGTCGAAGGAAAGAGAAGAAGAGGATGACCAGCAGCAAGATGGATAGACTTGGTTACAATGGCAATGGGTACACTGTTGGAAGAACTGAAGGGCCAAGTTGGGGACAGATCACCCTTGAAGAAGGTCTGTCTGGGTGCTTGCTAAAAGCCAACAATGACTTGATGGAACATAATCAATCAACAATGGAAAAGATTGTGATCAGGTGACCCCTGTGTCTTCTGCTTGGTCTATGTTTCAGGTATTCCCAAGTGTGGTTAGGCAACTTCAAAGTCCCCGCTGCTCACCCTTTCTAGGATTCCTTAAACTGGATCTGGGTTGGATAAATGCAGATCATTTAACTCCTGCTTATGACTCCTGACCTAGTCTTTAAATCTGGAGCCCCAAAGACCAGGAGCGGTGCCATGGCGAGTCTGTTCTCACAAGGAAGGAAGATACCTTTGCAGCATCCAAATGTTACAGCTGGGTGTGCAAGAATCTGTTGTGGATCAAACAGCTTGTATCGTTACCTGCTAAACTTGTGCTATTGTGGTACAATATATGTGTATATGTGTGTTTTTTGCTTCCCTCCCAGTGGAGAGCTGAAAGTCTTCCAAGTGCAGATCTTCTCTGCTTGCAGAGCCTTCAAAAAGAAAATGCCCTTTCGGGGACCACAGGATGGCAACCTGAGACAGTGACCCATTATTTAGCCAGGAGCTTAATTACCTAATTTCTTCATCCATTATGTATAATTCCTTCATCTATTCAAATGAAGAGTTACTTTTAATGAGCTACACTTCAATGAGGATTCAAATTTGGAACACGGTAGGTAGGCATATTCTCAGTCCTTTATTACTACTGGTATAGAGGGTGTTCTTACAACATGGAACCTGACATCCAAACATCTGGGATTTTCTTTTTCATCCCTTAAAATCTTTCCCTTCTGTTGTCTGTTACTGGTGTGTTGTTTTGCTGCCGAATTTCTACCTGTACTGTAGCTGCTAAACTTCAGGAGTCAGGACGCACAAGTGACAATAGTATGGATCTTATCTTGTAAGGAACTAGTTTTCTGAAATTTAAAGCTACACTGTTTTCCTTATGGCTGTGGCGGTTTGCTTTTTGGGGGTCAATTAATTGAAGCTATAATTCATCAGCTACCAAAGCATGATATACAACTGGAACCTTTTTATAGTTGGCTGGAGCTTCCCCCTCCTTCACCTTGGGGTATTTCATCTGTAGGAAGGTCAATTTGTTTACTGGAGGAAGGGGTATCATGGGGCAAAAAAGTCAAGATGGTAGCCAGTACCATGAAATTAAATCCTGGTCCTCTTTTACATGGATCATAATGGGGGTGGGGCTTTGATTGTGCATCTGTGGCTACCGTCTTGACTCTTTTAATGCCCTCCCAAGGTTTTGAACATTGGCAGGTGAGAAAAACACCTGTTCTAAAATGTGCTGACATGCAATGAATCATAATTCCTGAACAGCTCAGCCAGGTCTATCGATGGAAAGCTACACATCTGGAATTTAAATGCTTTGGAACTGTTCCTTAATAACAATTGCTGCGATAACAATGCCCCTTGTTTGGTTTCAAAATAGGGCAGAAGACATAATTGAACGCGGTTATACGAATTAATGTAGTATCTCAATCTGGGGGCTCATTTTGCCCTCCCAGTCCTCATCTTCTGCACATCCGATATAATTAATAATTGGAAATGAGAGAAAAGAATGGTTGGGCAAAATTACTTGACAATTAGAAACCCTGCCTCCTTCATTAAGCACTGTAGTTTGGACTAGGAACCTGGTTCCTTAAGTCAGCTTGATTGATGACCTCGAAGGAAGAGATAGCCTTCCTCTGAAAAATTTACATGGTTTTGCATCTTGAATTCCTGGTATCACCAGCTTGACTTTCTAGGGCATGGAGCTTGTGATTCACTCTACTTCTGTTCCTCCTTCTCTCCTAGGGCTTCATAGTGGCTGGCTTCACTGGTGCCGAATCCTGCTGTGCTTTATTTTTTTTATTGGTCTATGAAATGCATACAGTGTCTCAATCTGATTGGGTTCTAAAATTGTTTGCAAAAGCCATCACAGTTGGCTGGCTTCACACAATCAAACCAAACAAACCCAGTTATAGTGTAGAGTAGTGTTTCTTAACCTTGGCAACTTTAAGAGGGATGGACTTCAACTCCCAGAATTCCCCAGCCAGCAAGCTGGCTAGGGAATTCTGGGAGTTGAAGTCCACCCCTCTTAAAGTTGCCAAGGTTAAGAAACACTGGTATAGAGGAATGTTCTTGGCTGCGTGAGCTGCATGGCGTTCTCCCCCACCCCATTTTTTTTTTTTTTTGCTGAACTCAAAGCATCCAATAGCCTTAGGTTTGATCTTTGCCACAGCACAACTCTTGAGCTAGATTTGCACCCTTTCAACTCTGTTGTTCTCTCTTTCTGCAGCAAGTGGTGGCTCTTAAATGAACACACACAAAAAAGGTCTTTGATGGCTCTATCCATTCCTTCTCCTTGAGAAACTGTAAATGCTGAAGGAGGGCCAGCAGAACAAAGAGTTACCTGCTTATTTTGGCCTTATTGTTCCCTCTCAGTTCTTCCAAAGGGGCCTTCTTGGCTACTGTGGTACAGTCAGTTTGGAAACAGGAGGTTGGCTTAGAGAGATCTTTAGTTGCCTGTAACTTGGGAACTCATACATGGAGGCTTGCCAAAGCTTGAATCACAGCTTCTTGGAAGCACCGGAGGTATGAGCTAGCCTGGCATTTGGTAATGGGAATCCTTGATGGATTTGAACATGGAATATTTTCCTTCAGCTATCCTGTATTAATTTGGCTAGTTCATCGAATGAAGACACTTCCAGATGACATGATTTTCAATCCCAATTCCTTCAAGGTGTATCAGAATTGACTGTGGTGATCGTCTTTATTTCTGTGATCTTCAAATGCCGGGAACAGAGAGAGAACATCATGGGCCACAATGTTCCCTCCAGCTGAGCAACCGAAGAGTACAAAGTCATAATCCAGTCATTGTCCTGCTTCCAGAGCTACAACAGCATCTGGAGGAACAAAAATCCCCTCTCGTGTGCTTTGCAAAGAAAGAGGAAAAAATTGCTTGCTTCCTCTCTGGCATTTTCAGTATAGCTGTGTGTGTTTTTCTGGTCATTTCTGGTCATTTCTCCCTAAATCTGAGCCATTATTATGGATGTCATCTAAGTCATTACTTAGATGTAATGACTTAGATGTCATTACATCTAAGTCCCCATTGAAAGCTGCCTGGATGACATGAAACTGGTTTACAGCCTGGTGCTTTTTTCTGATAGATGCAACCATGACTGTAGACTGCACTGTACATGAGTGTGTGTAGGGAGAGAAAGTAATAGCTTGGCTGAGCCCAAACTGGGAAGTAGAGTTAAGGGTTTGATGTGGGGGAATCACAGGACTGGGTTAAAAATGTCAAGTTGAATTGAGTGATTGAAGTCTTGTCTCCTTTTTAAAGTTCTCCCCAGTGGGGAAATAGCCCATCCCAAACCTTGAGGAGCTCCAGTGTTGAGGAGCAAACCACAAAATTGATGTTCTGTGATTGGAGCTGAATTGCAATCGATTTAGAAGGAAATCAGTTATATTACCAAATAGAAGCTGATGTGAGTCCTGGGTGATCAAAGCCACATGTGCCCTAAATTTGTTCGTACAGTACTATTTTAGGTCGTCTTAAATATATTTGATGCCCCCGATCTGGGCCTACTTTAAAAAAAGAGTAAGGGACAGTTCCAGTGTCTTTTATTTGGAATCATAGATATAATACCCTTGCCTGATGTCTACCCAATCACCAGGTACAAAAGAAAGGTAGCATTTTCCATAGATTATGCCTGAGCTCATAACCAGCTTCCTTCAAAGCTGCAATAACAGTTTAACAACCAAGAAAAAAAGCTTTTATTGTGGAAGCATTAAATATTTTTTGCCTAATGATCGAAACTAGTAAAATCCTAGGCTTTGATGGTTAAGGGAACATTAAAAGAAAATAAGACGGGCTGGCATTTAGACAAGGTTTCTTATCTCAGGCAAGGTCTCTTATCCCAGAAGATCAACTGTGGTTTATATATATATATATTGTGCAGCTTTTGAATACAAATCTAGGTAGCTTTTCCTAACTGAGAAGGTGGAAGTTTTGGTCCCAAGTGCATAACCACAAGGAACTCCAACCGTACACATAAGATCATAGTTCTCCAAGTTGAAATCCAGGATAATACTCATCCTGACCAGCTCTTAAACAGTCTTTCTTCCACCTATGAACATTCATTTTGCAATGTTCATTCTTACAAGGAGGCTTAAAGAGTATTGTAGGCATCTAATCCATAGGGGTTACATCTTAAGAGTTCTGCAAAGCAAGCATAAACACGAGGTACAAAAAAAGGACAAACATCCTCTTTGGTAGGAAGAGATGATCTCTAAGGCAGGTTTGGGAATATTGGCTGGTGTGGGTCTTCCGGGCTGTGTGGCCGTGTTCTTGAAGTTCTGTTTCCTAACGTTTCGCCAGCACTTGTGACTGGCATCTTCAGAGTGCAGGAGCACAGACAGGAGCAGTTCTCTCTGTGCCCAGGAGCTCCTGTCTGTGCTCCTGCTCTCTGAAGATGCCAGTCACAAGTGCTGGCGAAACGTTAGGAAACAAAACCTCCAGAACACGGCCATACAGCCCGGAAGACCCACACCAGCCATCGTATGCCGGCCGTGAAAGCCTTCGACAATACATTTGGGAATATTGTCAGGCAATGACAATTCTCTCTCCTTTCCTAGAATTTTAGAATTAAAAGATTTGCTGAGGTCACTGAACCCAACTGTCTATGGCAGGGTTTCTCAACCTTGGCGGCTTGAAGATGTGTGGACTTCAACTCCCAGAATTCCCCAGCCAGTTCGCACAACGCACTAGGGCAAAAGCTGTATGCAAGAAGTAAGTAATACATAAAGCCAAAAAATCCACATTGTAGCTTAATGGGTAAACCAGGTAAGAGTGTAGCCCCTTCTGCGCAGTAAGGAAGTAAAACAAATAGCATTCAGAGGAACTTTCATATTTAAACAAAAGTATTTAAGAAGAAATTGAAAAACAATAAAAGCGAGAGAATAGGGTGAAGTTGTTATGGACTGTTTTAAATTGTTCTCTTTTTTGAAGGGAGAATGCTGATTTTTTCTTTTTTTTAAGTAGTAGATATGATCTGGAAATCCAATCGCTACTACGCAACTTTTCTCTAAAACAATCTGAATGTGGCTCCAAAGCAGGAGCCAGTAAGGATCCGACTAAATGGGCGACTAATTTTTCCTCATTTGGAAAACAGGATGGAGGGTATAATTTTGCTCTCAAGATTAGCTTGATGGATTATTAAGATCTGCACGGTCCCTGTGCCATTTCTAGAGTTCCTATGTGTAAAAATACAGCCCAATTCATTGCTAAGGCTTCGTTACGTAGCCACGATATATGAGTGAATGAAAAAGCCATTAGCTTTGCATTTTGTCAGGGAAAACCTGTTTTTTTTTTTTAAATACAAAAGACACCTCATCAAGAATTACGTGTCTGGAAATCCCGGAAGACTGTCCCCACGAGCTTTTCCCTCTACATTATGTGAAATATGCACTGCTCTTCAGTGTGTATTTTACTATTTTTAACACTGTTAATGTACGTTTATTTTACTGCTCATCTTTCCTGTGATCTGCAACCTCGAACATAACACAAATATTAATTTAGTGGTATAGGGGCATAGTAAATAATAATTATAATAACAATAACAGTAATACCCTAAGTTAGAAGATCGCCGTGCTAGGCTGATTTCTTGGGGTGGCTAGCTGTTCGGGGATGGCCCTGACTCGGCGGGCTTCTCATCACCGAAACGTTTTCATTAAAAAAAAAAAAAAAAAAAGGAAGGAAGAAAGAAAGAAAGAAAGAAAGAAGGCTCCCCTCATTGCCAGGCTGGGTGCCAACCTCAGTGGTGCCCCCGCCCGCTTCCAAGGGGGGGAGGCGGCCTCCCGGTCCCTTTAAAGCCCCTCCCTTCGGGCCCGTTTCGTCCTCCCCCGCCCTCCCTCTCCCGCATGGGAGTTGTAAACAGTTGCCTCCCCCTGCTTTCGGCAGTCCCCGCCCCCCGGCCCGGCGGCCGGCCCCCCGCTCGCATCTCATTAGCATAGATTAACGCCGGGGGAGCCGGAGTGCAGGTGCGGAGCCGGCGAGAGGGGAGCGCGAGGCGGCAGAAGGGAGCGCGGCAGGATGCGTTCGGCGCGGAGCTGCAGGCACTCGCCTTTGGCGGCCGCGGCGGGGATTTTGCTGCTGTGCGTGGCTGGCCGAGGTAAGCGCGGCGGCGGCGGCGGCGGCGGCGGCCCGGCGGAGAGCCTGCCTCCGGTCTCCCGCCCCCCCTTCTTCCCTGCCTCCTCCCCCGGCGGCTCGCGCGGCTTCGCTTCTAACCTCGCCCGTTTGTCCTCTACGGCTGGCGAGCGCTCCTGCGGAAAGCCCGAGAGGACGAGCCGGCGGCGCGCGGCGGAGGAGCCGGGAGCCGGGCAGAGCCGAGCCGAGCCACCTGCGGTCGGAGCGAAGGAGGCTCCCCCGCCGGGCCGCCCGTCCGCCGGGCCGCCGGCCTCGCCTCGCCTCTGCCCTCCCGGCCGGGCAGCGACCGGACCGCGGGATGGACCGAGCGTGCCACCCTCCGGGGGCCGGGGCCCTGGCCGAGGAGGGGCGAGCTCGCGCTCTGCCCCCGCCCCGGCCCCTCTGCCCGCATTGTGCGACCCTCATGCTCCCCGCTGCAGCTGCGGAGGGCTGCGGGGCCGGAGGTGGCGAGGGGAACAATGACAGAGCGCCCACCCGCCCCGTTTGCCGGGGCGCCGCAGGGACGGCGCTGCCGGCGAGGCTTTGTTAGACGGAGTCTGTGTGTGTGTGTGTGTGTGTGTGTGTGTGTGCGTGCGTGCCCGCGCGCGCGTGTCCCATTCCCACTTTGTCCGGCGAGCCGTGGGTAGGTTAGGGTACCTATTCTGGTTCTCTCCGTAGCTCGTCCGCCAGATGATGCCCGGGCGGGGGGGCAAGGGGGGGCTTGGCAGCACCCTAGAGGTTGTTCACTGGTGCCCTTTCAACTCCTAAATTGGATGGGGGGGGGCGTCCAGCTTCCTTCCTGCTTGCGCCTATTGCGGAGGGGGCACCTCACAATTTCTGAAGCGTCTTTTCCTCGTAGATCAGTTTCTGTGTTCAACTCCGGCGTTGTTCTTGATTCCTGTTTGGGGAAGGGCTGGGGGTCGCTTCCTTTTGTTCACGAGTGCCACGTCTAGTTGTTCAGCTCCCGCTCTTCAATCCAGCTGCCTCAAATGGATCGTGGTGCTAAAAAAAGGCATCTAACTAGCTACATCATCTCTCCCCCCCCTTTCTTTCTTTTTCTTTTGCCCTCGTTCTTCTATCGCAGCCGGTGCCACGAGTTGTACTGTAGAAGGAAAGGCATGAAAGGTGGCTCGACTTCTAAGTGAATCCACCTTTGTCACATTTTTCCTCCCCCCCACCTCTGCAGGGCCATAAGGTGGCTTGACTGCTGGACCCCCTCTCCAAACAAACCGTCCTGAATTTTGCTCTGATCAGTGGGGAGAATTACAAGAGCAAGTACAAGTAAAAATGGCGTTTCCAAATCACCCCCCCCCCCACCAATCCTGGGTATCCGTCAATTCCCATCTGATGCAGCAAGCACGGGGGAGGGGGGTGATGGGAAGAGAACAAAGCCGAGTAAAGTAAGATTGGGGAAAAAAAGAAAAGAAGGCAAGCGACATTTCGGCCGGATGAGTAGCCTGGTAGATTTGAATTTACGCACAAGGACGTTCCTTTGATTCCAGTTTTAAGTGTCTCAGTTTAATGGCATTGTGGATCTGTCTGACTGTGAGCTGGGCCAGGAAAAAAGGCTTTCATCTCCTTCCACCTTGCCGTGGGTGGGATTCATTGAAAAGGTCAGAATTCCAAGCTTTACATTCCCTCTCTTTGCTGTTCAGAGAGAAGAGTGCTGAACTTTACTTGTAAGTGGCTGGCATCTCCATCAATCAATCAATTTCTCTTTGGAGAGGTCAGCTTCTGTTCAGGCAGAAGTTCCAGCACAGCATGGAGTCTGCAAGCCTGTCAGGTGTGCGTCTTCCAGGCAGTTCGCTGTGATCTTTTCTTGCAAGCTGTCCACCTCTCTGTCCTTCACTGCTCAAGGATGCAATTATAAAGCAGGCCAGCAAATGACTGGGATGAGGAATTGCGCGTGGCATAAGGCAAATGGAGCTTGGAGTAGGGTTCTGTGTTTGCAAGTGTGTGTGTGCACGTGTGAGTGACCTTTACAGGCTCTTCTTCCCAGCTTCTATGAGCTGGTTAGATGCTTTTCAGATTGGATAGTTGGTTTATTTCAACACCATATAAAAACGGGCAGGCAGGCAGGGGCAATGGAAGAGTGTGTTCAGATGGCCTCTCAGCCATCCTGGCTTGTTCTTCAACTGAAAGGAGCAGGAAATAAAAAGGTGGTAAATGTTGAGTCCAACTTTTCTGGAATAGTTTTGTGAATGTGTCCAAGGTTTGGTATTTTGAAGAACTTTTCATGCAACATTTCTTAATAGGGACCCGTGCTCTATGATGAAACACATATTTAGGGAAATGAACCTAAACTATAAAATGTTCTTAATAAAGATATGTGTGCATCTTAATAAATACATGCATCATTTTTGGGATAAGCCTATTAAATCTCTGGGAGACTCGTCTTCAGTAAATGTGGACTGAATGGTGCAAGCCTTTGTGGGGGAAAATCCAAAATTGTTGATTGAGTGAGAAAAGCCACCATTTTTCAAATACAGTCTTTTCAATAGCTTGGAGTTTGATTCTCCCTTCCACAGTATCTAGTAGTCTTGCAGATTTCTAGTTCAATTTCAGCCTGATTTTCAGTTCTGCTTTTGCTGATACTTACCAGGGCAAACCTAAAAGCCTGGTTTATTATTATTATTATTATTTTTTGAATAAGCTAGTGCTTCAGGCTTGGCTTTTCTTTTCTGTTTTGGTTGGAAAAGCAGCAGGAAAGTGTGAATACTGTGTATGTCCATGTACGAGTTGCTCAAAATAAAATTGGTGGATGTCCTTTTGCTGTCTCCCACTGCTTGATTTTAAAAAAAAACACACACAGGTAGGGGCAGAAGCTTTTCTAGCAACTGGAGGGAATAGAAGAGGAAAAAAAAGAAACAACCGCAAGTTTTGAGGCAGAGAAGGACATTTGAAAGGCAGAAGCTCTGGCTGCTAAATGAAAGGGTTTGTTCAGCCGAGATGCAAGATATGGTTAGTGTTGATGGGCAGGCACATGGGGGGAATGATGTTCAGCCAGCAGGGGAAGCGATAGCAGAAAGTGCCTGTGATAGGGGTGGAGAAGCTGATTCCAAAGAAAATGGAACTGGTCTTGACTTTAATTTTGTGACTTTGCTACGAACTCTTCTGTTCCTTATCAGAGGCAGCAGGTCCATGCACTGGGTAATTGCATTCTGCTTTAATCAATAGCTGGACTACATCTACAGTACTTTCTAGGTCAGTGAGGGGGGAGTGTGTTTCTGTCCCCTCCTCTTTGCTGCTCCTTCCTTTTCCTACTTTACTCATCCTTCAGGCAGCAGAACTGGAATGGGGTGTGGGCATGGGGAACAGAAGAATGACAGGAAAATGTCTTCAAATCAGCCTTGATGGGTGGCAGCAGTAATTATAGACTGTTGTGATCCTAGGGTTTGGAAGAAGAGGTCCTTGTGTTTGTTCAAGGCACTGGGGCTCCCTGGCCTCTTAGGTGTTGCATCCTTAGACTTGGAAGCCATTCTCTCTCTATAAAAATAGGTGTATGAGTTTGCTTGTCAGAAAAAGACATTTTGCAAAGCAAGCAACCTAGTTTGTTTCCCTTCCCTTCCCTTCCCTTCCCTTCCCTTCCCTTCCCTTCCCTTCCCTTCCCTTCCCTTCCCTTCCCTTCCCTTCCCTTCCCTTCCCTTCCCTTCCCTTCCCCTATCCATCCTTTCCTTTCCTTTCCTTTCCTTTCCTTTCCTTTCCTTTCCTTTCCTTTCCTTTCCTTTCCTTTCCTTTCCTTTCCTTTCCTTTCCTTTCCTTTCCTTTCCTTTCCTTCCCTTCCCTTCCCTTCCCTTCCCTTCCCTTCCCTTCCCTTCCCTTCCCTTCCCTTCCCTCCCCTCTTTCTTCTCTCTTCCCTCTTCTCTCTTCTCTCTTCTTCTTTTTCCCAGGGACAGTCCCATAAAATTGAAAATAAAAGTCCTCTGGCAATCAGGCTTGTCAGTTGAGTATTTTCAAAATAAAAGACTCTCTGGAAAAGCAAGGTTTCAAATAAAAGACGGCTGTTATTTTTTTACATTGCCTTGAGAGGAGAAAAGAAACAAAGGAGCATCCTGTATGTTCTATATAGATTTATGAGCTTCTGGTATAGGAGACAATAATTCCAAAATAAAGGACCTTGGGTAGCTCAAGTTCCTTAAAATGAGCAGTGCTCTGGGCTTTTGAAACTTTCATTCTGGTTCTAGGGACCACTGGAATTCTGAAAAGAGGGCTAGGATTTTCCGGGTCGGGCTGTAAGTTGAAGAAAGACCTGTGAAATTGAGAACCTCTGAAGATTATGTTTGGGTCGTGGTTTGGTTTGTCTTGAAAAGAAGGAGTTTGTCTCTCCTTTTTCCTTGTAATTGGTCATTAATATGCACATTAAAGCACCCAGTCAGTGCATGAGACCCCCCACTGTGGGAGCACACTCCCAGGTCTGTATCCAAAGAGAATTCTGTGTGTGTGTGTGTGTGTGTGTATGCGTAAAAGAGAGAGAGAGAGACACACACACACACACAGACACACACACCATAGCGCTCCTGCAAAAAGAGGGGGGAGTACACAGAGACAGCAACTGAACCCTTTTATGCAAATGTGCTTACAAAACACTTCCTCTGTTTGATGCCAGAATTAATTGTTGCAAGAGCTTTTTTTTTTTTTAAATGCATAAAATAACTGACTAGAATGCAGCAAGTGTTTTCCTCTTGCATCCTGCTTGCCCTTGCTCTTTTTGGTAATCGCAAGGGTGGAATATTTGGTGGAGAAACAGATTTTCCACTAGGCTAATTTTGCTAGAGCTCAAATCTAGCATGAGTTTGGAACATGCCACGTGCCAAAAAGATTTATTTATTTATTCATTCATTCAGTTTATATAGCTGCCCATCTCAGAGCAGTGACTCTTCAGATACCCTGAAGAATGCATGGTCTGCCTTTCCCTCACTCTGTATTAGCTTTATTATATTCATAATAATAAATCCATGTCAGAGTGAGGGAAATGCAGGCTACCTCTGGCTTGCAGATCCCTCTCCTTTTTTAAACAGGTAAAAGTTTTCTAAAAAGAGAAATGAAGAGAAAGAGTAACTGTAGAACACCTAAAAGCAGAGTTCTCTAAACTTTCACATTTTGCAGAATCCCACAGAAGACAGAGTGAGTTTTGACAGTGCTCCCACTATGCCTTGAAAAACTTGACCCAGTTTTATTTTTTAAATGTGACCCCTCCAAATTGCTCAGTATCTTGAAAAATGGCAACTTGAGGAGCGTGGACTGCTGAGTCCTCTAAATTGGTGGTGGTTGTACACCGGGCGCTGATGGTTGCCATTCCACAGACAAATGGCATTAAATAGTCATGTGGTCAAGCCTGGGGACCATATCGAACCAAATAGTTTGTCTGCTGTTCTTGTTCAAAATATATGTGTATTCTGGTGTGCAGAAGGGAGGCAAATTCTGTGCCAACCTTCAACTTGCTCAGCTTCTTGGGATTTGAAGTCCAGCACATCTGGACTTGCCGCTTTGAACCCCTAGTAGTATTTGTCAAACTGGGGAGAGAGACTGTGTGTGTGTGTGTGTGTGTGTGTGTGTGTCTGTCTGTCTGTCTGTCTGTCTGCCTCCTCTCTCTAGAAGTTGTCTAGTTGTACAGCCTCTTCTAGGGCAAAGGGTGTGCTTGGCCAAAATGCAGTGGGTGGGGTCATGAAAAAAAAATTGATTGAATTGAATTCAAAATGAAATGTAGTAAATATGGTCCCACTCCAGTGGTGGATTTAATAATTTAATTACCATTTGGTATCACCCTTTTTATAGTCTCCTTAGGGGTGCGGAAACTTACAGGCAGCTTTGGGACCTCAGATAGGTATCGCTGTCATCTCCCCCTCGGTCCCCTCCCCGTAGCCCTTTGCACAGTAGACTGGCATATAATAATTTGCTTGGGAAAAAGTCTGTGCTTTGGAGAAGGGTTGGGGGCTGGGGTTCATTGTGCTAAGAGCGCAACCCTGGGAGATTTAGGACTGGAATTATATTTTATTCCTAGTAGCCCTTTTTCAGATTTCAAAACTGCTGCTCTTGGTTTGATGGGCAAAGACAGACTCCTTTCTGCTTTTGAATGTGTGAGGGTTTGTTTCTGGGTTATTAGGGGCAACTTTTTTTTAATGGTGTCCTAACCAATGACCTAGGACAGTGTTTCGCAACCTGGACCATTTTAAGATGTCTGGACTTCAACTCCCAGAATTCCCCAGCCAGCTATGCTGGCTGAGGAATTCTGGGAGTTGAAGTCCAGAAATCTTAAAGTTGCTAAGGTTGAGAAACACTGACCTCTAGGATTTTGCTGCCCCTTTGAAACACACAAAGGCAATTTGCCCTGGGGAACAGGAGGCCTGCAGTCCACGTTTCCATCTTGATTTGGAAAAAGCACATTGCCAGTTGCAGATGGTGAATTCAAAAGAGCGATCTGCAATTTGGCAATCACAGAGGGATTTAGCTTCAAATGGCAATTTCTTTATGCGTCTGTACTTGTTTCTTGATTGGTTTTTGTGTGTATCTGTGCATGTGCTAGAAGGGGTTGATTTGCACTGTACAGGGCTATTAGTGGAAAGCTGTTTGTTTGCACCCTGCTAAATTACAGGGGTGGGGGATGGGGGTAAGATAGCACTTTGTTATGGGGCCACTACCCTTGATTTGGGCAAATGGAGGATGGGAACTCGATTGTAAAGAAGGAGGTGAAAACTGGAGATCTGCTGCCCAGACAGGGCCAAAGATTAGGTTTACAACACATTTATTTATTTATTTATTTATTTATTTATCTGTATCTATATCTCAAATTCATACACTGCCCTTCTCACTATACAAGTGACTCTAGGCTGCTTACGAATCAAAAGCGATAAAAACAATAAAAAAATCTTACACACACCCACACAGGGTTAAAAGACTGGGAGAGATGGGAAACAGATATAAGTCTGTTTCATGAGTTGGCTTGCAACTTGCTAAGTCATGGGGGGGAAAGATAGGTGCTGTTTGCTGAGAAAGCTAGTTCTGTTTTAGGATGAAGGAAGGGATCTTGGAATAGGAAATTGGTGGCTATTGGGGTAGTTCTAGACTCCCAAGTCTTATCTTTTAAGGAGACAGCTTCTGATCAGAACCCGTCATGCAGTGGGGTTATGCATTTCAGGCACTTTCTTCCAAACCGAGGCCCAACTTGCACTGGGTGGAAATTAGACATCTGGAACCTTTACACCTGCCTCGGCTGCAGTCTTGTATAAAGTGGAGCTGAAGCTTCTCTTTGGAAAGTCTCTTGATCAGGGTTACTCTCCATTCTGTTACAGACTGGGAGAAAAACGGGGTGAAGGAACAGATTGGTAGGAGCGTGTGCATGCCTGTGGGCACTTCTCATCTGTGCAAAGCCCCTTTTGCTTCTTAAAACAGCTCTTACTTTCAGCCTCATAAAGAGCAGAGCTCTCTTTTAAGAAATCAGGATCTGTCACCTTTAATTTAGTTTGAGACTCAGGGAAAAGCCTCTGGGGCATTTTCCTCCACATGGTGAATGCTAAGATTGTTTGGCAGAGGATCTCCTTCTTAGATACTTTGGTGATTCCCTCCTGTGCACTAGCCAAGAAGGCGGGGGGGGGGGGGACTGTACCTTGCTTGCACACAGCCAGGCTGTCTGTTTATGCAGGAGGGCTTTGGGCTGTAGTGCCAGGATCACATCTAATGGCCGTGGGATTGCAAACTGCTCCTCTGATTGTGCCAGCTGCTGCTGCTTTGCACAAAAACGGAAAATGCAAGAAATTGCAAAGAACAGAAATCAGCCTGCTCTGCCTCAAATCAAAAGCCTGGGTTTGGTTCTCCCGGTAGAAATTGGTTGGGTGGGGCCAAAGCGGCGAAGGCAACGTCAGTGGTTCCCTTTGCAAAAGAAATTAAGGGGAGAGGGGCAGGAGAGAGGCATCCTTTTAGCCCTGAATCCCTTTGCAGTCTCTTGCATACTAGGCATTTTTCCACAAGCATTATGGGCTTTGGTGTACATGATTAGCGTGCTGCTCTTTAACCGAGGTTTGCATTGGTCCCATTTTTGGAGGGAAAAATTGGATTCACCTTTTGTGCCTGGCCAGAATGTCTGTTTTTTGGTTTTAGCTAAGCCAGATGGGTGAACCAGTCCCTCTGGATGCCTAAAGCTGAAAATGGGGTTCTTCCAGCAACTTTAGGGATCCAATGGGGAGCCTGTGCAATGGTTATACTGTACTGTGTTTAGATCAGTGTTTCTCAACCTTGGCAACTGGAAGATGAGTGGACTTCAACTCCCAGAATTCCCTAGCCAGCCAAGAATTCTGGGAGTTGAAGTCCACCCATCTTCTAGTTACCGAGATTGAGAAACAGTGCATGAGATGAATGCTCTTCTCCCGCAATCTTGCTTTTATTTATTTTTTAAAGTTTTTAACAGTTCTGACATTGTTTTAACTGTGGGTTGTATGCTGCCCGGAGTCACATTCGGTGAGATGGGCGGCCATATAAATTTGTTAAATAAATAAATAAATAAAGCACACAAACAAGCTCTGATTTATTGCCTGGGTTTATGTACAAATCAGGTCAGTGTGGGTTGTTCAACAAACCCGGGTCATAACAAGGCAGTTGTGTCTTTGTGCCGTGTGCGAACACAGAATGGTTTTCATGAGCGGGATGGGTGCCGGTAGAGATCTGCTCTGACCCAGATGCCTTTCAGAGGAAGGTGTAAGAACTGGCTGAGTTATGAACTGAAGTGACATTTCTGAGCTCCAAGCACTGGGCATGCCAGATCAGGGAATTCACTGGATAACTGTCTCTTTCTGTCTCTTTCTGCCGGATCTACCTCGCGGGCTTGTGGTAGGAAATTGGAGAAGGCGGGCGAGGGAGCACCTTGGATGAAAGTTGGCAGTGAGTGTTAGAAGCCGCACCTTGCTACCTTCCGCATCTCACCCCGGGGTTAGGTACGTGTGAACGCTGGCAGGGCACCGCGCTTAGGAACTGCGCCCACCTTTACCCCCTTCCCCACACACACACACGGTCAGCAAAACCCCCGCACCTCCCATCCATGCACCGGAGGCGTTTTTCCCCCGGCTGGGAAGTCACCGCATCCATTCTCTTCGCAGGCTCCTCCCGCGAGCCGATGCGGCGGGGCAGCGGGACCCAGCAGACGCGGCGGGGAGGCGCTGGCGTGGCCGTCTTAGCATGCCGCTCACTCCTCGCCTCTCGCCTTCCATTCAGAAAAAAACCGTGCCCCCGCGCAGCGCGGGCTGGGACCGCGCGCCGGAAAGCGGGGCTGGCGGGCAGAGCGCGCGCGTGCGCGCCGGGTCGCCTGCCTGGGCGGGAGGGAGCCGCGCTGCGCGGCCGGGCGGCAGGGGGGGAGGCGAGCCGCGAAGGGAGCTGCGCGTTGACTTGCGACCCCCGGCTTCGGGCGCGCAGCAAACTTTCTCTCCGTTTTCGGCCGAGCGGAGTCGCGTCGCGCTGCAGACGCCTCTTTGGCTTAGCCGCCTCCCTTCCCCAGTTCCAGCGTCGGTGTCAAAGATAGAGTCAGAACTAATTATGCAAGTTAATTAAGGTGATGCACATGTATTCAATTCTGCATAATCATTTCTTCCCCTGGCATTTGAGGTTTGGGTAGGATTTTTTTTCCCTTTCTCTTTTTTTCCGGAGGAGTGATGGGGTGGGGGGAAGAGTGGGGTTAACTGCTTAATAGCAATTGGCCCGCTCATCCAGATAGCAAGCCCCCGCGCCTGGTACCTGGTGGTAAAGGTTAAGGGTTTAGCATCTTTATGGTTTAATTTCCACTGATGTTTTCCCAAATGAAACTCTTCCTTTACAGTGTTTCTCTGGTATCTTAACCCCTGCTTGGGAAATGGCAGGAATGGCCTATATACAGTAGATTTTTCCCCCCAGTTTTGCGGCAAAATTAAAAGGAAGTGAGCTGACATTTGATGCCCCTCGCGCGCGCCCTTTGGCCATGCATTTCTAAGATGTTCTATATAACCGCAACATTGTGAACTAGCACGTGACATTTCTCTAAATTCCAGCATTCTGCATTTGAACACTGTTTTGTGTGTGGGTCTGGTTATAAACTAGTTCAGTGTTTCTCAACCTCGGCCATTTGAAGATGTGTGGACTTCAACTCCCAGAATTCCCCAGCCAGCAGGCTGGCTGGGGAATTCTGGGAGTTGAAGTCCACACATCTTCAAGTGGCCGAGGTTGAGAAACACTGATCTAGAGAGCACCATGGTTGGAAAGGAGTATTTGTTCTTTGGAAGTCCTAGCAGAACAGAACAAACTTTACTATGGTCAACAACCAGCACAAGGAAACTCCAGTATGGCTGGCTGGGGAATTCTGGGAGTTGAAGTCCACACATCTTCAAGTTGCCAAGGTTGAGAAACACTGAACTAGGGTGTATAGTTAGTTAAGCAAAATACAGCTTATTTGTATTTATTTTAATTTACATGGGTGTCCACCTCAACGTCATAACTCTGGGCGGTGAACAGCCGTTCAAAACAGCAACGACACCCCAATAAATATGTAAATGGCAGCTGAGGTAAATGATCTGAACCATCAACACAAGCATCCTATGGGCCCTGTCGCATATTCCAGCCCCCTAGCCCAGTGACATAGCCATGTCTTCAGAACCATACGGAAGGCCGACGGGATTGGGCCAATCTAATCTCTGGGGGGATGATGTTCCAAAAGGCAGGTGCCATGACAGAAAAGGCTCTCTTCCTGGGTCCCGCCAGATGGCACTCCATAACAGACAGGACCTGGAGCATGCCTCTTGTGACAGATCTGATGGGACAGGTAGACACAATCGGGAAGAGGTGGTCCTTCAAATAACCCGGCCCCATGCCATAATGAGCTTTACCAGCCTCTTGAATTGAACCCAGAAGCACATGGGCAACCCGTGTAGTTCACAGAGCAGAGTTGAAATACGCACTAATCAAGGAGTGCGCATCACTGCCTGCATCACCGCATTATGTACCAGGTGCAGCTTCCAGGTGCTCTTCAAGGGCAGCCCCATGGAAAGCACATTGCAGTAGTCCATTCAGGAGGTAACCAGGGCATGAGCGGCTGTGAGCGGGACCTCCTGGTCCAGGGACAGGCACAATTAGCCCACGACACAAAGTTGTGCAAAGGCCCTTTTGGCCACAGCTGCCCCCTGCTCCTCAAACAGGAGCCGTGAGTCCAGGAGGACCCCCAAGGTGTGCGCGGCTTCTGGTTGGGGTAGCACGACCCCATCCGCAACTGAAGGTGGAAAATCCCCAGAACCTGGAGGCCCTGAAACCCAGAGTCACTCAGTCTTGCAAGGGTTGAACTGAAGCATGTTCTTCGCCATCCAGACCCCTACAGCCTCGAGACACCAAGATGGGGCGTCCATGGCATCGCTGGGCCACCTTAGCTGGGAGCCCAGCTAAAGAGAGGCTCCGTGTACTGTATCTGTGGTTGTTAGAAGAGTATGAGAATCCATTTGAAATGTCCATATTGCCTTTTCTTATATATAGTGTCTTAAAAAAAAAAAGTCTGCTTTGTGGTAAACCCGCAGGTAGTTTATAGAATAGACTTCGGAACAAACTCGGTGAGTTGAACACTAATTCCCACCTGAGGCTTTGTGATTATCTCATCTGTTCTGATTGAATGTTAGAAAAACGCTTTCTCCCAGCCAGAGCAGTTTAATGGCCAAGGCAATTAGCCAGAGAGGTGATGGGCTCCCTTCGCCGGATGTGTTCAAGCCGAGTCTCGGCTGCCGTCGGCCGTAGAGGGTTTAATTTGGATTCTTGCGTCAAGCAGGGGCTTGTTCTCCACGGCCAACGATGGCTTCTTCTGTGCTTGGGTGATCCATTTGCAAAAATTCCTAATTTCAGGAATTTAGCCCTCCTTGGCTTGGGTCTTTAAGCATTTAGTCTTCATCCCTCCTCTCCCCCCAGCTCCATATCCCCTTTCTGCCCTGTACGAGCCATCTTGCATGGCGGTTGGATGTAGATGTTACCCCTAACCTTTAAATAAATGTGTCCTCCCACCAGGAACCGGTTTTGCCCGAGTGTTTTAAGAACTCTGCTGCTGTAATGAAGCAGAAAGTTAACGCGAGGTAGCCTTGCCTGCCCTGAGCCGTCTGGGGTAGGGTGTCCAATTAAAGTAAGTCCCTTCCAGTTTTGGCTCTGCCCACCCAGACTGGGAACAGTTGTTGTACTGTCTGATGAACGAGGTGTGAATTGCTTAAGATAAAGCCTCCCTCAAGCTGTGTTCGCACTTGTTCATCCTCAATTCTGGCTCTGCCACCCGGTTCTTGCCGAACTGTGAACATACTGGAAAAGCAGGGACCAGAATAGCACAAAGCACTTGCCCCTTGGGACACATGGGCCTGCTGCAGTCTCAGATCTCACATAGACATGTTCCCGGGATGGACAGGGCATAAAATCTTAGAAATGGTTAGAGGAATTTCCAGGCCTCAGTGTTAAAGAGTTCATTAAGGCGGAGTCTCTTGGAATGATTTGAAATGCTTCTTCCCGGTTTCTTGCCACCTGGCAGCGTTGCACTGTATGAAATAAGCTGTCAAGTGACTCGCTTTCTGAAGGGAGCCCATCACCTCCTGGTAATTTATGATGTGTTGTCTTCCTTTCCTTTCCCAGCCTTTCCGCAACTGCTCTCACCAGCCCCTGAAATCTACCTTGGCATGAGCCAGTGTTGTCCAAACTTGGCCACTTGAAGATGAGTGGACTTCAACTCCTGGCATAAGCAAAGAATGATGCCAGCACAATGGATATCATAGTGGAAGATCAGTGGGGAGAAGCACTCTTAATGACATCTTCTCTTACTCTCTTGTTCTCCAAGTTCTTTGTCCTCAGAGTTTGAGTCTCATTCATGCACTAAAAGGTAGAATTTCCCTTCTCTCTGGGGTCCACTGCAAATCCAGATTGCTATACCCACACATTCTGGAGCATGTATTGGGAAAGGCATCCTGTGGAAGGTCCAGATGGATGTTGGGCATTGTAGTACCCAACAGCATAGATAAAAATGCTTTCTAGAGATGCTGGGAATCGTAGTTCATCAGCATCTGGAATGCCACAAAGTGGCCTGCCTCATATCGGACACAGAGTCCTTGAAAGTGGAATTGTCACTCCAACCCCCTCAACATAGAAGAGAGGCAGCAAAAAGATGTGTAAAGAATGACCAGAACTAAGGCAACGTTCATGGATGCCATCAAATGTGTGTGCTTGCAACAGAAAAGGTGTGCCAAATGTGCAAAAATGCCCAAGTAGGATGGAACTGACCAGGCTGCTGTTCCTCCTGAAGGTGGTAGATTAGGATGCTGGAAGAAGAAGGCTTAGCCTTATGGGGATAGGCAATCTTCTGTGCCACAAATTGCAGGAGCTGCCTGGTTCATTTGCTGTCAGCTTTGCTGGGTCTGCCAATCCATCATCATCTAGTTATTAAAGGACAACATTAATGAAGAGATGGGAGCCAAAGAGGCCATTGGGCTCTTAGGACAGCCAAGAGAGTGTGTGTAGAGAACCCTGCTCTGGGCATGGTGCCTTGCTTCTGTCTTGGAACTGGAAGGCAAACCATAAAGCTTTGACCTGCATTCTGTTGTGTGCTAGGTGACTTTTCTTCCAGAGTTGAGTTCCAGGTGCTCTGGGCTCTTGGCAGTCCACTAGGCAGTTATGTATCTGGGAACTCGCAAAGCTGCTTTATTCCAAGTCAGAGCCTTGGTTGACCTGGCTGATGGCCACAGACCCAGACTGGTGGCAGATCTCCAAGGGATGTTTTTTTCCAGCTCTTCCTCAAAATATTGGGGACTAGACCTGTATGCAAAGCATATGCCGAATAATCAAGCTGTGGTCGTATTAAAAGGAAGACCGTTCCGCCTGAGAACATGGGAACCTTTCACCAGCTGCTGAACATTTTAAGCTCAGAATAGTCTGCCCTGGCTGTCGGTAGCTCTTTAAGGTTTCAGACTAGAGTCTTCTTCAACTTGATCTGGATCTCCAGGTTCCTCCCTGTTTTGAGGTTCAGCTCTTCCCCATTTGGTTGTTATCAAGCCATACGGGCAGTTCTGGCCTCTATCACACCTCTTCTCTACCACTTTCCTGCTAGGTTTATTTCAGATGGTTGTGCTTGGTTTCAGATAATGCTTTATAGATTGAAAACTGTGACCACTTTGGGATGAAATAATCTCTGAGGCTTTGGTGCAGACTCCTCTAATTGAGGATTATAACAGACGCTCTTCTTTTTTATTTTCACAGCGATCTGTAAAATGAGTTAGGTTGAATTGTGGTTACTGCTGTCCCAAAGTCTGTCCTCATGGTGTGGTGAGGATTTGAACTTGGGTCTCCCTAATCTAAGGTCAGTGCATTCTATTCAGGGATTCCCAGTTCCTGAGAATAGTTTTCTCTCTCCCGGCAAAGGGGCTATTCCTTAAATTGAATGTCTTGGCAGACTGATCTTATATAAGTGAAATAAAATAGATATGTTCTCTACAAGTATATATGGGTCTCATACTTACTTACGGCTCCCCAGAGTATAACCCTTCCTCACAGAACTGTATTTCTCAAGATTCTCTGTGGAGAAGTAAAAATTTAAACTGGCTTAAGTCTCTGGCATCACTTTTGATGACTCAGACTCATGGACCTGCCTATAGCAGTACTAGAAAAGTCTCCTTTGATGAAATTCTTCCTTCATAGTAATTCTGACATAGGCAGGCTGCCTTTTATTGGCCTTAACGATCAGGTAGAATAAGACAGGTATCTCAGGTAAGATAGTGAGAGGATCAGAGGATGGTCCTCATGACTTCACTGTTGACCGTTTTATTCTCCAGAGGTGGCAGTTGTAGGATTTCCTTACCTAAGCTGTCGATCTGCCCTGCCTATTCTCCATTTCTTGTTGTGTAACTCTGCTTACGTAATGCATGTTGGTGCCACTGCATTGCAATATTTGTTTGCATAGATGTAGGTGCCAGGTGAAACTATTAGCAGTTGACGTCTTAAGCCTAGAATGGGGTGTAACAAGTAGTTTGCCCAGCGTGCCCTAAGAGAGTAATCTGTTTGCAAGCGTGGTGGGTTATCCTATCCCCTCTCCATATCAACATAAATTTAAATTGCTTCCGTGTACCCAATGGGGGAGGCGTGCTGTCATGTCCTACTTCTCAGGCAACAACGTATCTTGGAACAACCAAAGAAAGAGACTTGGAACTGCCCAAGGTCATCTGGGGAACCTTGTAGCTGATCAAGGAGTCAAATCCAGGTCTTCCTGGTTTGAATTGTCCATCGGATCACATTTTCTATGTCTGGTTTTCAAAGGAAGGTTTGAGAATGAAATTCAGCAGGATCATTTACTTGTCCGTGGTGGTGTGGGACAAACGCCCCTTAAAAACATTGCCTTGTTTATTACAAGTAAGTTTTAATTGGGATAAGACCGATTGCAGAACAGCTGACAGCTTGGCCAGCCAACGTTCCTCAGTGGATTAGAACCCAGGGTCATAAGACTTTTCACTTTGCATCCTCTCTTGGAGCCGTGATTGCTTCCTCTTGTTTGGTTTCAATTGCTGAGCCTAATTGTTTTCTGCCTTCCCTATTATCTTGACTAAACATTGCCGTCTGTAGTTCAGAGTCTGTTGCTAGCTTGGCACTTTTCTTTCAAGATTGTTTTTTTTCCTCTAGGCTACCAGGTTACGAAGATGGAGTGACCTAGGAAGTCAGCAAGGAGAGCTAATTATTTTATGTACAGAGGGTGCTTGCAGAGCCCCTCCCTACGGACTCTGGGCCAACTTTCTCTTTCTCTTGCTTGCAGAGCACATCGGGAGATGGAGAACGCTGGATCCGGAGCGACAGAGTGGCCACTGGGAATTGAGGCAGGGCTGTGGCTGCATTTAGCACTGATGGCACGCAGTTAATTAATAGTAGCACGCCTGTCCTTCTTGGAGCTGCCTGCCATCTGCTTATGAAAGGAGTTTTTGGGACGCAGACATTCAGGGACTTTTAAGGTAGACAGACGATTGGTAGAGGAAACCTTTGCTCAGGCATCTGATGTAGGCATCCTGCCTGGCTCCAGGGCAGGAAGGGGTGCTATTTGCATCATCAGTTACCATATGTACTTGTGGATAAGCCCATCTGCAGGTGAGCTGACCCTCAAAATTTTTGTATGTTTTAATTTTCACAATTGGCTCATCTGTGGGTGGCACATTTTTCAAGGTAGTTTGGTTAAAAATTCAAGGGTCAGTTTATCTGCAGATGGGCTTATCTGTGAGTATATATGGGTACTTTTACAAAGTGTTACCATATATACTCGCAGATAAGCTGAACCCAATTCTGGGGGTGTATTTTGGAACCTAAAATTCTCGAGTATATACGGTAATATACACGGATGAACTTATGGTCAAAATGAGCTGACTCAGTTGGGAATAATTGGCAGGCTTCTATGCAAAGAGTTATTTGAGTTATTTTGCTCTGTAAATACCTTTCTGCGGGGTGCAGATTGTATGGGCTGGTCGACTCCTGAAACCGTTGTTCCTTCTTGGGCTAATCTTTTCCAAACTCCAGCCATCCAGATGTATCAGGGTGGGCTAGGAATTGCGATAGCCACAGTTCCAGAATTCTGCGATTTGTCATTCATTGCAATGCATGACCTTAGCCAAGATGGCCGATTCAATACATTCCAGTTTGTTTTTGTATGGCACCTTTTATTTCCCAAGTTCCAATAAAGCCAATAAAGAGACTTGAGACGAGGCTTCTTTAAGATAACAGATGTATATTGATCAAGACACAGCTGGGTGACTCCAATCAACACCCATTAGAAAGGAATGTTGAAGGAATCACACCTCACAAAGCAAGCAACAAAGATTTTATAGGCATATTCAGATATTTCAGATAGTACATCCCCTCATATCCATACAAGGGAATTTTGGGATGACCAGGGAAAAATAAAGGTGGGCCTAAAGAGGTGAATCTAAGTTTAAATACCTAACTTCTTTGGAATTTAGGACCTCTCTTGTTGCAACTTCTCTGCCTGGTACTGATCTAATTTATGGCTTCAGGCATCTGGCTTTTAAGGAAATGGGGTGGGGGGATTCTGTGCTCTCTTAGAAGGCAATCAGGCCTTCAACAAAGGGATAAGGTGGGGGAAAGAAACGCTGTGCTCCTTACAAAGCAAGTTAACCCTTTGTAAATAAGATAGAGTGCACTATCACATGCATGCCCACACATTATGAGAGAGAGTAAAATTGGGTATCAAAACAATGCCCTTCATTTTAACCATGGATCGATGATGCAATACTCTGTATGAACCTAGATACTGAGAACTCTATGAGGCTCTTTTCAACCGAATTGCAGTTTCTAAAGTTCCATGGTTTGGAGCTTTTACAGTAATACAGTACAAACTCAATTTCAAACCTATCATTTAGGGCAATCATTCAGTTAAAGAAACTTGATGCGGTTAATTGTACGAGTTGTAATTAAATCTGAATAAATGTGTCTATGAATAAAACAATAGTTTTGATGGGGGAAAAACTCTCTTTGGTTGCATGTCTGTGTCACAGCAGGTACCATATCAAATACAACAGTTTCTTTCTTGGTGGGGAGAAGCATGCCTCTTCTAAAGAAATGCCCGGCACTTTTTCAGTGTGAAAGCTTTTTTAAAAAATTAGGCAAGGAGAATCTCATGAAAGGGGAGCCATGTTTGTTACAGGGAAAACCACAAGATTTTTATGGTGCCCACTGGTTTATTACCGCATAAGGTTTTGTGGACTGTAGTTAATTTCCTCAGCTGCTTGAGCTCTAAGTATATATGCACTGATGCTTGGGGATGAGGGAAAGCATGTTGTAAACAGCGAGTGAGATTCAAGAGAAATGAAATACAGAAACTGCACGCAATAGCAATTGTGTCATTAGCAGTGACCATTCGCAAAGCAATCGACATGAAGTTACATACAACCTGTATGCAGTTCACCCAAACAAGATTATACCTGCTCTGAAACTCTCTTATCTCGGATTCATAGAGACACTTTTATTATTCCAAGAATAAGTCAGCCAAGGAATGTCAGCTGGCAGGGACCAGGAAACGTCTTTCAGCAGCAGCTTCTGCCCTTTGAAACATTCTTCCTTTGGAGCTCAGGATGGCCCCGGCCCTGCTAGCCTTTCGTGAGGCTTTAAAAACCTGGAGATGTGCCCAAGCCGGGGGTCTCAAAAGCATTAGGGGCTCCGTTACCTGGTCGCACTGCTGATTTTTACGTAATTTTTAGGATAATTCTCGGCTGCCTATACGTGTGATTTTGTAATGGTTTTAATGATTGAAATTGTTTACCACCCAGAGTCACTTGGATCGAGATGGGCGGCTATAGAAATTGCATAAATAAACAAATAAATAAATAACAAAGAAGTCCGAAAGTCCATGCGCACGAGTGTAAAAGGCCTGTTTAAAAGTCTTGCCTTCCAAAATGCCTTTGCTTGTTGATTTCAAAGCCTAGCACATCCCGTCTCAACTGGCTTTCATTACGCGCAAGTAGGGATCTGAGGAAACACAAGCTTTAGCATTAATAGAAATGAACAATTTGTTTATCAGCTCCCTGAATATTTGGGGTGACTTTCAAAGCATTTTGATTTTCAGCTGATATATCAAAGTGGCTTTCAAACGCGTGGTCCCATGAATAAAACAAATGATTTCATTGAGGTTACAGTTGGGCAAGAAATAAATGTACCACTTTTAATAATTACATTTGAATCTACATATCGCAAGACTTCTCTGTCTGTGTGCCCATTTTGCTCGGGCAAAATGAGAAGCACAGCCCAAAGCATGTTTTGAGAGAGTCCTTCATCTGCAGGTTAAAAAAAGTTGGTTGTGACCATCTGGTGGGTCTTGACCCAGACTTTGCAAATTGGAGATACATCAGATTGTGCAAAAGGGTGATGCTGCAGTCCTAAAAATCAGTTTATTGGGGCAGACGTCCTGTTTCAGATGGGAGAGATGGGCTTACATTTGAATAAATGTGATACATTTATGCTGTCAGTGTACCAGCTTTAGGATTTGGATGGCTTTCTAAAAGCTGCCTCATCTGGTTTGGAATACACGTACCGTACGCTCCTGTATTTCCTCTTGCCTCATGAGCGGCTGTTCAGCTGTGTCTTCTTGGAAAGATGGGAAAAGGCATTTTGGAGAGCTGATGTTAATCTGTGTTGAGCAATCTTGAGAAGGCTTTGGACTGATTTTAATCTGGAACGAAAACTAAGGATTAAGATGGAATTGTTAGAGTGGCAATTCCACAAATATGCTTGAGAGGAGCTGGCCAGGGGCATGGGGAGGCTGGCAATTCCTTTCCATCAGATGGTTTTATGACATCTATGAAAAGTTGAGCTGGGGAAGGAGACAGCGAGCTGGTTGGGTTTTCTGCAGGGACGGCTTGCTCCGTGTTGTCTAAAAATGTCTCTATTCCATTCCATTTAAAAGCTGGGTACAAAAATATGAGAGATGCAAGACCAATAAATGCAATTAAAGCCTTTGATATAGCCAAAGCAGAAAAGTCACTTTCAAGATAAATGGCATGTTATGGCTTACCAATTTCCTATAGAGCTTAGGGCAATAGTTAAAAGGCCCTGTTTCATGGGAAGCCTGACATGACCACAAATGGGAAATGGAATTTGAAGCAAGGCCTCATTTGCATTATTAGTTTTTCACAAGAAGTCAAGTTTGGTCCAGAATGTGCTATGGCATGGTGCAGCTATGGGCTGCGTGTACAATTCATGCAGACTTGTACATGCTTACTGACAGTTTTTGTAAAACAAGCCAACCTCTCCCCCCTCAAAAACAAAAACCCAACCTCAAACCCTCAAAATTGAGGAGTCTGATGGTCGGAGTCATCTGTTTTTTCTGTGGTTTTGTTTGATGGAACAATGCTCGCTATGTGGGCTGTTTTGTGCAAAGCATGACTTCTCTGCTGGGAAGTGAGATGGGTCTTTTGAAGGAATGGACATGTGTGGGGAGATTTCTGCCCTTCTGCTGTTGTAGGAGTCAGGAAATTGCAGGTTTGAGGAGAAGCTGTTTTGAGTTCAGGTACCCCACAGCAGTACTAGAAGCAGTGCTAGACACAAGTCAATGCATGCAGATGTTCAAACTATGCATCACATAAACCAATTCTGCATGGAAATGCATCTTCTGGGAACGATCAGAAATAATATTGGTTAACTTCCCCCTTTCAAAGAGGGTGGAACGTGGAGTAAGTGTGTTGTGTGTCTGCTGTGGTGTGACTGTGTGAAGCACAGTACTACTTTTCCCTCCCCTTTACAAATATCCAATTAAATGTATCTGCTACCTGATTATTTGAGAGCATCTGTCTAATCAATTTGATCATTCATCTGATTAATGATAATTATTCGTTCATCAGATTGAGTGATAAGCTTAAAAATATAGGAAGGAAGTCCTATTAAACATGGTAGGGACTCACAATTTAAAATGATAAGCTATCATTGGGTGCCCCTCCCTGTATCTTTTTGCTTTTATTTCAGAACCAACGTCCAAAGTTGTTATTGTCAGGCACCTTTCAAGCCTGGGGCTTTTGCCTCCTCACCCTGATTTTTGCCAAACCCTGCCCTTGCCGTCTTCAAGCATACAAGTAAAGTCAATAGCAAGGAGAAAGGGGAGCAGCCATTGATTCCGATCCATGTTATTGTCAGCCCTATAAGGTAGATCAGATTAAGAAACCAATGCCATGTGGGTCACTATTACTTTTATTGTTAACAGCTCTAGTACCAGAATCTTGCAAGTCTAAATGTGTTTTCCCCTCCCTCCCTTTATCTTCGTGTGAACTAGGGAGAGTCAAGTCTGAGACGTTTTCTCAAATTACATTTCTGCTTTGGACTCAGATTCTTCTTATTTGACCATTGTCTTGGTTGCGGCTCTTCCTCCTGTTCCTCAAGATTATTCTCACAGTCCATTGCAGACTGTGCTTCCCCTTCCCTCCCTTTCTCTTCATGTGAACTAGGTAGGGGCTGGTCTTAGACGTCTTCTCAAGTAATTTTCCTGGCCCCAGCCTCAAGCCTCTTTTATCTGACTGTTGTCTTGGTAGTGTCTCTTCCTCCTGTCCTTCAAGGCCATTCCTTCTTCCCTCTACAGTTATCACAGCTGTGTTAGGTGGGCTAGGGGTCTGAAGGCTGCATCCTATAGATTGTTTTTTTTTTAAAAGCTGTATTTTTTAAAAGAGCCAGATGTATGGTACTGTGTATCTTAAAACCATCTTTTCTTTCTCCACCGCTTTTCCATGGGGCCATGACAAAGTCCCGTTGCCTTTTTTTAGGATTTCCTCTCTCCTCTGTTTCCTAAGGCACTTAGGGGGATTCATCTCACAATCCTCCTTAATCCGTGTCTCTCCTCCCAGATTAAAATAATTACAGTGTTCTCTAAGGATTGCTGATGCAGATTGATGTCACCTCTCTGAACAACTTCCGCCTAATTTTTCCCTTAAAATGAATGAAGCTGGATGCTTCTCTGTCTCTCTCTCTTTCTCTCTCTCCCCCCACAACAAAAGAATAAAATGGAGCAGATGGCTTCGGTGTTTTTATTTCCGGAGTCCAGGGGCTGGGGAAGAGGGACCTTCAGTTTGGGCTTGAATTGTGATCAGCGCATCGAGTTAACCTTCATATTTTAGGAGTCAAACACCTAGGCTGTTTAAGTGGGTTGGGGGTCTCTCTGGCTATCATCAACCCTGTTAGTTTTCATGTCATCGGAATAGTGTCAATTTCTGTTCTCCTGATTTAGCCTCGTTGCCCGAACATAAGCCCCAAATCCCTGTTCTCTTTGGTGGAAGGGTCGCCTTCTCTGCTCCTGCAGCTCCAGGCAGAGGGGTTGTACCCACCCCCGACATGGGCAGCTCTTTCCCTAAGCCCATGCCAGCCGGCTCCCGTTTATTACGGAGAGGCCCTGGGGTCTGGTGGTTTATGGTAGTCTTTTTTAAATGAGCTCCTTTGCACTTAAAGGCTGAGAAAAAAACCACTTTCTTCCTGGGATCTGGGACAGTATTTTCATGTATGTCAGGGTATTTGGGAGTAGCTCCAGGATGGCTTGGGGCTTAGCGGGGGCTGTTGGATGCCAAGACTGGTTTCGAATACTAAAAATTGTTTTTAAAAAGCCGTTATTCATTAACGCTCTCTAATTACTCTGCAGTCTTCCTGACCTGAGCTGGAGAGTGGTGAAAGAACGGTGTTTTAGAAGCACTTGTTAAGGCATATTTATAGGGGTGGGAAGATCTAAATTGGGGGAGCAACCATTTTGGGGTGCAAGGGCCACATTGCCCGGTGCATCTGGGACTGCTCATTCATATGCACATCCACGTTCCTCCACCGATCCCTTCACACACTCGGCTGTTCCATACACATGCACACGGACACAAAGAACACCCCCCTTCCCCTTGCAAAAACAGACCATCATTTCCTCATTGTGGGAAAGCAGGGATTTTAGGCACATTGACAGAGGGGTGGGGGATGAAGAGCTGAGTCCACCCCCCACCCTGGCACTCCCTCCTTGTTCCTTCAGATTCCTCCCAGGGATGGAAGAGCAAATGGTTTGGATTTCTCTCCTAGCTGTTTATTGAGCCGCCAGAAAAAACATGGGTCTAATTTGGTCAGAGTTTGCATTCTATGTCTTTGGGCGTATGTATTCACATTACATTTGAGAGTTCTTTCCAGAGGCATAACCTGGGTCAGGCTACGAGAAGCAGAAAGGGGCAGAATGGCTGAAGATAGCGCAGACATTGACTCAGAGAGATATACAGCTTGTAGCAGATGACAAACCCACTGGATCCTACAGGAGTCAGGAAATGGGTACATTAGCTCCCAGCAATCTGTGTGTGTGTGTGTGTCTTTCAGAGAGGGTCTGGATTCTGCAGGTGAAAGGAAAGAACCAGGCCTGTTAGCTAACAGTACACGGCATGTCTGCTAAGGAAGTTTTTCAGGCTTGCGTTCTATGTACCCAGGTATGGAATATTACTTTTCTGTGATGAAACATACTTAGAGCAGTTTGGGCTGAAGTGCCATCCTAGCACTATTTGGGGTGAGAAATGCCTGCCTGGGCCACTGGAAGTTGGAAGAAGAGGCGGGACTGGAACTTGTGTGAAGTTAGAATATTCTCTGCCTTTTTACTCAGGAGATGCTCTCAGGTTGCCTCTTCCCCTTGTTTCTTTCGGCTTTGTTCAGACTACAGCCCTAGGTGGAGTTGGGTGCCTTGATGATGGCAACTCATGCCCAGATTACCACTTGGCTGAACTAGTGCAACCCACTCTATGTGGGGCAGCCTTTGGAGGTAACTCAGAAGCTGCAGTTGGTACAACATGCGGTGGCTAGATTGCTGGTGGGGCAATCCCACCAGGGCAGAATAACCTCAATTTGGTTATCATTAGTTTCTGGGCCACTGATTCAAAGTGCTGGTCATTACTTTTAAAGCGCTACCAAAGCAGGACAGGATACATCAGATGCACCTTGCCAGAATTAAATCAGTCCATCTGGTCTACAGTATCTACAGACATCTACAGTAGATCAGCTCTGGTTAGCATACCCTCTCCTTGCAAGGCACATAGGATGTGGATGAGCAGGGCTTGTCTGTAGCAGCTCTCACTCTGTGGAACTGTAACTGTGGGAAGAAGGAATAGCCTTGAGGAACAGGAGGAAGAGCCACAACCAAGGCAGCAATCAGAAAACAGAAATCTGAGTCCACAGCAGAAATGTAATTTGAGAAAGCATGAAGGGAGGGTAGGGGAAAGTGCATTCTGACCTGCAAGATTCTGTTACTGTAACCTGTAATAAAAGTCGTATTAGCATTCATAACTTTGGTTTCCTAGTATGGTCTACCTTGAAGAGTTGACAGGAACTCTCTACCCTCACCAGAGATATGGGTGGCCCTGGCTTTCCTTGGATTGTGTAAGCATGTTAAAGCAGTCCTATTTCATCACAACTCTAGCCTGGGCTGATTGTCTGCACCATCATAGGATTTCGTAGGAATTTTATTAAACTTGGATTTTTTTTCCCTGTTCGCTGCTGAGAGTCGGTTAGGGTTAAGGTGGGCTAGAAATGTTGTTAAACATTGCACAGGATCTGCATCCATTGTCCACTTAGCTTGCTTTTTCTCTTCCTTTTTTTCCTTGCCCCACAATTCTTTCTTACTCCTGGAACTCTCTAACGCACTGTGTTTCCGATAGTATTATGGGTCCAACAGAAACAGAAGGAAAGGATTTAAGAGCTGAAGATTTAAGAGCTGAAATGTCCAAGAGAAAACCAAAAGCAAGCTTTTGTGGGGAGGTTTGTTTTTAGGGAATTTTGGGGTGGAGGAGGGTCTCCCTGCAGCCCCTGGATTTGTGTTCTATTTCAGGAAGTCTCATCTAGTGGTTAGAAAGGAGGAAATGGATGTCCCAGGGTCTTCTTTCAGCTTTTGAAAGAGAAGCAATGGGAAGGAATTGGGAGTTGGAATGAATCCTGATTATATTCTAAGTTGCGAAAAAAAGGAAACTTGTGGCTCTGTGGTTAGACTAGGAAGGAACAATGGAAGCCCAAGGACTCTGCACTCTCCCTACAGCATTGCCTAGTAAATAGACGGTTTCTGTTCGTGCACCTTTGGGGGAATGCACAGAAGCAGGAGTCAGGAGGTGGATGTTCTCTTCTCTGATCACTGTTGGGAGCAGGGGAGAATGGGAGAGGAAGAAGGACAGGAGGAGGAAGTCCCAGCTGGCTTGCCTTCTTCAGAAGCAAATCTCTCTTCCTACCATTCTTGCCCAGGGCAATATCTTTGGTGCTCTCTCTAGCTGGGACACAACTTGGTGTAGTGCCTTCTGAAGAGATGGGCCGCATGCCAGCGTCCTGTTCCAACAGAGGGGACAACCCTGGCTGATGTCAGCAGAAGGCTTCTACTTTTGTTTTCCACAGTGCCCTTCAGCTGGATCATGAGATATCAAACAGGCCGCCACTCAGCACTGACTACAAAGAAGGAGGAATCAAGGATGCCACTTGGATATTCCTGGCTCTGGGCATACTAGATGCGATGGTGCAGCCATGCTCGTTGATCTGTGCAGCAGCTCCGTTGGTTGTTTCAGGTGTCTGTCTTATTTATATGTAAGCAACACCTGGAATCTGATTTTTGCAACCCGAAAAGTGCAGAGCAAGGACAACAGAATCCCCCTCCTTGTTTCATGCTCTCTTTTGCTGCAGCAGCTTCTTATGCAGACTAGACCGGCACTGCGTACATGAAATGGGTTTGCTCCGTCACATCTGGCCTTGCCCGTGCACAGGCAGTGGCACTTGGCAGGCCTTTGCAAGGACAGTGGGCCATGCCACACTGCCATCTCCTTTCCGAATAAAGGAAGAGTCCTGGGGGTGCGCAGCAGGCTCTGTTGTATGCCGGTGTGCAGAGGCAGACAACTCACCGCCAACATCTCCGTGTGCCCAGTTGGTTCTTTGTACCTATCAATCTTTAATGATCCTTAATTCATCGGAGCTTCTCCAGGGGAGAATCACCCAGGAATGTCCCAGCCATGGCAGGAGGGAGAGACGGATCGTCTGTGCTTATTCAACTGAGTGAATACAAGGGAGATAAGAGGCCTGGATTTCTGCCCCGTTTTCTGTGAAGCTCTGGATCTTTTGACAGAGGCTTCTCCTCCTTAAACTTTCAGCTCATTGATTACACACATGCGTACACACATAGCTACACTCACACACATATTTACAGGTTGGGGAGGTAACGTTGCACCAAAGATTTCCTTTCCTGCTAGCTGGGTGGCATTATCCTTCTGATAAAGAGAGCATAAAGTAGAAGCATTTGAGTAGAAAAAGATCTATCAGTTTTCCTCAAGCTGCTGCTTTCCAAATATGGAGCACCCATCCCCTCTGGCTCTTGGTTTGCTGACTGTGGATAATGGATACGTTCAACATAGATGAAAAAAGACTAGTGAAATTCCACTCTGTGTTCTATATATATATGGTAGCTTTGTTGTGGTTTCCTTCCCTCCCTCCCTCCCTCCCTCCCTCCCTCCCTATGAGGAGTTTCTGGGTAAATTAAAGAGAGCAAGGAATCCAGATTTTTGATTCATATCCAGGACTTAAATTTTGAAGCAGAGTCACAGCAAGGAAGTGCCAATAAGGCCAACATTTCCTTCTGAGCATGCGGAAGGTGACTTGTTTGTTGTGATTTATCATATTGGCATTGGTATTTAGCACGCACCACCTTAGGCTGGGTTCAGATATGTGCACTTTGAGTTATGACCCATTGTAGCTTTGTGACCATCTCTTATTTTTATCCAGTTGTTCAAGATTCCTCCAAGAATTGAGCTGGAGGGTCTTGGGTTCTTTTTATTCCCCGCAGAGCCCTCTTGTGCTAACCAGCTGGTCCCTTTTTGATAACCACAAAGCCCTGTTCTCCCTGCTGTCCTAACACAAACACACAGAGCAGAATTTTAGGTTCAGAAAACCATGCATTGGCCAAAAGGGGGGAAAAAAGTGGCAGGAGAGAAATATTTAACTGTATAAGCGTGTCAGGGGCCCGAACATGTTGCTGTTAATAGTAAATAATTAAATAAAGACCAATGTTTCTGCAAGAAAGAAAAATCCACTTATAATTCAGGGCCAGGGATCTCTCTGGTTGGAGGAGCAAAAGCAGAGGGAGAGGAACCAGCAACAGGGCAGAAGAAGAAATCCGCACCTTCCAGCTTCTCTGTGCAGGCTCTTATAAATAGCTCCTTCTGGTCCTCTCTCCAACTTTAATGAGGCCATCATAAAATTAGCTTCTCCAGGAGCAGTCCCAAATAATGCTCAGCAGCTTCTCCAAGACAGAGCTCGGTTCGACGCCTCTGAGACGAGGAGGCCCATCAAAACATTTGGGCACCCAGTAGATTTCTGCCCTGCTTTTTGTTGGCTGGCTGTCTTACAAAACCCGGCATTGGAAGGAGCTTGCCCACCCTGAAATAACTTGGCTACCTCCCCCCTCCCATAATGCATGCGGCAGATTTAAATAGCTGGAGGATAGAAAGTTAATTCAGTATTCCGACATGTACCTCCACTTCCCATGTTTCAACAATCTGGCTGCCTTATTTTATATTTCCATTTAAAGCTATAGTTGCACAGTTTACTTATTGTGTTAAATCAGTCCCTTGTTTATACTGCCTCTTCTTAATGTTTTCCCCCTCTGTCCTGTTGTCAGGGAGATACTTTTTGATTCCACTCTTCAAGCTGGTTTGTCCATATAGATCAGGAGAGGCTGAGGCCGTAGACCATGTACTACATCTAAAAGGGAGGCTGTAAGAAATTTATATAAATAAGGACTTATTGCCCTTTCATGTTTAGGATTCCAGGTCAGATGAATTTTACTTATGCTTTCTTGTGACTGATCAGCATCCAACAAGAACAACAGATGTTGCAAAGTTCTGTGTAAGTGCCAGCTCTATTTGCTGCATGGAACCAGGGTCATTATTCTTGCTTTGCCTTGAGTAGTATTTCCAAATCTATTTTGTCTTGATTGTATGGATGTTTTTATCTTATACTCTGTCTGATCTATGATTGTAATAAATTTGTCATCCTCGTTCCATTAAAGGTGGATGTGTCCTTTTATCTTTTTCATTTTTTAAAGCAGCAGACTCAATTTAGAAGCAGGTGGGAAACTTCTCTGAGGAAGGAAGCAATATGGCACTGAGTCGAGCCAATCGGTCCTGTGCACGGCTAACTCCTGCTGTGGAGGGCCCGGGAAAGCTTTCTCTGTTCTTGGTTCTGCCAACTAGAAAAGAAGGTTGGAGTGACGGCCGAGCAGCAAATTTGCTTCGACAGTAATTGGTGGATGTATTTTGGGATGTGACTAATGATTTTACTAAGGCTGAGAAGGGAATTTGTTTTACTTTCATTCACATTACTGGAAAGTAGCCTTGTGGATTTGACTGCCTGCCTCGTCATCTCTGATCTGATGGCTTTGTTTTTGTCTTGTCTTCCTTGCTCAGTTGGGTAGGGTTGGGCTGTGTGCAGACCACACTTCCCAACTGCGTTCCTTTCCTTGCGGTGGTGTGTTTGGAGTGGGGTAGGTGAGAAGATGATGATTTTGTCCGTTGCTGTAGGATAGAAACAGTAGATAACTGGAAAAATATGTAAATACTTTGCCAGCTTTTGCACGACAAAATCTGCAGCGTTATGAGTAGCTCTGTCCTCCTGCTCCAAGCACCAGAGACGCCACCCTCTTGGCATGGAATCATCTTTAATGGCTGTATTAGACAACCCAACTTCATTTGTCCATTGCACAGCAGTTCTGAATCCCTGGAGAGCTATGCAAATGCAAACATGTCTGCCAGGGCAAATGGTCCTCCACAAAAAATCTACAGCACGCATTTAGCTGGTCTAGTGGTCACCCCTCCCTCTTCCCAGGGAACTGTGGAACTTGTAGTTTTCCAAAAAAGGCATGAGGAAAAATATGGGTTGT
This sequence comes from Python bivittatus, assembly GCF_059951505.1. Lineage (NCBI taxonomy): Eukaryota > Metazoa > Chordata > Lepidosauria > Squamata > Pythonidae > Python > Python bivittatus. The sequence continues at coordinate 5,036,906 of NW_028277054.1, forward strand.
TAGCAGAGTTTTACCGTTCCTAGGATTCCTTGGAGGCAAGCCCCCTCTTCTTAAAAAGGTGACTTCAGTATGAGTTCAGCTGTTGCTGCATACCTCCAATTTGGTTCATCTTGGCTTCATATCTATGAAGTTGCTGCTGCTGCTGACCTTTAATACCAAATATTTGTCCTGCTTATGGTCTGTGGAGCTTGGCCCTCTGCGTTCCCTCTGCGTTAGGAACAGATATTACTTATTTACTATCTTTTGCTACTAGCATGCTCCCAAAGCAACATGCATCTGAAAAGAATTTCAGTTTTATATATATATTTTTAAAACGCATGTATTGGGCCAAAGTGATGGATGTTCCCAGATTCACCACCTTGGCATGGTTGCCCAGAGTAGAAAAGGAGGAAAATCTGGATGCTTCATACCCAAAAGATGAAATGGGGTAGCACAACCGGTGCCAGGTTTTAGATCAGGTGGGGAAAAACAACATATTTCATCCTTCTTTCTCTGAAGAACAGCAGGTTCCTTCTCTCCGTTAGTTGCACAATGATCCTGTGAAGTAGAATAGACTGAAGAGGTATGTTGGGTCCCAAAGACATTCAAAACAGAGCAGTGATTTGTAACTGGTCTCTTGGATCTACTGCTCCCACCAACCTCTTGGCCAGTTTGAATGCAGCATCTTTGTTTGTTCCTGAGAACTGCCCTTCATGGATCCTTAGTCTCTCTGGGTGCTGGCATGAATCTGAGAGAGCGCCTGGTGAAACGGTTGATTCTCTGCCCACATCTTCCTTTGTTGAAGTATGATTGGTGAATCCTAACCTTACAGTGGCGGCTATGGATCCCCTGTTCACATGGCCAGCCGCTTCCTTTCTTCAAGACTGCTCCAGGCAGAAGGGAGCAAAATGAAAGGATTGGGGCATTGCTCAGGACATTGGAATGCAGATCGCGGGCCAGGCAGGTGGTATGGAGCATCCTGGTTTTGCATCCTCCTCCTGTGGTTGAGCATCATGTAGCTTCCCCGTGCTGTTTTTGCTGCTTGTGGCCACAGGGAGGGTCTTTTCTGGCGCTCTCTGATTATTTAACGGCATTGCTTGACATGGTGACCAACCCTTGATTAACATCGCTTAGAACTGGCATACTGTCTTTTGGGGCCAGAACTTGATGCGATGTGGAAAGTTCAGCTGGATGTCCTTGTGCTTTACTTTCTAGTAAAAAAAATAAATAAAAAACCTGCAAGGACTCCTGTTTTTTGTTAGGGCAGTAGCACTGCTAGGCTTTTTTTTTTTAATCCTGCAGATTGCTCTAAATCAACTCCCCCCCCCCCCCCATAACAGCTATTTTTCCTGCTGGGAGAAAAATACAGGCATCTGACTAATTTTTTTTCCTTCTGCTGCTAATAGCAGGTTTGAGGAAGAAGGGAGAATATTTTGAGTAAGGAAACAATAGGAGGAAACTTAGAAGATGCCCTGAGTTCCTGAGTCACATCTGCTTCCACCCTGAGGGTGCCTTGCAAATGGAGGATTTCTAGATTTCAGCGGACCCGCAAATAGATTTTCTTGCCTTTTTTTTTTATGGAAAGCAGTTTGGGTCTTTGACAGCTGCATTGCAGGCTGGAGTTCAGTGGGGGAGTATCCCCCCTCCAAATGATGGCGAGGTGACCAAAACAATGACCAGCTAAATTTCTGTCTACCGGACCTCCATTAGGAACACCCAGCTATTCACAAGGGGCAGCTGACTGACCTAATGGAGGTCCGGTAGACCATTGTTCGGTGAACCATGTGGAGTGTCAAAAGAGTGCATTGGGAGGGTCAGCGCAGAAGGTGACCCTTCCTCATCCAACCAGATCTCATCTGTTCTCTTCTTGCTTACACAGCCTGGGAAGAGACTGTAGTTTCTGAGCCCCACGTCAGAGAAGTTGGGAAGGGGAGAGCAATGGTGGACTGGATCGGTTGGCCTGATGTCGGGGGGTGGGAAGACATAGGGTTGGAGGAGAGTTTACCAGGAAGAGAAATGCAGGCAGGTCCCCAACCTGCCCTCTGTCAGACGATGGGGTCGACCTGGCCAAGTGCATGAGGAATTGGGATCCCAGTGGGCAATAGGAAGACTGAGAAGGCAAGACCGCTGCCAAAGGCAAGTGTGTGTAATTCATTCCTGTTTGTCAGGATTTAATGAAACTCTTTCTCTCCCTGGAGACCCTTGTGTGCTGAGAAGCTGGGTTGGAGTTGCTCTTGCTTAAGAGGCAGAAAGAGAAGGCGCTTGCTTGCAAGGGAAGAAAAAGCCTTTTCTCAGACTTCCTTAGCTTGAACCTACTCTCCATACGTAAGACTGTAATCCCCATCACCCCCACCCTGAAGATGGGGCGGGAGGTTGCAGCTCATTGCATCTAAGGGCCCCCTATTAAGTAATGGTATGTAGGAATGACCTTGGGAGATAGGGCAAAGAGACGCTGCCAAGGGAACGGTCAGATAAGAGAGGGCATAGTCTGCAGCTGGATAGTGGATGGGGCAAGAGGCTCAGAAGGGACCCTCCCTAGTTTCTCAGGCTGTAAAGGAGATGGGGGGGAGAATTGTACTTCCAGACTTGCAAGATTGATGTCAGCCTTGCAGGGTAAACCAGAGAGGAATCACAACCACATGAGCTAATTCTACTTTATTGTAAAGCTACATTGACAGAATCTTGCAAGTCTGAAAGTACAATTCTCCCCCCCCCCCATCTCCTTTTTAGCCCGAGAAACTAGGGACAATCTCTTCTGAGCCTCTTGCCCCATCTACCATCCAGCTGCGGGCTATGCCGTCTGTTATCTGACCATTCCCTTGGCAAGGTCTCTTGGCCCAGTCTCCCAAGGTCTTTCCCACATACCATTACCTCTGTGGTTATAGTTTATTTTATCTTGCCTTGCAAGCTTAACTTGGTTTAAAGTGGTTGCTTGCTTTCTCCACTCTTCCAACATTTTGTCAATCATTCTTTGTCTCCCTGGCTGATTGGAGGGAGAGGCAGTCACTTGGGAATGTGTCGGTCTGTCTAGGAAATGGAAGAATGCTCATTGCCATCAGAAAGACAGGATGCTGAAAGAGACTCTTCCCCCCACCCTGAAAAGCCATTGAGGTCAACCCACTGGCCAAGAATAAGACCCCTGTTGGGGATGCCGTCCTTCCCTCCACGGATCGCAGGATCCAGACCAATGGCTGCACCAAGAAGCTGGGTCCAGAGTCCAGAGGAAGTAGATTTCTGTATTCTAAGGAGAAGGACCCAATGAACGTGTTTCTCAGAGCACCCAAACACTCAGCCCTGAAGTAAAATATTCTTCTTCATCACTAAATTGGGGATAAATCAGGTGCACGTCTTACACCATTGCACCAGGGTGGAAAGTTGCTGGCCTGTGCTTGTCCTTGGAAAGTTCTCTGGTTGGGCAATTTCAGGAGGCTGAGGATGACCCTGATTTGGTCCCAGGCAAGCCTGTTGGATTGGGGTGGGGTGGGGGTAGGGGGTAAATAAATAATGACCTAGGCAGGATTTCGCTTCGTTCCTGACATTCCCCGGTTAGAAAGCATCCGCCTGGCTTCCCCTGGCGCATGGAAGCCACTTGCTGGCTTCCTCAAGAGGTCTCAATTATACACTTTAATGAAATAATCCTTGGGCTGCTGCCCAACTGGTTGTGAATGCCACCCCACCACCGGTGTACTTCCCCCCTCCCCCAGACGCGTATCTTCCTGAGTGTCATCCTTCCCCTCCCACCTCTTCCCTGCCGCCATGGCATTGGCTGGCACGGAGCCTTGCGGCCTCTCCTGGTCCCCTTGCTCCCTCTCCTCCTCGTGCTCAGAAATGAATCAAGTCCTTGGAATGAGGCCTTAATAGATCGCTGATAGTGGTGCCAACCGCTAGCAAAGAGAGCAGCCCTGTGCCAAGATGGGGCTCTCTTATCACACAGAGGAGGGGGCCCTCTCCCACTTGGCAGCAGAAACGCGAGAGGCTGCAAGTGGCTCTGGAGCGTTGCTCTGAACTCAGCCCGGCCCTGTCCCTCTCGGGGTGGGGAAAAGGCGACGGACGGTTTGGCCCCTCCACGGATGAATGATTCCATCTTCCATCCGTGTCCTTTCAGGGCACGGTTCAGGAGGAAGTTGTACATCCGAGGTGGAGAACCTTTGGTTCTGCCGATGTTGATGGAACAGGGATGCAATCCACCCTAACCAGTGGTTAGAGATACGGAGTATGGTAGTCCAACCAGGGTTCGTTCCACCCCTGGAGTAGAAAGAAGAATGCTGGTGCTTTCAGGTGAATTTGGGAAAAAAGCGTTGCCCTGTCAAGGGTTTTTTTTGTTGTGTTTTTGAACAGCTGTTGACCAGCTGGCATTTCAGAGGTGCAACTTTAATAAGGAAAACTATGGAATGCCGAGCTGTGATTGTGCTCCAGACGGTTTTGCATTGTGTGTGCCCGCGTGCGTTTGTCTGTTGGGGATTGTGTTCTGCAGCCCACAGAGGCTGGCTTTTCTTTTTTTTGAACAAAAATGGGGGAAGACGGTGGGGGGGTATGGATTTGGCCAAAGTCCTGCCGAGCACGTCCTGCAGGCAGCCCTCCTCCCCCCTCCCGCGCCCTTCAAGTGTCCATCAGTGGAATTGGGAGAACGGGGCTGCAAAAGGCAGGGAGGGGGCTGATTTTGTGGGTGCACAATAGCCCATTCTCTGCTCCCTGGCTGGGATAAGGGGCCCCCTGTGCAGAGATCGAAGGCACACAGAGCTGCTTCTCAGGCCTTTGTTCCCAGCCTGGAGGCCTGCTTTTTCCTCCCCTTCTCCCTCCACCAGATGAGCCAGAAGCTGTCATCTCTGCCTGGCACCAGACGAAGAGGGAGGGAGGCAGCTCAGCAGCTCCCAGGAGGGAGAAGCGTCTCCTTCTTAACTGGAGTCCTGGGGAACGGGAGGGAGCCTGCCGTTGTTCCAGGGCGCCTCCAAGGGCAGGGGCAGTCTATCTGGGTAGCAGGCAGCTTGGGAGGAAGCACGCAGCACGCGAGGGAAGGGGGGGTCTGATCCTGGGTCATTTTGGAGGCCTCGGTTAGCCTCTTCTTGGAACAGGGTGCTGGGCTCCGTGAGCCTGGCTCTTCTTAAGAGGCTCCGGATAGGGCAATGGAGGGAGGAGGAGAGTGAAGGTAATCTGAAATGTGTCTGCTCTCAATGCCGTAATCTTGGAAAAGAGGAATTAAAATGGGTAGTGACTCAGTGGCTGCTGTGATTACTATGATCTTTTTCATCAGCTATTACAAGCTGGCGGGGGGGAGGATAGGGTTACTGTGCCGTGAAGGACCCCTGAGACTATTTTTACTGTGGACGTTGCAGCAAAAAATGACAGGGCAGTGCGCAGTTGAGTGGTGAAGGTGCTTGACTAGAGGTGGGGAGACCCTGGTTCAAATTGAAATCAGAGCCTCTCCCTCTGAGCCCAAGACCCGGAGTGGTGTAGTGGGAAACTGCTGGACTAGGAGGAGGAAGATCCAGGTTCAAACCCAGCCCCAGCTGTGGAAGCTTGCTGGATGACTGGGCCCATCACACCCATTCAGCCCAACCTATCTCACAGGGTTGGTATGGGGGAAAGTGAGAGGTGTGGGAATGCTGTCTATGCTCATGAATGAAAGGTGAGATATCCAGTCTACCAGATCATGTAGAACCAAGTTGCTTCATGAAACCAAGTAGGAGCACTGCTTTCAGTTTACATCTGTACTGCTACTAGTTAATATTATGCCTTCTCAAGTATGGGACATCTACCCTAGAAATCATGGTAGGTCCTTCTCCAGAGAAGCTGATACTCCCTGTTCCCGGGCTTACTCTTCTCCTCCCTTGCTTGGGTGAGGCAGCACACCAAGAAGCCCAAAGCTGTCATCCTTGAGAGCCAACTGGAGTTATTTATTTTATTTATTTGTACAATTTATATAGCCACCCATCTCACAAGCAGGTGACTCTGGGCAGCGTACAACAGGGCTAAAACAATCCGTCAGTACATTAAAAGATACAAAAACCAAACTAAAACAAAAAATAATCGACGAGGGGATGTTAAAAATAACAATCTTTATTTATTTATACAATTTATATAGCCGCCCGGTGCACCTTACAGTTGGTGAAAGGCATGGACTCCTTGCTCTGACTCTGTCATCTAGAATTTGCAATAGACCTACTCCCCCTTCTCTGCCTACAGCGCATTGCACAGTAATTTGCATGACTACTGAAGCAATTCAGCAACTCCTTTACCTCCGCTCCTGCCTGCAAGGTTCACCTGACCTTCGCATCAGCAAATTAGCCGGGCTTCCTTTGGCTCCTGGTCCTCATGCTGCCTGAGGGGGGTGGATTTCCTCTCCGGGAACCACAAGGACCAGGAACCTGGATGCTGCTTTAAAGCCAAGCATCTGCGTGTTACGTGGGAGCCAGCCTGTTCGGTGTTGGTCTGTTGCAACATATTGTTGCAACAGGCTAACATGGCCACCCATCTGGAAGCGTATTTGTGTGAGACGGAATATCATGACATTCTCATATCTGTGATGATTCCTAGAAACTGTGCCAATGCTGGTGGATCGCAGACGCGGCCCTGTCTGTGCTCAGCAATGCTGGTTACTTCCAAGTGGCCCAGCATGACCTTGATTTAAATCATATTTTGCTGGGGCTTTTTTAATGGCATCTCCATTGCCTGGGCTAGAATCAAAAAGCCCTGTGTCTTATTCATCAACTCCCTATGTTTACCTGGAGTTCCTACAGATAAATAACTGCTTTTTAACATAGGAGGCTGTAAAATGCTGATAATTCCAGATGGAATGAGCGACATTGTTAAAATATAGGAGGTACTTAAATTTCACAGAGGAGAATATAAAAACAAAAAACCCAACTCTCCTGTTTTCTCCATAATGGGATTGCAGAGAGAGCTGGCAAAATCTTTCTCTGTAGAAGCTCTGATTTCCTCTGCAGAATTCTGGAGTGCGAGAGGGGGCAACACTGTCTTGAAGGCTTGAGCCACAACAGAGAGAACTGCATTTCTGGAGCCTTCAGAAGACCCTTGTCTCAAGGAGATGGGTTTGGATACCATTAAGGGGTGGGGCAGGGGAGCATATCTAGTGTGGCACCTTAACCATGACATCACACTGGCTCTTGGGCTGGGAGAAAAAAACTGTCCAAAGTCACCCAGTGAACTACCCTATGACCGAGGAGGATCTAGAATCTGGATCTCCTTACTTCTAGCCCAACTCTTTCAGTACTACACCACTGGAGCTCTTGGGCTGAGAGAGAGGAATTGGATTGCCCAAAGTCATTCCATGGCTGTGCGAGGATTAGAACCAATCCTCGCCATGCTCCTAGTCCAGCTCCTTCACCACTGGATCATGCTGGACTGGGGACAAACTGAGCTTTGTTTGGCCTGGGTAGAAGACTTCTTGCTTGGCTGTTGGTGAGTTGAATGCTGTTCCTGAAGACCCGGTACCAATTGGCCTTTCTCTGCGGTAGCTAATATCCAGGGATAAAGGTTCAGAGCTGTTGAGACCAGGGAAAATCACATTTCCCTATGCCATCCCAGCTGTATATTCTGCACATTTCTTTTTCCTATGCTGTGCGATGGCTGGCTGGATCTGTCCTTGCTTCTAGATTCTCCTTCAGCTCAGCATAAAGGGCTCCGTTCCAAATCACTAGGTCCAACTCAACCTTTCTGATTAGATCTTCTGGCTAAAGGGCTTATCCTTCATGGTGCAGAGGAAGCCCTTCCTCAGATTGACACCCCAAGCGGGGCACTTTATTGAGGAGAGCAAACCAGGAGAAAGCAGGTTGCAGACCTTCAGAAGAAGAAGAAAGGGGGGGAAATGGGAATGAGCCTCTCCAGTCAGGGTTCTTCAGCTAAACATCGTCAAGGAACAGAGCTTTGCAATGGAAAGAGCCACCACTGTGCAGTGCAATGTTTGGGTTAAATGCCTGAAAAGCAGACTTAGGAAAATGGTGAAAAAGGAGTCTGTGTGGGCATGAAGTCTTGCTGGTAGCTATTGTGTTTTCTTCTTAGAACTTGTTGGGAAGAATGGAGTTAGAATTTCAAGTCCTTTTCAAGTCGGGTGGTGGTGGTGAATCCTTAGAGAGCTGGAATTTCCTTGTGCTGGTCACTGACCATAATAAAGTTTGTTCTGTTCTGCTAGGACTTCCAAAGAACAAATACTCCTTTCCAACCATGGTGCCCTCTAGATCAGTGTTTCTCAACCTCAGCAACTTGAAGATGTGTGGACTTCAACTCCCAGAATTCCCCAGCCAGCCTGCTGGCTGGGGAATTCTGGGAGTTGAAGTCCACACATCTTCAGGTTGCTGAGATTGAGAAACATTGCTCTAGATGCATTGAACTACAGTATCTACCATCCCAAATTACTGGCTATGCTGTCTAAGGGCTGGTGGGAATTGTAGTCCAGAACTGTTTGGAAGGATCCCAGGTTGTAGGGAAGGCTGCCATACAAGCTGACAAATAGCTTCATTTTAACCTTGTCTTTGCTTTTCCGTGACCCAGTTTGGAGCTGACTTACAAGCTGGTGATGATGGTGGGCATCTGGGACCTCAGCAAAATGCCAGAGCCTTTCTCATTTAGTGGAACATTGTGATCTCTAAAGCATCTTTGCCCCTGATTCTTAGACCTCTTTGCTTGGGATCTTTCCTCACTGGGGTTTTTGTAGATCCTAACGTGGGAGAACGTGGCTTCTAATGTTTGGAGATCCCAGCTCATTTAACATTTTGTTCTGTTCCATTGTTTTAAAGCTCCTTTGTGCGCCTTCCTGGCCAAATGTAAAAATAAAATGATCTGCTCCCAGCCAATCCAAACTACTTGCTAAGAAAAGCTGAATTCCCTTAACTGGTGTGCATTGTTCAGATGGATCAAAATTACATTATTTCTTATTTTGCATGCTTGGGTTAGGTGGGACACATAAGATGAGGAGGCAGATGGAGCACCGAAGGCATAACCCAAACCTTGGAACTCAGATTCAGCTATTCCTGCCTGACTAGTGGTTTCGGCAAGTGTCCTCCGGCCCCTCCTTTTGAGGCAGTCTTTGCAGTGGGGAAGCAGCATTTCTTTGAACATGAAAACGGATTCTCAGTGTGCTGAATTATGCCACTGGGAGCATGCTTTGTACTTCCCCCCTGAGATTCTGCAGCATCGCTGTATAGAAGCAACTTGGTTTATAGGTCAAAACTGAACAATGCAGCAAAGCTGCAAAAGCAGCGGTTGCCAGCAATTTCAAGGGTCAGACCTAGGTAATACAAGGGGATGTGGCATGTGCTGGGGAACTCCGGACGTCTAAGCAATGGGGAAAACGAAGTGTTAAGATGATGGAACTAGAGTCCCATCACCAGAATGGGTCTGGAGAGAGCAAGTGGGGCTTTTCAGTGAATTATCTCCCCATCGTGGCATTCTTCCTCCACCACCAAGGCTCCACCAACACAGCTCTCATCCCTCTAAAGCAATGCCCATCTCAGTTCCTGCCAAGATAAGAGGGAAAACTAATTCAGACTGTGCTAGAGAATGCAGCCCTGTGAGCTGGTAACTGCTTTCCATGAGATGCTCCAGCAGGTTAATCCCTTATCGCAGCCTCTGCAGGTTGGAACTTCCCCCGGCTGCTAATGACACCTGTAGCTGGGCTTTCTTTGGCTCTAGAAGGAGTACTGAAAGCTTGGGAGGGGGCGAGCTCAGACCCTTCCCTGCTCCTGAGCCTGGGCTGAGAGCAAGCAGCACCCGAGGGCCAGTTTTGGGAGTGACGTAGAGTGAGATTGGGAACTAAGCATATGCACATCTCATTATTGGTGAGACCCAGGAATATTCCCAAGCTTGGTCATCTGTTTGTCTTGTAGCCAGCCCACAACCATGTCCCTAAAGTGCAACCCAAGTGACAGTGTGATACATCTACTCGGCCCACCATAGCAAGGAGGCAGGATATATTGCAGGTCCCATCGTTGAGGGAAGTACATCTAATGGGATCACGAAAAAGGGCCTTCTGTGTGGTGGTTCCCTCCCTGTGGAATATCATTCCCCTGGAGATAAGACTGGCCTCCACCTTGATAAGTTCCTGGAAGGCCCTGAAGACCTGGTTTTGCCAGCGGGCCTGGGGACCCCAGGTTGATACGGAGCCCATCAAGTGGTTGATTTGGTTGTGTTTGTAACCGCTGGGGGTGGGGTTTATCAGCTTTTTGCATTGTGGACTTTAATTCTGTAAGCCTCCCGGAGTCACGGTGTGTGAGTTGGGCGGCCACATACATTTGTTAAATAAATAGAAAATAAATAAAATACCACTCTATAAAATTGAGCTAAAATATGGTGCACTTTGCCAGGACCCTGGTTTATTTTGAACGAGCTCTGTGCTGGTAAGCATAGCTGATTTTCCCCCCATAACCAGCATCGCTCTAAACCAGTGTTTCTCAACCTTGGGAACCTTCAGAGGTGTGGACTTCAACTCCCAGAATTCCCCAGCCAGCCTTGCTGGCTGGGGAATTCTGGGAGTTGAAGTCCACACCTCTGAAGGTTCCCAAGGTTGAGAAACACTGCTCTAAACAAACTGGGAAGGTTTGCAAAGCCAGCTTGGGCAACAAGAAAGTAACCCTTTCCAACTTTTCCAATGGAGAAAGAGCCTAATGTGAACAAGCTGAGAGTGCCAACGTGCCACTCCTTCACCTAAGCAACAACTGCCCTGCCTTACAACTCTGTGTGATTACAGCTGATAGGCTTTAAAATCCTGAAACCTTTTGAACAGTAAGAGCAGGCATTATTTAAAATGTGAAGGGAAGAATTGGAGCCAGTTCTTACTGACTCCCAAAGGCGCGCGCCAAGCGGGCATACGGAGTTGGAATATTTTTCTCCTGTCAATTTTGTCTCCTTCATCAGCACAGGCTGCAACTACCTTGCAGACTCCAACACTGACAGGTGGTGATAGACATTGCTTTGAAGAAACGGTGGGGGTGCCTTTATTCCAGGGGCTCTGTTGTCATTGCCTCTTGCTGCCATAACTTAATGGAATTTAACTTCCCTGTTCACTAGCACATACCTTCCTGAGCACCAAGCTTTGAGGCTAGTTCTCTTTTTCATGGTGGTGTGTTTCCAGGTGAACTTTTGGATGGCCACAAAGAAGCTGGAGGGGTGTACAGACACGGAGCTGGGTAGCCAAAGCCAGCAAGCATTTCTTACATTTAGCGTTGGATATTACTAGCCTGGGGAACAAAGAACATGTTTGCCCAATGCCAAATCTGGCCTTGTTCATTTTCTTGGCATCAGCTACTCCTATCTTTCACCCAGAGGGAAAAAACCAAGTTGCTAGGTCTCAGGTTTGAAGGGTCAAATGATCTGGTCTTCGGTAGAGAGGGAAGTATCTGTTGTAATCAACCCTCCTTACACTGCAGCCAAGAAATGACAGGGAAGGACACCTGCCATTCAAGGAGGTTTTGCCCTTGTGCAGAATATGCACATGTCAAACAGATCCAGATTGGTGCTGATTCTGAAAACATCTTTCTTTTTACCCAGTTTAAGGCTGGCTCTTTGGCCGGTTCTTGTCTATGGCCACTGGGTATAGTAGTGATTTTTTCCTATGTTGGAAGTTGGGCTAGATCTGGGTGGAAGACAGATGTTTCCAGAAGTATCTGTTGCCAGCAGAAGGGGTTGTGTGGAGTGTGGGGAGAGGAGGGTATGAAGCTTGACTGTTGGGAGGCCTTGAATAAGAGACTTAGAATATCTAAATACAACCTCCCCCAAGCTGATGATTTTGAGGCGTGTTAGATTTAATTTCCACCCAACATGGCCAAAAGATGAGGATTATGGGGGTAGGGATCCAACAGGCACAGAGGGCGCCAGGTTGGAGAAGTTTATTCGGGTACGTTGCATGAACATAGGCAGACGCTTGTCCCCTTCTTTGGTAACAGAATTAGAGACCAGCTCTTTAGAAAGAACTGCCCTGTCTGATGAAGAAAAATGAGTCAGCTGCAGAACAAAAGACCCCCTTATCTATTTCTGTGGGCAGCTTTGACGCTTCTTGGTTCCAGCTTGTGGCCTGCAAAGAATGCTAGGTCGCGCTCCCTTTCCTGGGGGGCGCCACTGAGTCACAGGCACCTTCAAAAGCTCCATTCTTCACCCACCCAGAGAAATTCCAAGACATTGTAAGCCTCCTCTCTGCAGTGCCAAGCCAGAATGTTCCCAGCCCAGTATACATTTCCCTCCTTCCCCAGTAAAAAGAGACTTTAGGGGTTGTGTGACCTTCCCTAGAGAAGCAGAGGGCAGATGAATGCACACCCTTGAACTGAGGTCTGCCGTCCCATTTCAGTAGGTCTCAAATCTTTGTAGAGGCGGAAGGGGTGGGGTGGCGATAGAGAAGCAAAGGTCTAATGATCTCTGCATTTTATGTCAAAGCCTGCCTCGGTTGCTGAGTGATTTTTTTTTTTTTTTGGATGAAAAGGATCATGTCCTAAGGGGAAGCAAGGGTGTGGTGAGGGTCTTCTGTGAATTATGGCAGCTGTCACTCTGCCAAGTGACGCTGGTGATTGGCTGGGATCCGGGAACTGCTATATTACAGGATGGATGGAAGTGTTGAACAACATGTAAACGACATTGTCATTGTATTAATCTAATACTTACAGGGACTGTCAGGCCAGCTTGGCTGGGAGCAGAGCAGAGACAGATGGGGAATGATTGAGGCCTGTCGAAACGGGCCAGCACAACATTGCATTCCTTTCTCTCAACGCAGTGCCTTGGAGGGGAACTGGCAGAAGGGGACCTTGCTTGGATGCAATGGTGGAATATGCCACCGCTGTCTTTTACTGAGAAATTGGGGGGGGGGCATCCCAGGAAATGGGATCTCAACATTGACCTTGTTATCCTGGGCTTGCTCTGCTTATTTCCAGAGACTTTCCTTGGTGCTGGAGATGATGAGCAAGGAGGAAAAGATCTTAAAGGCAGGAGGAACGCATGTGGGGGATACCTTAGAACTTGGCTTGGTGTCCTCTCTTTGTGACAGAGCCAGATGGTCTTACCTTTGGCTAGGGGTTCTTCTGTTTGTGCCACTCTGCTGATGGGATTCCATGCTGTTGTCCCTGTGCAGAACAGCTTATTTCTTTTCTGGCTCAGCTGCCCTTTCTGAGGAATCACACTGAAGCCTGTTTGCAATGGAAGCGCAGAAATTCTGCCAATGCTATTTTCCCACTGGTGGGAGGTCTTATCTCATGCCATTTCCTGGGCTTGCCCCATTCCCTGCAGGTCAGACTCCCCTGAATAATTTAAATTGAACAGACGGATGGCAGTTTGGGGATAGATACCCCATTGCAGACTCTGGATTGGTTTGATCAAGCACCTGAAGCCAAACATAGGATGAACCTAAGGACATGGGTTAGGAGAAGGTACTGTACTGGTTTTCTTAAAAATGCAAACTTTTTTTTTTTTTTAAGGTTATTTGCCTTGCCTTTAGACTGACTACCTGTAACAGCTTTTAGTCCGCTATGTTTCTAGCAATCCAACCCCCCGAGCCAATTGAGATTAATCCAACATACCTCTGGCCCTGTCATTTATAATTACAGTTATATCACAGTTTCCTCTTCAGTTCGTAATATGTGTTTTTGTAGGTTGGGTGGAAGAATGTCCCCCTGAGAAGTTGACCAAATAATGCCAGATAGGTAATTGACCCATATTGAGTGATTTGGGGGAAGCCAAAATTCTGGAGATCTGATGTACAAGCAGGAAGAAAGATATGGAAAAGCCCTTTCTCTTTGCCCCTTCCACTCCTATACAAGCCTCCCTCCCATTTTGGAATATCTGCTCCTTTCGTTTTGCACACACCTGTCCCCCAAAGAGGTTACCTTGACACCTAAGACAGGGATGTCTCAGTTGCCTTCAGAAATCCTCCCTTTTCTTTAGTAGAGTTGCTTGTTTCTGGACAGTAGATATTGACCTGCCTGGAAGGGACTGGGTTCATTGTAGACAAGGCACCAGATCCTCAAGAAACAAATCTCTTCCTCTCTGACGTTCCTTTCCCTCTTTTCTTCCCCTCTCTTCCGTCCTTTGCTTCCCATCACCATTACTTTGATAATAGCCAGAAGCATCCACTTCTTTTCTTCTTCATGACCAGAGTTGCTGAAAGATGGGATTCAGATTTGGGAAACAGGTTGGAACCATTTTAGGGATCTGTAGAGCAGAAGAGAGCGATGGTAGATTTTTTTTTTTTTTTTTTGTCATGCAGACCTCCTTTTGAACCCACCTTCCACTTGCTACTTAAAGTCTAGTTCACCCAGGTTCATTGTTTTAGTTTGCCTTTCTTTTTTACTGGGACTCTGAAGTCCATTTATTGGAGTAAGGTGTAAAATAGCAATTTGAGGGCGTCATGCTTTTAGGGTGAAGGAACAATAGTGCCACTGAGCTCATAAATGCCACCAGATCCTGTTTGAATACCAAAACTGAACTCTTAGTCTTGATTTTTTTCAGCCCTTGAGCTTTCAGCTACTGAAATTTAGGAGAAAAGTTGGCTTGCTAACCAAAAGGAAGTCAGAAAATGTATTTGTTTTATTACACTTGCACCCCACCTTTCCTTTAAGGAGCATAATATGCACCCTCCTACATTGATAGTGGCTACCTCAAAGTCACCCAGTTGAGTCCATGGTCAAGTGGAGACTTCAGTGTATTGTCGAAGGCTTTCACGGCCGGCATACGATGGCTGGTGTGGGTCTTCCGGGCTGTGTGGCCGTGGTCTGAAGCTGGAGACTTCAGCTTAGGTCTCTCCAACATTTTCTTGCAGAGCACCAGAAATCTACCATTAAGCTCCAGTCTTCTGCTCATCCCTACCATAGACCAAAGAATGGCAGAAGGAGTAGTTTATTTATTTATTTCCAGAACAAATAGCTGAAGGATGTATGGAATGGTTCCCCTCCCTATTCCCCACCTTACAATAGCAGATGGTTCAGAATTCTGATTGGGACATATATACTGAGTCAGGTTAAGAGGAACTGATAGGTTTCCTCAGAAAGTTGAGGTGGAAATACTACTCAGGACAATATGTGAATAATGTGGGACAAAGTCAGGTGCCCATAAGATTGTGTTTTCAAGATGTGGTTGGCCCGTGTCAGCTGGTAATGATGGCATAGTAATGACCATACCCTGATGGGCACTAGCTTGAAAAAGGGTCACCCAAGTGAAAATCAATATGCATGGATAAATGATGGGTTTAACAAAGCAGTAAGGTATTGTGAATTCTTTGGGACTTAAGATACCCTGTAACTTCTCTCTAAGAACTGAATATATCGTTGAAATCCCTCATTATTCCCAGTCTCCTGCTTGCTGTGAGATTAAAAAAAAAACAATCAAAATTTCCTGTGATATTCACAATCTTCCTCATTTGTCTTTCCTCCTATCATGATTACGGGATGGCTTCTGCTTGTGCTCATAATTTGCAGCTTTATATTTTTTTTTGGAACTTTAAAAACATTTTTTAATCTTTCATTTTTATCTCACTTTAATCTGCTATTCTTTTGAATGTGCATGCCTGTGAAAGATTTATAGGGTTTTTTAATGATGTAGATGCATTTGGAAGCCTCTGGGCTGTGGTGTCTGGTTCTGAGAAGCAAAAAACAGTGAAAATCTCATTATCAAATTGGGCCAGAGTTGTCTGTTAAAACTCTCACCCCGGTAGAGGAAAGTTCAGAAGGTGTTTAAAATATATATATATTTATATTTATATTTTTATTTATATATAAAAAATAAATAAATAAAATATGGGGGTGCTGGAAAGGATGAGGGAAAAACAAGCTCTTTCTTTTTGGAATCTTTGCCCAATAAAAGGTCTTCCAAAAGATGGGAAAGGAGAATGTGGGTCCTTGATTCTGCTTTCAGGGGGCACCTGCCCCCCCGCCTTCTCATTTTGGTGACTGGATGTACAGGGGCATTGGAGGAGCGATGCACTGGCACTCAAGCCTGAATTTGGATCCCCAAAGACTACATCTTTCCACAAACCTGTTACCAGTGCAAAACAGATGCCATGTGTATGCAAAGACACCTCAACATATAAATAATTAGTCAAATAGCAAGAAAGGCTGTGATTTGCTGAAGGGGAAGGTCTCTTCAGTCAGTTGTCCAGATGTTCTAATTGGTGGGTCCCATCAAGGCTCTACTGCTCTTGCAGGAGTGTCTGTGGGAGGGGGGTGTCAAAAAAGTCAAGGTAGTAGTCACAAGCACACATGAAGAGGGTGGGGTGTCAATTACATGGTTGGGCTGGGATCTTGACTTTTTTTTGTGGACACCCCTGCTCCCCCTTGTGGACACCCCTGCTCTCCTTTCATTTGGTCCTCCATCTTTAGACCACATTTGGACTTGTCAACCCTCCAGCTAGGATGTCTTCAGAAGGATGATGTCCTCCTGGAAGTGGAGGGCTGATCTCGTTGAATTAGGACACATTCCCTCCCCTCCCCCACTTTTGATTGCCCGGAGGAGGGAATTTCAGCAGAAACAACTTTTTCTCCCCATGGGTCTGGCTCAAAACATCCTGCTGCTGAAGGGAGAATCGCGGATGACACCTTGCCCTCCACCAAGTCAAGGTGTGGAATCTCAAAGGCTGCCAAGTTTGTGTTGGCACCTGAAGCAGAAAATCCTTTAAGTACTTACCTCTGGAGGTCAAAACAGAAGCCACACAAGTGAGTTAAAAATAGGAATATGCTAAGTAAGTTAGGAAGGCCACTGTTTCTCTTTCTAGGTGAAGTCCCCCTTCTCCTCTCTCCTTCCCTCCCCGAGATGCTTTTCTATCTTTGTCCCCCTCATGTCCCTTCTTTGTAGTACGTCCATTAGGTTGCTTTTGTTGGAGGTCCGAAAGATTCCTTGCAGAATTAGAGGGAGGGCTGCAGATTGCTCGCCTCTGCTCTGAAATAGGAGAAATTCGTTGAGTGGGACACAGTGTTGGTAACAGATGTCTTGTAGATCTGCCTGCTCATCCTTTGGCTGTGTTCTGGATCAGACTTTCTCCCCTCCCCAAAGGTGTTGGTTATGCTGGGTTAGAATGTTAGCAATGATAGTCCAGCATATCTGGAATGCACCAGACTAGGAAACCTTCTTCCAATTTAACCTGGGTGGACTCCTTGTTGACTGGCTTCTGAATAAACAGGATAATTGGACTGTGTGAAACTGACCTCAGGGTGGAAAGAAGGGGGGGGGGAGATAAAAATTCAGGAGCTCTTTCTTCCTTCTGCATTGGACTATCCTTCTTTCAGTGACTTCCCTTCCTTATGTTAGTTACTGTGAAAGAAACACTGGGGACACTGACGGTGTTCCCATCCCCACCTCTCTATTCCTAACTGCAGAGAATGCTGGATCAGGAATGCTTCGATTTGTCTTCTCCCGCAGCGGCTCTTGGAGGATGTTTGGGGAAGGGTGGGGATGTTAAGAGTGCTGTTTAGTCTCTAACGCATCACTTCTGAATGTTGTAAATGCAACATAGAACGAAGTAGCACAATTTTGCAAATTGAATGTGCATTCTAATCAATGTGGTTCTTTCAATTTGCAGACATGAGAAATTCAAATGCCCTTCTTAGCATCATTTGTGAAAGCGCGCTGTTTATACAGCATGCATATCAACAGAGAGACAATAGTGTGTTTTTTCCCACTCTCTCAGGGAGCTGAAAGTGGTTTCAAAAAGGAATTGCTTCTTAAGATACCTGAGCCCAGTCCCACCAGTGCATCTGGTCTTGGTATTCTTCCCAAATCCTGCAGAAGTGTTTCACCAGAGGTGAGTCCTCTTGTAAACCACTTCAGTTCTCTTCAAAATTATAGTCTCCAGCTCTTATTTTTAGTGCCCTTTATATTTTAGTATTACTGTTTTCAAGAAAGGGGAACTGAGGCTGAAAAGTAGAGGATACGTTCACACCAATCATTACATGTCAGAGGAGAATTTCAAATGCAAATTTCTCCACTTCTTTGTGCAAGTGTGTTCTTATGACTGCAGGTGTAGCGGGGTTTTAGAACTAGCAGAAAACCAGAAAGGCAGAATAATGGGTTTCTTTGTGGCTGGTACATAAGACTGAAGTTCAGAAGGTTTGGGTTGGGAAATGCCTGGAATCCTGCTATTCTATCCCTCTCAAGTTTGCATAGAATTCTTGGAACGGGGGCACACAAAATTGGGACTTGCCAATTTAAGGAGTAATTTCCTCCCAAGATCTATCAGCTGATCTCCTCCCTGGTATTTCTCCCCAATCTTTGGGGCAATGCTCTCTTTGCAGGCTTTTTTCAGTTGCTCTCCCAGGGGACCTTTCAAGAGATTCTTCCATCAGTTAATTAATAGTTAACCCCTCTAGCCTAACAGCTTGTCTCCAACACTGTCAGCCAAAGATCTCACACAGAGAGAGGGAATGATAAAGGGAACCTATCCTTGGCATTTCTTATTTAGACCGACAGCCTGGATCCATAGAGATAACCATGTCCATCAAGCAGAAGGGAGAGACTGAGATTCTCCAGGTGCTTTGGATGTGAAACACCCATCATCTCTCACCATTGGTCATACTGGTTGAAGGTGATGCAAAGTGGAGTTTACAGATTGTCTGCCTTGCTGCTGGAACGAACAGCCATCCTTTGGATCACAATTGCCAGTTGAAACACCACAGAGTCTGCTTATGAGGAGGCCTGTCAAAGCACCTTTTGATGATGAATTCCACAGATTAGTTATGCATCAGGTGAAGAAATAACTCGGTCTTGTCTGTCCTAAGCCTAGCTGTCAATCAGCTTGCTTGGATGAGTTTGAATTCTAGTGCTTTGGAAGAGAATGAATAATTGCTCTCTGTTCACTCTTTGCTCTTCCAGGCCGAGCTTCTTATATTATGGAAGAGAGGCAGCGGGTTGGCATTTTTCCTCCTGGCACAGAACAGGCACAACGGGGGAAGGATGTGGATGGCATTTGTACCTTCCCTGGCGACTAGCCAGGTCTCCTTGGGGAGGTTCTCCTTGATGCTATTTAAGAAATCCTCGTTAAAATTAGTCAGATGTGTTGTATTTCCCCCAGATGGAGGGGCTGGGGTTAAGGTGAGGCTGGAAAAGGGCTGGTGGAAAGTGTGAGGGAGGAAGAAAGGTAGCATGGAGATGGGAGAGCAAGGAGAGGTGCAGGTTGGTCTGTGGGGCTTCTGTAGAGCTGCCTTATTTGGGGCAGTGGGTGGTTGACCTTGGCAATGTGGAGAATGACCTTGGCAGTTCTAGCTGGCTGCACAGGAGATTCCGTGGGGGGGGATGTGAGGGGGGAATAAAAGGAATGAGCTGACACAGCAATAACTTCACCCCCCATCACCGTTCGCCACCAAGTCAGAGTTGTGGTACCTAGCAACAGCCAGTGGGGGTGTTGCTAAGGCAACCAGACCAGGGATGGTGATGTAGCAGCTTCTTGTGACATAAACTGGGATGGAGGCAGCTGGGTAACCTTCATGTTGGGGCACAGCAATACTCAATTCCTACCTTAGGGTTCTGTTATTGATATGTGGGGGCGGGGGAGGAGGAGGAAGGGAAAGCTAAAGGTTGTCTTCATAGGTGGGGCATGCAGAGGCTCAGAATTGTCCCTGCTGGTCAGCACTGTGATTGCCTTTAGCTGCGTTTCTAGTCAGTCCCAGCTGTTACATTGCAGGTGTGTGTATCTATACATTGTGGGTATGCATGAGAGAGGGGGGGAGAGGAAGAGGGAGAGAGAGAGAGAGAGAAATTGTGTGTACACAGGTGGAGGATGAAGGACAGATTTTGGATGCTTTCCCAGTAACCCGAGTAACCATATTTCAGATTTGTAGCCCTGTCGTATGCATATTTACTCAGAAAAAAAAAATCCTGCTAAGTTCAGTACAATTTATTTTCCTTTGTTAGGATTGTGACATTTAATTTGTAGAGAGACATTCCAGAGCTGAAACTAGGCTGGATCCTCTGCCATCTGACTTTGGAGGCTCTTTCTGTAAATGTGAAGAAGGAGGGCCAGGATTATACTGCATGGAAAGGAGAGAGGCTTACCATATGTCCTTTGAGATATTGTTGCTTTTTCCTAACCAGCTAATAGTCTGCCCAGCTGAGTGAAGAAGAGAACCCCAGCTGAACTTCTTCTCCCCTCCCCTCCGTCTTCTATTCCTGGCTTGTTTTTCTATGATGGCTAGATAAGACAGAAGATAGAAGCTGCTCCATGCATGGTCATACCCCTGGTCCATCAAGCTCATCCTAGAGCACTTCTACATGGGGTCTCGGCACTGCTCCAGAATCAGTAGTGCACCTGTGCGATCTCACACAGTTGTCTCTGTTAAATGTTAAGCCCATATATCTCTAGCTCAGCTGCATCATGCCCAAAGTCACCCAAAAGCACGATACTTCCATCTCTGACATTGAAGCTCTGCAGAGGTGGTGGAGGGTTATTGCCCCATTGACAGGAGTTTGCCTCTCCTTGTAGCTCAAGCCATTCTCCCATCTCCCTACAGAGGTTCAACCACCTTAGTAACTTCACATTTTTGCATTTTCCTCTCATATATATATATAAATGGTTTGTTTCTTGGCAGTGATGGGGGAATCACCAGACAAATGCATAGACAATGAACTAATTAACACGGCCAACTGAAAGAAAGAGCTGAACAGCTTATGTTTTTCTCTGTGTTTTGAGGCTGATGGCAGGGAAGATGATAAAGGATCAGCTACAAATAGCTTTGAGGGATTGTGGAATGGAAATGATGTGGAAGTGTTCATAGTCAGTTCTGACTGACAATGACTCTCCAAAAGTGAAGATACCATCCTTAATTTTCTCCCTCTTCCCTTGAACTGAGAAATATCTCCACTGTGGTGAAGTGGTTAAGGTGTTAGAGGAAGAAGAGGAAAACCTAGATTCAAGTCCATTCTCAGCCATGGAACCCCATTAGGTGACTTTGAGCCAGTCACGGTCTCTGTTTGAACCTCCCACTGAGCCAAAGACGAGTCCCCCAAGTTTGCTTTATTATTATGCTGCCTGTGTGATTAGTTTCTGTTTCAGCAGAACATGCAAACTCAGAAAAGTGGGTTAACTGTGGTTAACTTAATCATATTGTACAAAAATAGTATTTCTCAACCCAATCTTTCTGTTGTGGAGGAAGATGGAAGGAGGGAGTGCTGGGTGGAGTGTTTTGAGCTCCTGCAGGAAAACCAGATATGCATCTATAAATCTATCCAACATCTTTGTTTCCGCTGATTACTGGGAGCTTTGTTCTCTCTCCCTCTTAAACATAACTCTTCTGAAGCAAGAGGAACAGTCTAGCTGACCATCCCATGACATGTCTCTTGGGGAGGATCCAGGCTTCGTACTACTCTCACCACTTGATTTCCATGGGTAGGGTTTTCCCCTATTAGAAATCACACCCGTTCAGTTGGTGCTGGGTAAAATGGAGGGACATAGGCTGAATCTCGAGTCCGCTGGAGCCAGCAAGAGCCATGCCTGTTGACACAGCTTCATTCAGTTTTGGGGGTGTCCATGAGATTTTACCATACTTCTGTTCTGCTTTCTGTTGCATCATCTCTCAGGCTTCCCCCCCTTCACTCAGTGACCCTGTGCAGATGCTGGTTTCCACTAGCAGTAGGAAGCTATGGAGCTGGTCCTTGCCAGCTGATGGCTGAGGGGTGGGGGGCAATGAGATTGTTGGCTTCCTATTGACAGTGACAGTAGGACTCTAGGGATCCAGTGTCCCCAAGTGGATTGATTGGCAAACCAGCCAAGAAGAGAGAGCAGTGCTCTCTGCTGTTTCGCAAATGGTACTTTTTGTGCTCAATGGTGGACCATCTTTCCATGTGTTAGAGCAGATGGACAATGGGTCATCTCCTTACATTGCTGAACCCACATCCCATGCTCTTCCCCAGCATGGCTGATGGGAATGATGGGTGCGGCAGTGCAACAACCTCTGGAGAGCTACACATTCCATTACTGTACTTGTGGAAGGTGACCGTATTTTAGTTTAATTGGCTGGCACCAATGATAGATTCAGTTTTTTAATGATGTTTTTTATTTCTTTGTATCAGACTTGTAATGTCTTGCATTTGTCTTGACATTGGTGTACCCCACCCAGAGTCCATATGGATTGGGGCATGTTATACATAAATAAATATTAATTTCTTTGAAAGAGAGAGATGAATGTACTTAATCCTCACTGACTGGTGTTCGAATCAGGCTGTAAGTTTCATTCCAGACAAGTTCTGATTTCATTTAAACCCCAATCAAAAAGAAGCTGGCTTCACCTTGCCCCCTTCTATTTCATGTATCGGTACGATGCTGTTCTTAACAGAACTCCATCTCTGCTGTAGTAGCTGGGGCCTGTTCATGTTCTTGCAGTCAACAGTTTCAGTCTCTGAAGCCAAGGGAAGCTAATGTTGTACCTGGGAGGACTGGAAAGGATTTCTGCAGATCCTTTAAAAAAAATGGCAAAGTTCACTGCTTACATAAATATGCTTTCTTTGCATGCTGTGCATCAAAGTCTGCTATCTTCATGTTTGAAAAAAGAGAGAGAGAGAGAGAGAGAGGCAGGAGAGGGGCAGAAGAGGGAAGGGGTGGAGAGTGACAAGAATTGGATGGAAAGTAAGAATTTCCTGAACTTCCTCTGAGCTTGACCTGCTTTCTTCCCTCCCACCACATTCACCCCACCCCACGGAGCACGTTTCTTTCCAATCATTCACACACAGCCTGAAAATATCTTGGGGAAGGGGTATTAGTCCAATCGAGGGTCATCATCTCCTGTTTTTTTTTTTTTTTTTTTACACAATATAATTTATGTACTTCTCTGCTGCAAAATGTCAGGAGCAGTCACCAGCTTATGGATGGCTTTGAAAACAGATAGGCAACTTAATTGGAGGGGATGAGGACTGCCTAGGATGATGATTTGAAGATGGCTTTACGGAACTTGCATTGTCTGAGACAGCCCACTTCTGAATACCAATTGCCTGGGTGGGAGAGGACGGTGGCTTTTCAAGCTTCTGCTGACACTTAGCTTGGCCTAGGAAGTTCCATGCTCCTCTTAGGTAAGAGGAATGTACAGCTTAAGGCAAGATTTGGTCCTCAGGGAGATGACCAGTTGAGATGCTTTGTTTTAATTAAGAAGCGAATGGGGGAAAATCCTTTGTGGATAAGCAAAGATTTGCTAATGAAGAGCAGGTGTCTCCTAATCAGGGTTAGAATTGTGGAGCCAGTTCCAATTACAATTGAAGAATTAATTGCATGCAAGCACAGTGCATCCTGGGCCACCAAGAGGGAGAGCCCTGCCATTTCCCAATATGCTCTGTGCTCATGGTTTACAGTCCTGGAACATTGATGCTTGACAATGAGTTGGGTTTCAGGTTAGGCACAGAGAAGCCACTGGGAAGATTTATGGTGTAAAGAGCAAATGTGAATTGAGCCTGCCTCTCCCTTCAACACCAGCAGTCTTTCGAATGTTTAGTCCCAAGCTGGCCATTTCCTTGGTTGCAGAAAGAGATGCTAGCTCTCCTGCTGATGGAGAACCCCGGAGTCTCCAAGCCTGCTGACAGTTCCTGGGAATGCAAGTTGACTTCTCGGGGAGAGACAGATTGACAAATTGGAGGAAATTCGAGTGGAGTCATGGCTATGATGAATGCACCACCGCAAGGCAGTTTGGGAGAGATTTACAGAGCTGGAAACCTAGTTCTGCTGTTCCTTGGAGGGAGATGTGTGCTGAAACCAGGGTGGGTTATGCATGTGCTCACTTGCAATTTGCAGGCACACCTTGCCTTCCTGTTGGCAGCGGTAGATCCAGAATTTATAGAGCTGCTAAAATCTCTGAAGAGGCCCTGTAAAAGTCTTGTCCAGATGGGTATAACTTCGATAGTTGGGGATGTCATTTGTTTGCACTTTGGATATCTGTTCTTATGCAAGCCAGTGTTTGATGGTAAACTTATCTGAGTTTGTCCAGTCTGGAGGGATGGTTTTCAGACTCCAGTATCTACCTTCTGTCTGTCTGTCGGTCTGTCTTTTCTAATTGACGGTGGGCTGCTTTGGATCCATACGTTACAGTTTTTAAACTGGAAATCTTTCTTCTTAATACTGGAGGCACAGAAATATTTTCTGGTTAATCCTTAGTTTGAAAGAAGCCTAGAAAGACAACATAGATTTTTCTGGTACGATCAGCATCTACTGTACGTGCTCCAGCACTCTTATCCTCTATCAATCTATCACTAAAACTCCCAGTGTTTGTCTGTTTGTAACCTTCAATTAGCTGAAACAGTGCATTGTAGCACAATTTTTGAATCAAGGTACCTCAAATCCGCTAACTTAAAGAATGTGTACAAAATCCAGGACCCATCACTCCCGTGGAATTGAAATTTAAAGGATCTTCAGACCAGTCGTATTGGCAAAATTGTGGCCGCTGCCGCGGTCAGCCACAGTCACGTGATTGTGATTTCCAACACTCCCTGCCAGCTTCCCACAAGCAAAGTGAATGGGGAAGCTGGCAGGAAGTCGGAAGATGCTCTCACTCACACTGCTTTTTTGCCCGCCCATGATCATTCTGTTTATCTCTTTAGGTAAGTAAATTTTGACCTATGACTGAAGTTCATTTGCCACTACAATTATTCTTCTATTTATGATCTGTGATCCAACAGCCATCGGTTGTCTACCAATAAAAGCCAGACACTCATCCTGGAAAATCTGCCAGCAATGGAGCTATTAGCATCAATTACATATTTAAACTCTTCTTAAATATAGAAGGTCTACTCTTGGCTGGCAAACTTCAGCTAAGTTTATACAATCTACAGTGATGGCTTTCTGAGCTACATTCAATAGTATCCATCCTATGTCTGTCTTTTTTTAATTAAGGGAGGACTATTGCTGTCTGTAAAGTTTTTTATCTTTCTTTAAAATAATCTTAAGTAAGCAGTCTTTACATATCTTAGGGTGATAAATTTTGCAAATTACTTCTAATCAGCTTTATTTGGTGACTCCCATGTTTTGGGTCTATTTGTCAGAGCTGGGGGAGATCAGAACTACTCTATTTATTCTCTTCACATCATTAATAGCTGCATAAAATATTTTCTTCTTCACATATCCTGATTATGAATTCAGGTAATTGAGGAGTTGAAACGGAGAGGTGGGAATGAATGTACGCACTGGATTCACCTCCCAGGCTTAACCATTTCCACCTTTCAGGGCATTTTAGTAGAGTTATTTCCAATAAAAAATATTTCCCTTTTCAATTAAGTACTTTGTCACAATTTCCACCCTGGGCCAAATTGTGGTTAACTATTGCTTATTGGGGGAAAAAAAAGAGGCAGATTATGGCTTCTAATCCTGACTTTTCAACAAATCCTAGCATGTTCAACTAATCATGGTTTGGGCTGGTTCAGTGATAGTAAGAACTATGGTTAGTTTAAAGAAGGAAGTAGCTATTGTTTCTTGTGTGTGCCACAACAGGAGGAAAAGTGGGGTGTGCTCAAGCAGTTTTGCTTGTTCATACACAACCATTCTCCTCCTACCTCTTGTCCTCAAGATACGTTGCAATCAAACTCCCATATTGCAAAGCTAGCTGTTGGAAATTATTAAAGTTGAAGTCCAACTCACCTGGAGGGCACCAGGTTGGAGGAAGATTGCAGTAAAAGTGATTTAGCTTGAAATACGTTTATTTCTTCCTTTGGGATGTGCTAAGCTTCCTGCCACCAGTTTTGGATGTGAAACTCCAGGTGGCCACCAGAGGGTGCCATAGTGTTACAGTTTTCTGTTATTTCTGCTGCTCTCCAGTGGTCAGCCCTATTTTTGCAAAAGTATTTGTGGAGCACAACTGAAGGGGGTTGATGGTGTTACTCTGATAATTGAAAATGCAAATGATCTGCAAGATCTAATAATGGAAGTCAAGGAGCACAGTGAAAAAATGAGACTACGATTAATCAAACTAATGACAACAGGTACAGCAACCAGCCTTAGAGCTGACCACAAAGACATTGAAATGGTAGATAGCATCGGCCTTTTAGATTGACTATCAGCCTTAAAGAAACCGGAAGTCAAGAAATACGCTGCAGACTAGGACTTGGTAGAGTAGCAAGGAAGGGCTTGGAAAAGATATTCAGATGCCATGATGTCTGTATGCCTGCAGTTATGAGTTATGGAAACTGTTGTTAGAATTATGGGAAACTGCTGTTAGAATTATGGGAACATAGCTTTCCCTGTGATGTTGAATGGGTGCAAAAGTAGGACTTCGAAGAAACAGGATGGAAAGCATATTGATGCTTTTGAACTTGGTTGCTGGAGAAGACCCTTGAAAAACCCATGGATAGACAGGAAAACAAACAAATGGATCATATCCAGAGCTCCCATTTGACATAGAAATGACCAGGCTCAACTTTCATACTATGGACACATTATGTGAAGATTTGGCTCTTACAGCCAAATGTCTTACAGACAGAAGTCCATAATGCTGGGAAAAGTGAGAGGAAAGCGCAGAAGAGGATGACTAACAGCAAGGTGGGTGAACTGAGTTACAACAGCAACAAATGCACGAGTAAGAGATCTAAAAGGCCAGGTTGAGGATAGATCATCAGTACAAGTCTACCTGGCTGGTTGGTAAAAATTGGCACCAACATGAGGGCATCTCATTAATCAATCAATCAACTGAAGGGGAGATTATAGTTTAGCTCCATGTAAACTTTTTTCCATCACTTCTGCTAGTGCAGTGTTGTAGATATATTGAGAATGCAGAGATTACTCCTGACAAAGTCCAAACCTTTTACTGCGTCAAGAATTCTGTTGATATGAGTTGAGGCCTAGAAGGGAGGGATGAAGTATAATTGACAAAGAAATTACATCTCTTTCTTACCTAGGAGCATTTGCAATGTTAAGATGGAGGAGGTGGGTGATGCTGTAGCATGGAGCTGAAGCAACTCCTTCTCTTTTCCAACTGATGCTGCTGAGTGCCTCTCCCATCCCTGCCTTTCTCACAGCTGCACCTGTAGCAGGGAATCATGCCATAATCATGCTCATCTTGTCTAAAGGGAGCTCTGCTGAGGAGGGAAGAAAGAATGGAATTTTTGTCTGTAAGCTATTTGGAAAAAAACCCTGAAAGAGGCAGAATTATAGACATATACCCATAGAAGGAGCAATCTGTCTTTGCTCAGTTGCCAGGCCAGTTCTCAAGATCCCTTCGTTGAGCATCTGACATCTTTGGAGAGGAAAGAAGTGCTGCGTGCTGAGAACTGGCAAAGAATCCTGATTTAAGTCCTAAAATGCTTCATTTGGATAATAAGCTATTCACGCTACGCCAACAAATATGGGAAGAACTAGAATTGTCCACATCTTTCCACCTTATTCCATCCCAGAGTTGGGTAGGTCCTTTACTGAGAGCATAACCTATCTATCTTCTTCTTTTAAGGGTGTTTACTTTTTTTAAAAAATAAGTAAACTCTCTTGTGGCTGTGGTTGTGTGGCTGTGGTTGTGCTCTTTTGATCCATACAGATGCTACACAGATGGGTTGACTTTCAGGATTTTCCACAAAGCAACCCGAGATAGATGCCTGAGATGATCGCTATCCTCCAGTACTTCTGGAGAGTAATTAGTAGATGAAGATGGGCTTATTGATCATAACTGGTGTAGGCTTCCCCTTTCTGGCACCTTTCCTTGTCTTGTCCAGTTGGCTATAGCTGGGAAGCAGTAGCAGATGTAGGGTGGGTTCCTACAGTAAGCTAAGTCACAGCCAAACAATATGGCAAATCAGGCAATACATTATGGCTTAATGGCAGGTGTGAACCTGCCTAATTATGGTTTATTCAGCAGACAATAACAAGCAGAGCCTTTGTGCAAAGTGAAAACTGGGTCATAAGTCCCTGGATTTGCAATCTCAGGACACTTCTGCACAAGGGCTCTGTGCCAGTTCAAAAGCAGCTTCAGACCTTTGCAATCTCATGACTTTGGCTGTGCTCAAACACTGAGTCAATTTATTTCTGGCAGCGGCAGGTATTTAAAGCCACAGTAAAATTAGTCTCTTCTTTGACATGGTGCTACTCTAAGGCGTTTGTGGGTGGTTCATTTCCCCACTGGACTTACTTGACGACCTGGCTCCTGAAGTTCCCCTGAACTAGCAGCTTTTCAAGGGGAAAAATTCCTTAATGGGGTTGGAGCCGCCCCGTATGGGAACTACTCTGAACTTGTTTTTCATACAACCGGACAAATGCATGAACATGAAGTAAGGATGTTAGACAGGGTAGAGTGGTGGCAAACAATTTCTTTTCCTTTTTTATGGAGTACGAGTGTGGGAAAATATTTGTTTTTCTAAAACCTACACCTGTTGGGTTGGAGTAGAGATTTGTGCTCCTTGTTCTCAGGAACCTCAGATCAGCAGAAGCAAGAAACAATCACGCTGTCTTGAAAATGCTTTTGAAGGATTGGGAAATGAAAACAATAGCGAGGTGGAAGTGCTCATAGTGGAAATTACATCTCCATCTGGGTTGCACAGTTCAGTCTTTGTTTGGGGATCACATGCCTTTTCAGCATTCTTTCTTAATAGAAAGAGGACCTGTTGAGATGTCTTATGACCGCCCAGCCCCTGGAGATATCCAGAAGATCCCCATTTCTCATTTTTTTGCAAAACGTCTAGCCTAATCTCCATATCATTTGAGAGCATCTTCTGACTTTTGAGGGAGACGAGAAGACAGTGGGAAAGAGATGTATCAGGGCATTCCCACAAGATTTAGCAGAGACTTGGAGAGACTTAAGCTTTCTTATGCAGTTCCACCAAGAGCTGTGATTTGTAATGCACAGACCGGTAGAATATGAGTGATGGCAAACTCTTTATGAGCAGATCAGAGCCCCAGCATCAACTCAATTCTTGAAGAATTGGGAAGAAGTGGGTTGGTTGAATGAACTGGTGGTGAATACTTTTGAAAATCAATTCCAGAAAGCTTTTGAAGGAGATGTATTAAAAATGTCTCCAGATTTATCACCTCTTGCAACACTAGTTCTAAGAAATAAATTGAAGAGCTCTCAGTTATTGAGACAAATCTTCCAGATGGCTCTTTTCCTCATTGGGTGGAAACTGTTGTTAATGGGGATGAAAATATTGCAATGGTGCCTACAGCAAATTGCCTAGCCTGTGCCCACAATGGCTTGTCCTCTTGTTTTTCAGGTTCCTTCTGTATTGCCTTCAAGTTTCAGTTCAAACATAATTATTCAGTAACCCAAAGCTTTACCAGCATCTTCCAGAATCCTGTTTCTGTTTACTTGCATGAGGCCACAATAGAAGGCTAGTGCGCAAAGATTTCTGTTGTGCGTGTATGTTCAGATCATCAGTTGCGCAATCTTGAATTACAACCATAATATACTTTAGATTAAACATCGATTTTTAAAATAGACTTCACATTAGCCACGTCTAAAAAAAGAAAATAATCATGAGTCCCTAATCTGGATTGAGAGGATGTTCTATTCCCATTCCTGCCCAAAATCTCCTATTCCCCAAGAAATCTCTTATTCCCCAAGAAAGTTCTGCTTACTGCAAAATGAAAAAATCTCCAGCCTTAAAAAAAGAGAGAAAGAGAGAATAGGGTTCAGCCTCTTTTCAAATGTTGTGAGACCAAACGAGATGGGGTCATAACTGCTTTTTTAAAGGAAAAGGCCAGTGCAAAACTCAATAAGGAAGAGATTCCCTCTTGTCAGGCTTGATCTCCTGTTGGCTTCATGGCCTTGTCTTTGTTTTATTGGCAATAGTACAGAAGTGGTTTGCTAAGGCTACTTTTTTGGATGTTTTCACAACTTGTTCCCAAGTAGTCCATCCAATAATTAAAATCACCCTGGATGGGGAAATGCTGCCATCCAGCTAGCTGCCAAATTGGTCCTTATCTTCTCAGTGAGTGGTGTCTTTTGGTATTAGTTCTTGATCCAACTGCTTGCATGTTTTCTTATGCTTATTTTTTTTTCTTGCTTCACCGGCCATGGAGCATTTAACCTCTATAATGATAATACATTCATGGATGGTGTCAACACCTGAATTAAAACTTTGGTTCTCCAGGGCTTTCAGATGAAGAAATCACAGACTGTTTTGATTGTGGTGGCCCTAGAAACAACAGCTTCTAATGCATGTTAAGTACCAAGTAGAGCCACGTGCCTTGGCCTACTTAATGTCAATTTTTCTTGAAAGTCTCTAAATCTCAAAGATTCACTTTCAGGTATGAGTAAATCCTAAGTAGGATTATGCCATCCAGAACATGGTTGCAAAGCCAAACCATAAATCCAGATTTGTACATTAAGTTTTCTGCTCTCTGAATATATTATGCAAATGAAGCCAAATTTATTCTGCCTGTATTAATGGCTTAGGCTTACATCAAAATAGGCAGGGTGGAGAAAACAAAAATTTTCTGTCTCTCTAAGGGAGGGGTGGGGATGGAAAGTAAAACTCATACCTGAGAACATGATGTAATGTAACATCTGTATCTCACCAGTCTGAGAACTTCCGAAAAGGAAGGTGAACTGTATATACCGTTCTAAAGATAAATCAAAAGTTTTCATTTCCATCAAATAAACCTTACACTGGCAACGCAGCATTCATGGGGCCATGACATCCACAGCGTTTCTTAGTGGGATCCATGGCCAACATGAAAAATGGTGAACACATGCATATATTCATGTTTTATTTATTTTAAAATGGGTGAAATCCAGGATTTCTGCTTCTCACAACAACTCAGATGAAATGTTGGCTAGGATTTTTATTTATTTATTTTTATCCACCCAATTTCATGAGATTACATAATGTTGCTTGCTAGTTGCTAGTAAAATTGTGTTTGGTCCACCTGTATCTTAAAGACTATCAGACATATTTTTTTTTTTTTGCACCTGGAAAGACTGATATACTGTACAGCATTGCTAAAATGTGATTTTTCCATCACTCAGAATCAATTCTGCACCTCTGTGATCCCACAAAGTTGGCTGTTCTTGAGACACGAACTGATTTATTGCCCACTAATTGCACTGTATTGGAAGCCACAAAAAAACCCAGACTTTCAAAGAAAATGCTGTAACTCTCAGGAGCCTGTGAGTGGTTTATTTACACATTTGCAGAAACTCTTGCCTCACCCATATCCTTGTAGTGATTTGTAGTTCCCTTCATAGGAATCGCTCAGATTTTTTGGGGGGTGGGGGGGTTCTGTTTTGCATAGGACCAAACAAATGGATATAATGAGAAGGATACAGGTAGAAGGGTCCCACAAGCAATTTATTTTCCTTCTGTGTGGAGACAAGAGTGGTGGAATTTTTGTTCCTCAAATAGCTTGGGGCAGAGCAATAATTAAATGAATTTCTTTGTTTCCTGTTTTCAGTGTTCTGGAGTCAACAGAAATTAACACGATCGCTGATTTTGAGGGACTGGGGGGTAGAAATAGTGGCCGTGGGGAAGTTTCCTTAGAAAGGTATCTGGAGCAGGCATTAGGATAAATCAGATTGCTGTGAAACTTATTTAGTAGATGCTAGCAAATCCAGTACTATTATGGTACAGTCATGAAAGGGAGATTTCTTTTTTTAAAAAAGTTGGTTATATTGGGGTCTTCTCCATACAGATCTAAGAAAGAACAGTAGGAAATTTTATTTGCACTTGGGTGCAGTAAGGATTCTAATTTGTGTCAGTAGTTATGAATGCAAAACCTGGAGGTGGTGATTAAAAAAAAATCCAGGACTATAAAAAATAGAAAGGCTTATTCTTTTGTGTTTCAAATTGAAGAATGGGATGGGAATATTTTTAGTACCTTTAAAGAGAAGAGGATTCCTTCTGTCAGGAACCTTAAACTATGTCGGCTTTTTTTCTTTTTTGCTAATTCTCTCGGATCACAAAGATCTTTGTGGGTGGATTCCATGTCGCAGATTTATCAGTACAAATGTCACCTTGAATAGCTTGGAGAAAAGATGGAATATGAATGAATGGTGGGTTTTAATTGCTATTTAAAGCATGGAGCTAACCCTTTGCCTTGGACAAGGAGAAAATCACTATTTAAATGACTTCTCTAATTAAATATAGATGGGGTGGAGTGGGGGATAGAGCAGAATTGTGTTTGCCGCCTGCAACGCTTATATGTAGCGTTGGTGCAGCCTACAGGTATGTAGGACAAAGTCTGTGTCAGACATGATACCATGCGTGAGTTAAAAGACGTGACCCCTGGTATGCATGGGTGGGGAAAGGGGAAAAAAAGAGCAAAATTTAGAAGAGGCACCCCCTATTTTCACAGCCACGAGAGCAAAATATTTGAATGGGAGAGGCTTCACCAGGTGCAACCAAGGGCTGAGATTCTTTGCTTTGGATAGCGAAGCAAAGGAGGAATTTTGCCAGAGGGAGGGTGGGAAATTGCTAGGATCGCATTGCTGCAGGAGCTCCATTTCTTCCTTTTCCCTAACGCAAGAACTAGGCATCCATTGCTGTATGGGATTCCCTGCCACCAGCTAGGCAAACGGCCCCTTGCTGAGGACTGTAGTTCAGTGGGACGTCGGAGTTTGAGGCAGTGGGCAAGGAACAAATTAGGGGGCTAACTAGCCCTGGGAGAGAGTTTCCAGGAGCTTTGATTGGCTCCTGTGGATGCTGGGGTGCTGGACCCGTTGTCTCGGGGGGAGAAGCAGCGGCCCCTCCCTCCTCCTGCCCAGCTCCTAGAAGGTGCTGTGGCAAGAGCATCCTTGCTGCATTCTTCCTCTCCGGCACCCCCTCCCTTGCCTCACGGGTGGGTTTCCCTTCCCTCTCTCTCGGCACAGGCGGAGAAAGGCTGATGGAATATCAACCAGGCCCCAACCGAGAGGTCAGAGCGGTGCAGTGGGCGAGGGGGGCAGCTTCAAGGCCACGCTGCGCGGCCGCATTTCATGGTCCCCTGCGTCCTTTTTTGCTGGATATCAGAAGACCTCGTGAGCTGCATCTCTGATTTGCCTTTATGCCGGCCTCTCGTTGCAGGAGACGCAAGGAAGGACGGAGGCTGGGAGCGTGGGGGGTGAAGGAGGTCTCGCGGAGCAGAGGCCGAGGTAGTAGCCAATTTTGGGAACCAGGGCTCTTTCCAAACCCTGCAGGTAGTGCCTGAATTATGGCAGGAGACAAACACGGCAGCTGGGAGCTGCGTAGAGTTAACCCAGGCACGGATCTTTTGGCTCTGCCAAGTCGCTGGAAGCAGGCCGTTGGGGGTAGTACAGTGGCGATGGCAGGAAAAAATGGCCCTGCTCAATTTTTCCTTTCTCTTCTGTGCTCGAGGGCTGGATTGATTTTCCAGCCTCATCTTCTTTTGTGAATGGCCGCATTTCCTTGGCCTGACCCTGCCCTAGCGCCTTTATCAGCAGCCTGACATGCAAGGCTTTTCTTGGCCCAGAAATGAATGTGAGAAGATTTTTCAGTTGCTCCTAACACTGGTCCCTTAGTTGACTAACAGTTTTAAGTTTTGGTGGAGTTTAAATTGTCCCGTTCCTCTCCCAATGCCAGGGAAGTCCCATCTTCTGTGTTTTTACACACCACAAAGGGTCTCTTGTTGCAGAGATCCTCTTAGAAGAGGCATTCCCCGTAAGGTGAAAATGAAGGCAGAATATATACCTCTTTTAAGATGGTACTTGTCATCTGCAGTTGTAGAAACACTTCACTGTACCATAGAATTGTGGACTTGAGAGAGACCCCAAGGATCATCTAGGATGTGCAGGAAAACCAGCTGAACCATCCATGAGTGGTGACTGTCCAACCTCTTCTTAAAATTCTCCAGAGATGGAAAACCCATAACCTTCATAGGTACATGGTTCCACTGTTGTATAGATCATACTATGGGGAAGTTTTTCCTTTTCTTCGAATTAAATCTAGGAAGGTTTAAATTATACCTGTTATTTCTGATCCTAGTTTCTGTGGCCACAGAAAAGAGTTCTCATCCATCTTCCCGGGAGCCATCCCTTTGTGTACCGTACCTTTGTTTAAAAAGTTAAGAAATATTGCCTGATTAATTGTGGATACCACTGTAGTCATGAACACTTTTAACAATTAACTGATCAGAAGTTGAAATCCATTTTCTTTGGGATTATTTAAAAACACACACACACACACACACACACACAGAGGCAGGTCATCTGAAAGGAGGCAAAGCTGCCTCTTTTCTCGTTCACAGAGTTAAATGCATTTCTCATTCAAATTTTTACACCCTTCTTTAAAACATTCCCGGTATTGTTTTTGGTCACTTTTTTTGACCCACTTTCCTTTTAGGGTTGCATCCGCCTCTCCCTTGGCTTGCCAGCTTGCTATTTTTTCTTCCTGTTTAGATGTTTCCTAATGGTTTCTGCCTCCCCCCAAACTCCGATTGTTGACTCTTTTTTTTTTTAACCAGGATGTTAAATTGTTTACCACCTGGACATGTGGTGCTCTTTAGAGACAAACTCATGCTGAGATATATTGAGATGGCTTGGCAGATGAGTTTGACTTTTTGTCGTTGCTCAGGGCCTAGAGGTCTATTCATAAAACCATTTTGACATTCAAGAGGCAGGCTGCCAGAGTCAAAACTGACTGTGTGTGTGTGTGTGTCCTCTCCTCGAGATGAAACAGCATCTCTCCGTGTCCTGGCTCAAGCACGTATTGCGCTAATGAACTATGATCGCAGCATGTCAGTCACCAGTTGGGGCATTCCCAAAACCAGGGCTTGGGCCAAACGTGGCAACTAATTGTGTAACTGGCCCAAGTTGATTTCCATAGGTAGCATTTGTGAATAATGATTCCCCAGCTAAAGTTTTCTAGCCACCAGTCTGATGAGGGTTGTGTTCTCCTCATCCTGCTCTGTAATCCTGGAGTAAGCAGAGATTTACATTTCTTAAACATCTGGTAGAAGATGCCCGTATTTTCTTTTGTGGCGTTAACATTAGCACTGGTTGTTCTTGCTTCACTCTCACATCCTCAGAGTTTCATAAAGGAAGTGTTCCCCTACTTTAGAGTATCTTCATGAGCTCTGGTTCCAAGGGTGCTTTCTGGTTTGGATGCAGAAGACAACAGGGAACTTTTTCGTGGGGGGGGGGGGGGAGGCATTTCTGCACAAAGCGATTTGAATAGTCCTATCTCATCTGGTTCAGAAGCCTGGCAGAATTTCTCCCCTGCCCCCCCCACCCCCAGTGACAGATCAGTCAGATCAGTAGACCACACAGAGGTGGTGGAATGCTTCTCTTGACGTGGAGACTTTGCGCCTGTGGAATCTGTTTAATTACATTTCTCCCAGCACACAAGCCGTTCTTTTGCAGCGCTGTTATGCACACAGTTGGGGAATTAATGTTTTAAAACTACTGTGTTAAGTGGGAGATGTTATACCCGTGGCTTCTCCCATCTATTCCTTCTCTGCTTCTTTTCTCTTTCTGCTCATTTCTGCCATCTATTACGCACCATTGAGTCCTGCTAGCTAAGAACACGAGGGATAGAACCAGAACAAATGGTCTGCGAAAGGAAAGGATGGCTTTTCCACCACTGACAGTTCGCGCTTTTTTTTTTTTTAAATAAAGGGGGAGAAATGACCGATAAGTTGTGGATTTGGCAGTTCCCACTACAGTGTTCAGCTGCACCAACGTTCCGTGAAAGTGGGCTGCAAATATGTTAATCACATCCTTAGGCCACAAAAAAGAAACATCATCTTGTGTTGTTGGAGATGGTTCTCTGTGTCACGTTACTGGAGAGGTTGGGGAACTAGCAAGGGAGATGGTGAGGGAGAAATAAGTAGAGGAGTGGATGAGGACTGGGGTTGGTCTAGGTGGCCTTACCACCCAGCTCATGATACTCAAAGTTTTCAGGCCATGGAACCTGTTAACAAAATCAGTCAATCAGTCCCAGAAAACCCAGATCGTGAGGCCAAACTCTACTGATAGAATATTTGGCTATGTTCGAGTAAACTTTTTTCCCCCTTAATTTCTTGAGCAGTCCCTCAAATTCTTACAGAATCTGAAGATTCTGCAGAACATAGTTTGAAAAATCCTGAATTATATAAGCAGCTCAGATCCGAGGAGAGTCCTCCCTCCCTCCCTCCCTCCCTCCCATCCATCCATCCATCCATCCATCCATCCATCCATCCATCCATGAATGATAACTCTGTGATGTAAAAGCCACAAAGACATAAGATTAACATATTTATTATAAACTACCATTATTTGACCAGGGGCCAGAATACTGGGGGTCATATCTCGGAGGAGAGGCCAGGAGAGGCTGATGGATGTATTTCATGGATATAGCTCGCTTTATCAGCTGCATTGAAGTCTCAAGGTGCTGAAAGGGTGGGGAAAAATTATTGTGTGACATCCATATTCATAAGGGAGTCTTGTATTTGCCTGTATTTCTTGTCTGTAAAAAAATCCTTGAATGGTTGCACTGCAGGTATATGCTCAACAGATCAAGTTTCTTCTACCTTGGATATCAAATTCATTTTCCTTTTCTTATATTTGATGACCCGTTATCAAATATTGATAAAACAGCTCAGCAAATTTTTATACAGAGATACTTGACAGAGCAAAGCAAGAAATTTGTTATAAAAGAAATAATAATAGTAGTTGTAGTAGTAGTAGTAGTAGTAGTAGTAGTAGTAATAATAATAATAATAATAATAATAATAATAATAATAATAGGGAAGGACTTGATAGGTGGTCAAAAATGCCAAATCCAGTCTAAACATCTGGCTGGCTGTGTGACCAACCATAATAATTGCAGTAACCAGTAAAACCTGCATCTTAAATATTATGAAAAATAGTTGGTGCCAAAGGAAGAATGAAGAACTAGAATCACTGAGGATCAAAGGCAGGTAAATAATGGCTGTGTGAAGACCCACGCATGTGTGCACACCCTCAAAAGAACATATAAAATTTAGATGCCTCAACGTTATTTAAAATGAAGAACTTAAGTAATGTTCCGCCATAGGCCATGCATTTATTAATCTGTATGGCTGAGCCAGAGAATGTGGCAAAAGTTAATGTCATAAGAGGGGAAGAATACCTCGATGCATTTCTATGAAAGGTGGATCCTTGAGTGCATGAAAACCCACCACCTTTCTGCACCTTTCTATTAAAATCCCCCAGACAATTTAAGTTATTATGGAAACAGTGAACACATTTTTGAACAGAAAACACATGCTCTTTGTAGCAGGGAAGGGAGGGAGTGTGCAGAGGGTCCCTTTCTCTCCCACCCCCCACCCCGGTCTCCTTTCTCTCCCATTCCACAGGCCCCATTGGAAGTGAGACCCAGCATGGCATGGTGCCAGGGCTGTGCAAATGGCTGGTTGGCATGGCAACCAGTGATTAGCTGCCGATGAATAGAGCAGGAGGGTGGCTTGGGGTCCCTGCAAAAACTTGGTGCTCTTTTCCTCCCCATCAGGGTCAGGTTGGCATTCACACCGTCTTCCTCTCTTCCTTCTCCAGCAAGAGGGGGACCTTTTGCGGCTGGTAGGTTCGGAAGCCTTCCGAGCAATTTGAAAGCCCTGTAATAAGGGAGGCATAATAAGGAGAGAAAAACAGAAGCTGAGTGGTGGAACTCCCATTTTACTTGCTAAAGGTCTTAGGTTCAATTCCTGGCCTCTTCAGATTGGACTGGAAAAGCTCGAGCATCAAAGCCCGGGAGGGTTGAATCCGGTCAGGGTCAATGGTTTGGGGCCAGGGTTGTATAGATGAATCAGGAAAATTCAGGAAGTTGCTCAGTAGAAGGCGATTTTTTATGCTCCTTAAGAAAGGGTGTTTTCATCTGTCAGTTTTACCAAACCTTTTGCATATTACTTGTGTTGCTTTGTGCAGCTTGGGTGTATGTTGGGCTTCTTCAACCAGGTGCTCTCCAGAGGTGTTGGGTCAACTCTAATTGTTTGCATCGTTAAACTGCTCTTTTTCCATTGACCTTTTTATCTCCCATTGCATGTAGAAAGCAAAGATCCCCAACTTTAGTCTTGTAGGCATCTCGTAACATCTGAAAGCATGTTATGAGCGTCTCAAAAAATGGCTGCCAAGCAGGTGAGTCTCATCCACAGAATGGTGGACATGGCCAGTCCCAACTCATCCATTTACCAGTAAGAAGCACCGAAGCTGAAAGAAAATGTAATAACCTGCCAAAAATCTTAAGATACATACTTTTTAAACTATTATAGAATCTAAGCTGATTTTTAGAAGTCAAATGGGCAAGGAACTTGAAAAGCACCAGAGGAATTAATTATGGATATATTTGTGATCCTCAGTGCCACATGATGACCCAGAGGCAGTTTCTAAACCTGACAGTGGGCTTTTAATTTTTGTTTTTATTTTATTAACAGAAACCTCTTTGGGAGATCAAATTTGACTGAACATTAAGATAACAATAGAATAAAAGTAACCAGCCACTGTAGGCCTGCTTCTAATAGCAGTAAGATTTGCATCCATTAGCAAATCATAATGTTTATCTCTGGGCTGTGAAAAGCTTCACTCAGTGATTTCTGCACATCAGACTGCTGTTAAAAGCAGAATAACAGATCAGATCACTTTTTCCTGGGTTGGTTGATAGAGCTACCCAGAGGTAGACAACGTCATGGCCTCCAGCTGTTCGGGATCAACATCTGTCATACTTACAGTGACCGTACGTCCTTTATTAGAAAGGACGGTCCTTTATTTCAGAAAGCTGTCCTTTAGATTTATTTAATTTAATTATTTATTGTCTTGATTTGGCTCTTGAATTTTCCTTTGTAAAAAGCGAAGTTATAAACATAATTAATGTTTTTATCCTTATGAACCTCTTTCAGATTTGCCTCTCTTTTCAGGTTTGTCCTTTATTTTTTTCAAGAAAATATAGTCACTGTAGATACTCCGTGTGGCCAGTGGCACAGGATTGTGGAACTAGTCATTCAAAACCAACCCATGATGGTGTTTTCTTGGTGTTAGCTTAGCATATTATGTAAATCTAGCCTTTGTAGTTTGAAGGATGGCTTGGGAGCAAAGCTAACCATCATCTGAAGAGCAAGGGTGGGGGAAGTAATCAAGTTAATGCCCAATAATATTTTGACTCTGCAAACAGAGATGTCTTTTTCTTCTGTCATGGTTGCTGGATCTCCTCAATAGCATGATAGAAATTCAGTAGGTCAGACTTCGCCTAATACTGCATTTCTGCATGGATAAAAAGCGGTAGTGACTAAATACTGTATATAAACATTTCCTCTTTGTGACATCCCAAGTTCTTACAGGATCAAACGGTTGATAGATGAACAATAGCAGATCAAGCTTTATGTTTAGGATGGTTGGCAACAGTAACTGTCTTGCAGCCTAAGGCACTATTACAAGAAACCTAGCAATCTATTTGAAAGGTGCGATTTGGAGAGTGTGTTCCTTGCAATGGAGGAAGCAGGTAAAGCTGAGATA
This sequence comes from Python bivittatus, assembly GCF_059951505.1. Lineage (NCBI taxonomy): Eukaryota > Metazoa > Chordata > Lepidosauria > Squamata > Pythonidae > Python > Python bivittatus. The sequence continues at coordinate 5,076,145 of NW_028277054.1, forward strand.
ACAGCAGATATGCCACCTCTGGCAAACAGTATCTATTTTTGGTTGGCACTTGCTGATTTCATTATAAATATGTGCGGAGGTAAAATTGCCCATTGCTTGGCAATGAAATTGACATTTCTCTTTTAAACATGGTTATTTTGTAATGGAAAGGAAATCAAAACAGCACGGTTCAGAATTGCCCCAGTGTTAAATACAGATGGTAGGCCCAAGATGAGGTGAGGTATTCAAAATTCAAGGAATCTAGAGTTTAATCAGCCGGTTTCTCCAGTGGCAAAATAAAGCAAGCCAAATCAATGAGGAAAGATTTCTAGTAATATGAAAAACAGGGTGTGAAGAAAGGAAATCTAGCTCTGGAAACAGTTACCATCAAGCATTCTTTAGAAGTGGTAGGACCGCTGGCTTTCCTGGAGCTTTGAAGATGGGTTGAGCCAATTCACTGAAGACAGATCTAACAAGAACTGAATATTTCAGAGCACCAAAGCATTCTCTTAATCTGCCTGACTGGATTGATGAAGACCAAAGTCTTTACTCTTAGGAGCATCAACAACACTTTTACTGAGGTCCTCAGTAATCTGTTTTAATCAGGGCATAATTCACTTCCACAAACCTGCCTCATGAGTAGATTCTGATGGCAACATCAGATGTGTATATTTTTTATAGGGGAGGGTCCTAAATACCTGATTAGTGTCTCATTGCTTTTCATCTTAGTGACCTCCCAAGGGAGATGGTTATCCCAAGGCTTCATTTATTTTTTCAATGAAAAGAAAGACAATGAATGTTGGTTCAAAGTGTTCAGTGATGACCCACAATATACTGTTTTGTATGTTGTTTGTTTTATCCGAATCTCTTTATTTCCTAAAAGGAGCTCTGAACACATAGACCACACTAGATTACAGATACAGTAGTTCTAAAGAATTCACAAGCTTTCTGTCACTAGTAAGCCAAAACCAAGGAAATCACATTATGCTGATCAAGTTTCAGTGAATGCAGCCATGGTGGATTGTAAGTCATGTTTTATAATTGAACACAATGTGTGAACTCAACCAGTTGTGGCTTGGTAAGCAAACCATGGCTTTGCATGAGGTATAAAAAGACCAATCTGCCTGTGAGATTGAGTGAGTGAGTGACTAACTGATGGATTTATTATGTGCCATCAAGCTGGTGTTAACTCTCAGCAACCACATAGATAGATTTTGTCCAAGACCCAACCTGGTCCTTCAGATCTTCCAATGATGCATCCATTTCCACTGTAACTGAGTCTATCCACCTTGCTGCTGGTTGTCCTCTTCTTCTCTTTCCTTTCACCTTTCCCATCATTGGAGCTTTCTCCAGAGAGGTATGTCTTCTCATAATGTGTCCAAAGTAGGATAACCTGAGCCTGGTCATTTGTATATTCCCCATTTTTCCCACAATGCTAATAGGATTAGTTTTTCCCCCCCAAGTGTCTCTTGTTAACATTTATTTTGTTTAGAAATGTACAAGTAGAAGGTGAGTGGAGGCACTCTTACAAAGGTGATGCATTCGAAGATCCCTAGAGGCAGAACTTCATGGGCAGTTTGAAAAGCCACTCTTTTTACAGCTGTGTACGGCTAACCCCAGGTAGAAAATCTGTGGTCTCTTTCTGGCCCTTATAATTGCCAAACGACATTTTTCACACCCCTATGCACACATTCTGGCCTGTCTCCAAATTTAAAAAAAAGATTTCAGATTATCCACCCAGTTCTTCCTACTGATGAAAAATTTGCTGGCAAACTGTCTACCAAAACAGCGATAGGAACATCATAGCATTGTATTTAAACAGCCTGGCGTGCAGCAGATGCAGTCGCTTTTGGAAGCTAGAGCAGAGCGGGATGAATTTTCCTCTCGTGTTCGTGATATGATAAGCCCAATAATTATAGCAGAGATTTTCTTACTGGTCTTACAAAAATGAGAATAAGCAATATTTATCCAGGGCCCTTTATAACTGCACTCCCAAGTGGAGGATTGAGTGTGAGTCTTGGTGACAAAGAGCAGGGGAATAAAATGTTGGCACGGATGTTGAATATATTCCTGTGCCTAAGTGCTGCTTTTTTTCCCAGTCACACTATCAAGTTGCATATGGAAATTAGTGGACAAAGAGCCAGGTGTTGTTTTCTAGCATTCGCTTTCAATCACAATCAAGCAAGCTTGTGTCTCAGCCTTTCGGGTTGTAATTATATTTGGACACTGCATGTATCACCTCTTTTCATTCCATGTTAATCCAGGGAGGGGGGGAGAAATGCAATACAATATTTCATTTCAGTTGTTGGGGTTTAGTTGTTGGAAATTGTGTGGATGGCATCTCAAGCCAACTGTACCAACTCTACCCCAAGTGCCAGAACGATGACCTATTGGTGTGGTACTAGGAGATGTAGCAAACTATGATCAGTTATGGTTTGCTGCTCACCCTTCATTTTCTTTAATATCCCAGCTGTCTTTGCCGTCGCTGGCCAACCAATAGTTTCTGAGGGTTTAGAAATGTTTCTGTCAAAATAAAATTTAAACAGTGCAGTGACCAGTTGGGATTTGAGCCACCACGGATGAGGTGGGGGAAGGCTACATCTCTTCCTTGTTTTGTGGCGCTTCATGTACGCCCAGCAGTTGGCAAAAGAGAGAAGGCAAAATGCTGGGGTTGGAGTACTCATTTTACAGCCAGTCTGTCTCTCATCCTTGTCTGGAGGCCAAAAGAAAACATGCCTTATTGATTAACCTCAGGTCTGGGTTCAGAAGAGACACCGAACTGTGGTTTAGAGGAGCAAACCAAGGCGCTGCTCCTTAGCCACAATTTAACCCATGATCGGAGCTTGGGCAACATGCTATGATTAGCCAAAACATGGCCTCCTATGTTGTGTGAATCACATCTTCAGGAATAAATAAGGCAAAGAGCCTTAGACACAGAAGGCCAAACAGAAACGGCTGCTTTCTCTCACAACCCATTTGGAAATAACCACACCTTAGCTCTGATACCAGCTTCATATTTATATCATATCACGGTTCCCAAATTCAGGAGAACTTGATCTTTAGCTGGATTTCATGCTCTCCCCACAGCTGTTTTGGAAGGGAAAGATAGTCAACTGCCTTATGAAACTCAACACAGTCCCCGTAACGGGTGCCATAGCCACCACAGCCCCTGTTCTTCTGTCCTGCCAGTTCTACAGGGACATTTGCCCCCAGTGGATTACCCCCTTTTTATATGAATTTCTGGGACAGTCCGATCATTTTAATTTGCATTATCTGTTGGATAACCAGGATAAATCTCTCTCTCTCTAAAAGGAGCAAAATTTTGCTACATTCTCTGTAAGCTTTGCCCACAAATGGTTAGCAGTAGTCATTGATGTTAGGGGTTAACTTTGCTTGTTTTACTGAATTTATTTGTTACTGATCAGTGGTTGAAATAAAGTTTCTGTTGTCTGTCATAAGCCTCTGTACATTGTCTCTCCCTACAGCAGTGTTGCTCAACCTCAGCAACTTTTAAGATGGACGGACTTCAACTCCCAGAATTCCCCAGCCAGTACAGACAGGGTGTCCAAGTCATACTAGAAGCAACTCCACCTTTCATATATAGCTACTCCAATTTCATTCATACTCCAATCTCAGATTTTGTCCCATGGAGTAGGAGGCTTGGGGAAAGTAATGTTTATTTTACCACAGTCCCTCAACAGATGAAATAATGTCAGCTGCCGTCTTCTGAGCATTTAAATGCGAGTCTCCCACAGCGGATTCCAACCGTTTGGCTGCTTCACCCTGGAAGTGTGAAAAAATTGATAGGGTGCCAGGGCAAAGAAAGATTTAGGCTGTGCAGTCTTCGGCATTTCCTGAGCAAGGGATTAATGTTGTGGGAAAAGCAGCAAAGAACATGTCAGAAATAGGCGAAACTGGCATTATCAGAGAGGGGAAACAGATTTAGGGAACGGGAGGGGTGCCAGAAAGAGCTCCTCGTGCAGGAATATAATTCATGGATGGCGATGAAAGTTCAGTTTTCTGTTTCGCTCTCTCGGTTGTCCACACATCCTGGCAGAGGAAGCAGTTTTTTTGCTGCTTCAGCATCTTTGCTGGTGCTGCAGAGATGGAAGGACTAGGAAATTCTTAAGGCCATTTGCACATGTGGAAAACAGCTGCATCGGAGATGGTAAAAGAGGCCGAGGATGGAAGTTCTGGTTCCACAGAGTTCCCCAGAAGAGTTTTGAAGCAAGTCACTTTTTCTAGAACCTCGTGGTGGCCTCTGCCCTGAGATGTCCCTTCTGTCTTTTTGGATTCCACTTTATGCATCTTACGGTGTTAATTTCTGAAAGGATTCTGCGTTTGGCAGAATACTCAACTGGACCCTTTCAGGCCCAGATTTCAGCACATCAGTGGCTTGCCTTTATATTCACCAAACTGGAGATTATGTGGTATATTGGTAGGAAGCCCATAGAAACCAAAATCGGTGGTATGAATTCAAATGGGGAACTATCCAGTTTGGCTTCTACTGATCCTTTCTCTAGTGCAAGGCCTAAAATTAATCTCCTGCTTTGCTATGTAAGAGCTCTTTTTTTTTTCTTGGATTCACAAGGAATCTGTGTGTGTTTGCTTAAGCAGTAAGACTTAGATTTCCGTAAAGCCTCTTGAGTAAAGCTCCACTGGTAAATTCATGGACAGATCGGTGTAGTTTTCTTGGCAACTGTATGGAAGTGAGTTGTCATTGTATTTTTCATTATTATTATTTACTTCTCAGTCAAACCTATACCCCCTGGTATTTTCTGGTGGTCTCCTATTCAAGCATGAGTCAATCCAACCCTGTTTTTTGAGATCAGCCAAGGTTACCTGGGTGCTACCTAGCTGGACAACATTCCTATCTTTTTAAAGAAAAGTGCTATTATGGTGCCTTTGTCCCAGGACGTTCTTCCCTTTGCATACGTACCTGGAAATAACACATTCGTTATATTAATATAACATGCTAACCTCTAAAGTTAACTTCAGTTAATCAAACAGCAAAGCACGTGCTGTGCCCAGACAAATGATCGTAATGTAATGATCTGGTACAAACAAGATCCTCAGACAATGGTTGGGTTGCTGCAGTAGGCCGAACCACAAATTACTCGACCCTCTAATACAGCGTGTTGTGTGAATTCAGCCAATGGGACTTCCCATTACATAAGATTTGTGCTTGGACTTTGCTTTGTGCTTAACATACTTTACGCTAATTAAGGCTGCAATCCTAAATCGACTAGGGAGTCAGTTCCATTAAACTTGTTGGGGCTTTCCTCTGAGAATACATGCTTAGCTTTGCCATCTGTATTTGCGTATCGTCTCCTGCAGTCCATTATAGGATTGTTATAAAATGCAGACCTGGGCCATTTTCCACCTTGCTCAGCTCTGCATGGTCTCTCCACTTCTGCTCTTCCCCATCCCATTGTAGATCCGCTCTGAAAAAGTGAAGAAGAACTGAAACGGTTGCTTGTCTTAATGAACGCAATTGCTCCCCAACAGCTTTTGGGCTTTATTTATTTATTTATTTACTTATTTAGTGGACTAACTGGGCTGCCGGGCAATAGGTAGCCTCTTGAGCAGATGAAATGGCGCTCTTCGCTGCCCAATTATCCTATATTTGTTACCTGAGAGGCATCTACCTGTGACTCACAGGTTTTCAGTTCCAAGCCACAGATGACATTTCCCGCCCAAAATGCAGAGAGAGGGAGAAGCAATTATTTATTTATTTGGATGGATGGATGCTCAAGTGAGTACTTAAGATGGGTCACACAATCCAGAAATTTGCAAAGCATGGTTTCAAAGTCATGCAAACATTCATTTTAACTTCACTATCTCAGCACAATGCGTGAGTTTTTCTATTGTGGCAGGTTAAAAAAAAGCAAACAAGTAAAGGTGTAATATGAGGTACAGGGAGTCCACGTTTAGCAACCATAGTTGGGACTGGCAACTTGGTCATTAAATGAAGTGGTCACTAAGTGAAACCATGACTCTGCTTGTGATCTGACTTCAGCTTTCCTTTGCTTTACAGACCTGTAAAGGTTGTAAATGCGGGCATTGATCGCAAAGTTACTTTTTCATCACTGTTGTAACTGTGAATGGTCACTGTCCAAGGCAGTTGCTAATCTAGGACTACCTGTACTCGTTTAGGCAGAGCATGTTCTACAAACAGAGGAACTGGGCCTCGTTAACCTGGGTTTAGGATTGTGTGTGAATCCAGTGCCCTGGATTTCCTGCCAAGTCCTGGGAAGACACTTTGGTATTGGTCCCTGGGGGAAGGGATGCTCTTGAGATAATCCTGGTTTGTAAATATTTAAGAGGGAGGAGGGACAACTAGATTGTAATTATCTGTTGAAAAGAAGGTCAGAAGTCATTCATATATTCTTTAACTTTAGTTTTTTCTTTCTTTTTCTTTTCTTGTGCTTTTTTGTTTCTTTCTCTTTTTGTTTCTTTTGATTTGTCTTTTATTGTACGAGAAAATTCTTAATAAGTATACATAACAAAAAGAGATCATCCTGGTTTTAGAGATTTTTTCTGGTTGACATTGGACATGCTTGTGGAGTAGAAGATAGAATTGCTGTCCCTCCGAGCAAATATGTACGTTATAAAACGTTTCTGCCCTATTATCCCCAGCCATCAGGGGTTGGAAATTCTGCAGGCCCCACACCTCTGCAGATGTGGAAAGGGAATTTAGGTAAGAAAGATCTGTTTTGAAGAACAGTAGTTGCGTAAAGAGAAAGAGACTCAGCTAAGTGCAAACATCCATGTTATGGTTGGTGGTGCTAAGATTGGGCTACCTGACCGCACCCCCCCCTTATCTTCCACTCCCCAATTCAGGAGAGCCGAAAGCACCTCCCCTCCCCTTTACACACACATGTGGACATGCACACTTTCTGGCTACAAATGCATCAAGCTCATCAGTGCCATTCCCATGGCAACTCATTATGATGTCAAAGGAGGAGGGACAAATTACCAAGAGATTTGAAGGAACAAAATGTTCCACGGCTGATCCCTCTCCAGGCCCCTCCTTGCCCCGTTTGCTTTTGCCATGAACTCCCCCCTACCCCAGACTATCCAGTTGCTCCTCGGCTCTGGATGATAGTGGCCTTCTCTGCTCCCATTCCCTTCCTTAAATCTTAATTACTGCTTATTGCCTCGGTCATAATTATCACCCCCTATTCCCCCTGACAGTTACATTTTAGAATGACCAATCTCTGCACCTGAAGAAGATTTGCAGGACATGGACGTGTGGGAGCGACCGGTCCTTCAATCCATCCTCCCTTCCCATCCTGATATCCTTCAGGTTTATTTCTGTCTAGTACCTTTTGGCAGGAGCCGTCGAGGATGATAGCAGTTGTAGTGGAGCACCAGGTTAGGACAGGCTGCATTAAATATCAGGTAACTTTCCCCCTTCCCAGCCACGGCCAGATGGCCCTCGCTGGAGTCATGGTGCACAAATGTGTTCAATAATCCACAGCAGGTGCCTCCATTAGGGTTAGTCTTCAGGGAAGCAGGAGAGAGAAATTGCAAACTTCAAAATAGGCTTTGGGGAATGTCTGGTCCCCAGATTGCTATTTCTCCGTTGTTCTGCAGGTGCTGACCCCCTCCCTACTTAAAATAAATAAATAAATAAATAAATAAATGGCTTTGGTCCTTTAGTAGCAAAAATTAAGCAGGCAGTTTTTCTCACTCTATGCCAGGAAGAGCATTAACTGCTCTCTCTCTCTCTCTCTTTGCATAATGTACGGCTCTTTACAAGACACAGGAATAGGACCCATCAAAACAGAGATCAATCCAAGCTTCTCCTAACCTGGATTCCGAATGTGCCTGCTTCCTTCCCACACCTGGCCGCCTTGAAATCGGGTTCTCCCTTCCAGCCCCCAAGGAACTACTGCCAAACCGAGATGCAGTTGCCAAGGGAAAAAAGAACAGCCTGGCCTGCTCTTCATCTTCGAAGGGAGTTGATGAGCCTCGGCCAACTCAGGAAGTTTTTGCAGCACGAAGCAAAACACGGTGCCGTGCTAATTGCTCAAAGGACACTTACGGAAGACATGCTCAGAGGTTGGGAACCCTAATGTGGAGAAATCTAGAGAGGTAGCTGGAGATCCGGAGTTCTCCCCCACTCCATTTTAGGAAAGGGTCTTAACTATTGAGCTTTGGCCTTTGTATAGGAGCTAGACACAAGACTGACTCCTGGACAGATGCATCAAAGGGCCCAGCTCGAAATAATGACACATTTCAAAGGAACTTTTACAGTGCAGATACATTCTGGGCAACGGTGCTTCCTGATGCATGCTCTGGGGAGACACCAATCTTAGCTCAATGTACAACTCTTCCATCTTCTGTTGCCATAAAAAAAAAACCTGGGGAAATAGAGCAGCCTTGCAAATGGAAGATGATTCCCCCTAACAGTGAAGATGAAGCCAGGAGATTGCACAATAAACACCTTCTCTGGAAGTAGGGAAAGAAAAAGAAAACAGAACACGGCTACAAGGCAATAGATACATTTATCTGGCAGCTAAGCGCATTAAAGAGAGTGCCTTAATGCCATCCAAGTCTTCTCAACTTTTATTCTGGGCAATTCCTTTAGTTATTATTGTTTTACTTGGGTGGTTTTTAAATGGTGGTTTGCAAGAGACGAAGTGCAATATAAGCGTTTACCATAAATACTGTGTTTCTTTAAAAAGGTTTGAAGGAGACAAGAGAAGATGCAGTTTGATTAAAAAAAAAAAAAAAGGATTAGTAAAAAGCTGCACACACATACGGTGCCCGCTCATGCTCGCCTGCAGTATGTGTGTATCTTATGACAGTAAACAAAAACACAAAAACCAAGTTAAATACTATGGAGAAGTTAAACAGCTTCTTGGTTTGAACGCAGGTGAGTTGAGTCTAATGGAAAATAATTGCAGGACCCTGTCAAGTTGAACAGAAAAATAAGAACCGATTAAGGTAAACGTCAATTACTTTGTCTGCTGAGAATCACTCTGGAAATGATGGGGAGGGGGAATACTGCGTCTCGTAAACTAAAGGAAGAAGTAGAAATCTGAGAATCATCACTTGTGGATAAACATCAAAACGGACGGCTGCTTTTTTCTCCTAAACCTTTATAATTGTCGCTTTAATCTCCCTTTCGTAAGGGTTTCTTGAACGTGACTCTTGAAAGGGAAACAGACCAGAAACTTGCACAATGCTCTCGTTGCTCCCCTGGTTTTTGAGAAAAACAGTTCAAGCATGAGTTCGTCTTTGCTTTTCTTCTCCGCATGGCCAGGTCGTGCTTTTTTTTTAACGAGCAGGCTGTGCCTGGCAAATTGCAGATTGCCAGCAAAGGCAAACTCCTGTTAAGTGGTTTGGCACATCCAGGACTTTTCTGCTAGGTTAAATCCTAAGCAGAGATCGATGGGCAGGGAAAGTTGGGGAGGGGGGAATCGGAACGTGCGCCCTGCCGACCTGAATCGTGGTGGTTGAGGTTTTGTCTGGTTGTGCAACGATTTTTGCTCCCTGCTCCCTCTCTGTCTGCAAGAGCTGTGTTGGCTTTGTGAATTGGTGACGCTCAGAGGCAGAGGCAGCGTTCGCCGGAGAGTCCGTTTCGATGCACCAGGATTCTCAGTGGAGCTGCCGGGCAACATCAGGTGGAAAAAAAAATAAAAAGGGAGCAAAGGATAGCAAAAGCTAAAATGAGATCATGTCTTGATTAGGTATCTTTGCAAACGGGGGAGAAAAGGTTGGAGGCCGATGGCAAAATGGCAGGCCAAAAATTCCCCTAAATCCTGGAATTTCTGAGCAGTAGGATTATCTAGAGGAGACAGTCTCTCACTAGACTTGGTCGCTCAGCAAGCAGCACTGGCTGCATCCTGCTGGTGCATAAATCCTGGAGAATGTAACCACAGGTAGTCCCTGGGTGAAGAACGCCTGAGTTACAGATAACCCATAGTTAAGAACGGTGCCTATTGTAGCAGAATTCGAGTTAAATACACGATGGTTTGAGTTCATCACATAATTCTACTTATAGAGTATTATACAATAATACTGTTCTGGCTTACATACAAATTCGACTTAAGGACAGACCTTGGAAACAGAACTCGTTCTTAAACAGGGCACTCCCTGTACTCTAATTCTTGATGGAAGTAAGCAGAGTTAAGGAGGCTGTGAGTTCTAGTCCTCCCTAAAGCATGGAAAGCAGCTGGGTGATTTTGGGTTAGTCACTCTGTCTCAGCCCAACCCACCTCACAGAGTTGTTGTTGTGGGGAAAATAGGAGGAGGGAGCATTGTGTATACCACCTTGAGTGGTACAAAATACAAGTGGGGTGCAAATCAGATAAATAAATAAAATGAAGAAATGTAAACTAAATAGGATGTTCCCAACCCCTCCATTTGGCAATCCCTACTGATGAATGAACTTGCATGAACTTTAACATTGCTTACAACATAGGTTGAGAAACAAATGAGTGATAAATAGAGCACCCACAACAAAGGTTGCAATGAATGCTTGCTTATGTACTAAGTTCATCCATCTGATTGATTAATGGAAGCATAGTCAGTAAGATATTCAGTTGGAGGTAGTGATTAAAGGCACCAAGCTGGAAACCAGGAGACTGAGAGTTCTAGTCCTGCCTTAGGGATGAAGTCAACTGGGCGACTTTGGGTCAATCACTCTCTCAGCCCTAGGAAGAAGGCAAAGGCAAATCACTTCCTCAGATGTTGCCAAGAAAAGTGCATGGACTTATCCAGACAGTCACTAGGAGTCAAAAATGACTCAAAGGCACACACCCACAACACACCCACACACCCACTCACACACACACACACAAATCAGTAAAATAGATGGTGCTGGTTGCCATCTTCAAAGCCCTATTTGGCTTAGGACCTGGATATCTAGAACAGTGTTTCTCAAACTTGCCAACTTTAAGATGTGTGGACTTCAACTCCCAGAATTCCCCAACCAGCATGCTGGCTGGAGAATTCTGGGAGTTGAAGTCCATCCATCTCAAAGTTGCTAAGATTGAGAAACACTGATCTGGAAGTTTGCCTTTTCCAAATGGTTTCTGCCCACCCAGTAAGATCGGGAAGGGCAGACTTCCTCTGGGCCTCTTCTCTTACGGAATGTCATCTTCAAGGATCACGGAGATGAGCCTTCAGAGTTCTTTGGAACAGTATTTCTCCCAAGATTAGACCGGCTCCCCTGCCGTATCAGTTTTTCAGAAAGCCATCCAGAAAGCTATGCAAGAGAGCCTTCAAAGTAGATTCGTGATGAAGGGGAACCTCCTGTTATGGGTTTGGCTATTTCTTGGGGTGCTGGTGGGTTGTCTTGTTCTTTTTTTTGTTGCTGAAGTTATTTTCATGTTTGTTATAGTGTAAGCACTGCGTAAAGAAGAGTTAGTAAATGAATAAGAACCAGTTGGATGTAGTGGTAGAAGGCACTGGACTAGGAGCTGGTAGATTGTGAGTTCTAGTCTTACTTGGGGCATGGAAATCAACCGGTGCCCTGGGATAGTCACTTTCTCTCAACCGTAGGAAGAAAGCAGTGGCAAGCCACTTCTAAAACTGTTGCCAAGAAAACTCCAGGGACTTGTCTAAGCAGTCACCAAGAGTCAAGACTGACTTGAAGGCACCAAATAAGCAAGCAAACAAACCAGAGCAGTGCTAGTGAAACACAGGAGGATTACAAATGCATTATGACCTTGTATGGACCACATGGAAGATAGGAGCGAGCAAGCCCCAGCAAGTCCACAAGAAATCCACGTTTGGAAGCAGCTACAATACCATCCTGAAGCTGTCTTACTAATATTATCACTTCTTTTGCTGAAACAACAGGAACATGGTGTAGGCATGTGCTTAAAATACAACCAGCCCCAGAATGCTCCCCAGTTCTGTTTATTAGGCTTGGAAAACCACAGGTGGGTGGCTGTGAAAACCTACAGAGTGCAGATGTTATTTACATGCCCAGCTTTCTTCTTGTTGATTGTGGATCGTTATGTGACCCATCAAACAAATCGGAGGTGGTGAGCCATTCTGGGTGGCTTTTGGGTTGTTGTCCCCCTCCCCTCTTTAATTTTGCAATATCCAACGGAAAGCCAAAGCTTAGGGGAAAACAATGACATTTATTTGAATTGTGCGTTGATGAGAGGTGCTGTTGAAAGCTATCTTTTATTTTGTTTTGATGATGCTCTGTTTGCATAGGTGTGTGGCGTGGGGATTGTTCCTGTGCAATTATACTAATATGGAGAGTTAAGTGAGTTTGTCCTATTAAATCAGCAAAGCCCTTCCATGCAACTTAATCTGCTGGTGAACCTTGAACCTCCTTTTCAGGTGCTAGAATGTTGTCCCATTGTCCACTAATTAAGGACAATGGCCTTGAGCATGTGCAGAGGGCTCTTCTCTCACAACGGAGTAGCTACCACCGTTGATTGCATGCTGATTTTTGCTTCAGCCAGCCAGTCTTTGCAATCAACCATTTCGCAGCAAAACGGTACCAGATGATCCCTGCATTTTTAAGTGGGGTGCTGAAGAAGGATTCAGATTCTGGCCAACGTTCTTAGCCTTGTGGATGTGACCTCTGGGTGGTGCTTCCCTGTGGATCTTTACAACCAAGAGCAAGCATAGTCATGGGAGGCTGTTGCTAGTCTTCCTCTCCTTAGTGGGCCCCTTGCATCTGCCCCCGCCAGGTCTGCCCCATGAATCATGGTGGCTTCCATCTGATGCCTGTTGAATGCCAGCTAGCCTGGCCAAGAACAGCAGATGGTCTTAATCCAGGGAAATTTCCAAGGCCCATTAAAGCTGAAGGATGCCTGCCAGGTCTTTATAGGCATGGCATATCCGAGAGACAGCTGTGAATGGCCTATAGCTGGGGATAGTACTGTACTTTCTAGTACAGTAGCCAAAAGATTAAAAAGATATGTTTTGTCTTCTGCCTCATTTTCTCCAACTGGATTCTGAAGTTCTTGATCCTGCCATGCTTGTTGGCGACTGCCCCCAGAAGCCTCCTCTTTTTCCCCATAAAAGGGTAGGAGAGCTACGGAGCAGCAGGCAGCCTCTGAATCTCTTCCAGTTGTGCCACTGAAAAAGTAGAGATGAAATGTAGGCTAGACTTAGTTTTAAAAAACAAAGGCCCCCTCTTTTCCTCCACATTCGAGCACATTCCCCAGAAATTCTCAGTCCTGGTCATAAGGGACCCAGCCCTGCTGACTTTGTGTGATCAACTTGTCCACGTCATATAAGGCTTCACCCGCTAAAGCAGTGTTTCTGAACCTTGAGAACTTTAAGATGTGTGGACTTCAACTCCCAGAATTCCCCAGCCAGCCATGCTGGCTGGGGAATTCTGGGAGTTGAAGTCCACACATCTTAAAGTTCTCAAGGTTCAGAAACACTGCCCTAAAGACTATTTTGGGTGGCTCCTGTTTAGCAAAAGATTGCCTATCCCTACAGTAGAATATTACAAGGTAAGAAAAACATGCACAGCCTGCTCTCTATTAACCTAACAGCTTAATACAGGTAGTCCTCATTTAGCGGCTGCCTCATTTAGCAACCATTTGCAGTTACAACAGTGATGAAAAAGTAACTTTGCGACCAATGTGCACATTTACGACCTTCGCAGGTCTGTAAAGCAAAGGAAAGCTGAAATAAGATCATAAGCACCGTCCCGGTTTCACTTAGCAACCGCTTCACCTAATGACCAAGTGGCCGGTCCCAATTGTGGTTGCTAAATGAAGACTACCTGTAATAATTCTGCTCTGGGTCATGTGACCAGGAAGAAAGAGGGAGGGGCTTAGAATGGAGCAGAGGGCAGCATATTGAGTCACTGCCCAATGGCCACTCTCTTAAGAGTGCATTGGAGGATTTTGTTCTGGATTTTTTCCTCTGCAGTCCCCAGCCCGATCTGACCCATTTTCAACCCCAAATCTTTTTGCTGGCTTCTGTCTCCCACACTAGATTTGATCTGTTTCTGTTCAGGTTTTGAAACGTTATCCAGCTGATGGACAGTTTGACAGAGTTGGAGCACTTTAATTTCTGTCCAATTGTCTATTGAGGAGGATGCCATGGGAATGCCATGAGCAGGACATTATACTTGGGCCTGAGCATTTCTGTCCTACCGTATAGCAGTTTGTACTCCAAGACAGACCCCTACCTCTGATCCTGGAGATAATATGCAACTATCATGGCCAGTAGCCACTGAGAGCCAAGGACCTTTCATTCATGGTGCTGTAGGAGCTCAGGTGTCAATGGAAGCCAAAGGTAGTTTTTGGGAGAGGTCCCTGCAAGTCAAGCAGGGGGATGTTTTGAGTGTCTTTTGTGTATCTGGCTTGCCTTCAGAGCTCTAAATGCACTAATAAGTCCAAGAAGTGAGTTGGGGGTGGGGGTGGCAAGATTTGGTGCCAGGATGTGCCCCGGCAACAAGTATGATGCCAGCTGCCCAAGAAACACTTCCAGTGATGAATGGAACTGAGGCCAGGACAGAACAGGATCCATTGTTCCCTTCTGGAGTCAGAACGATGGCTGCAGACACTCTTGTTCTCCTCTTCCCTCCCCTCAAAACATTGTTCCTTTTAATGTATTGATTGAGGTTGTTTTGATGTGTGGTTTGCGGTGTGTTGAGGTCTTAGGGCAAGATCACAGAGTTGCAGAGGGCAGAAAGAGGACCTGTAGGTATTTTTATTTCCTCCAGCACTATGCCTTAGCTCACCTGCTCCCCAGCATCAGGTCAGCGGATATATAGAGGGGAGAGAAGCCTCCATACCTTGAAGGCCCTGGGGTGAATCTTGCAGACAACCTTCTGTCCATCTGAGGTTGCAAATGGGAGGTGGTGTGTGTGATTACAGGCTGAACAGTGAAGACCTGGAGCTGTGCAGGAGTGGGTACCGAGGTTGCGTCTTTCCTCCTCCCCTGTTTTTTCCTGTTTAGCATAACATCTCTGAACAGAAGATGTTGTTCCTACTTGATAATGTCCCAAGAGAGAAAGGAAACAAATATTAAATGGCAGATACCCTTGCCTCCAAGGAACTATTTACCCATCAGCCTATTCCCCTGCACAAATCCCACCAGAATTCATTGTCTTGCATGACGTTTTAACCGTTGCTTTGCTAAATTACCAGGGATGTTTTAATATCTGTTGATAACTGCTGGAATGCCTTTGGGATCATAGCAGTGTACAAAACAAATGAATAATTTATTTATTTATTTATTTTGAAAGTGTGTGTATTAAAGCACTTATATGGCCCCCCAACTCAGACCGTGTGACTGTCCATTTCTGTGGGACGGTGCAGGACCACCTCCTGGTGATCTTTTCTGTCTTCAGATACAGTATATCTGTTGGTCTCTAATCTATCCAATGCTGTTGCTTCACCTTGAGGGTGGGAGCCTCTGTTTTCAGAAATCAAAATACTACGTGATGATAAAGAAAGGTGGAAGAGTCAGCATTTGAAACTTCTTTTAAAAAGTGGCCCTTGTAGTAAATTGTAGTGACCTTAAATTAGAAAATGGAGAAGCCAGTACCATCTGTGATGCAGAAGAATTCAGGAAACCTAAGCAGGAGTTAGCTGGGGATAAGGCCTTGTATCGGAAAAAGCCTATAAAAATCCATGTTGCTGTGAATTTATGTATTTAATTCGTCCCATTTGGTATCCTCCCAATGAATGTAACATTTATGGACTTCTTAGTATTATCAAAATGAAATTATAGTCTAGGCCAGTGTTTCTCAACCTTAGCAACGTAAGATGTGTGGACTTCAACTCCCAAAATTCCCCAGCCAGCATCTTTAAGAGATCTTAAAGTTGCTAAGGTTGAGAAACACTGGTCTAGGCTAAGCTTAAACTTCAGTAACTTGGTCAAGGCTCTGTTCTACTTCATGCATTGCCCATCCTTCATTCTTCCCCCATAAAAGTGGAGGAGAGATCTCCAAAATGGCATTGATGCAACAAACCACTTCAAGTCTTCATGGGGTCTACATCGTGTACCATTAAATCACCTACCCATCCTTATGAATCTGCCTATCGTTTGCTGTTGCTATCTAACGTTATGCCCATCACTTAGAACAGTGTTTTTCAAAATGGCAACTTTAAGATGTGTGGACTTCAACTCCTAGAATTCCCCAGCTGCATGCTGGCTGGGGAATTCTGGGACTTGGGCCACACATCTTAAAGTAGCTGAGGTTGAGAAACACTGGTCTAGAGAACATGTTTTCTGGATCTCACTGGAGTTGATTGGAACCTGCAGGAATTGGACCAAGGAAGGTGAGGCTTCCACACCTTCTGCAGCTGAGAACAGAATTCAGGAGCCGAGACCCAACATCTTCCTCTGCTATGTGAAGAACGTGACCCTTTTCAACTCTGGAAGGGAGGAATGCATTTAGCCTGCCGTGGAGGGGCTGAGCTGAATACAGGGCATGAAGAGGGGTGGGTGGCAGGGGGGGCAAAAGATATTTTCAAAGCTCAGCTCCTTCTTATTGGCGGCGGGCATTGAGTTATGGCTGTCTGCCAAGGACATTGCTCTGTCCCCTGTCTGTTTCGGCACACTCACTCCCAATGGCAGCCTTGTTTCCATCAATCAGCTCTGGTTATTGTTGTAAAGCAAGCCTTGGATTGGGAGAAATGCAAGGAGATGGAGCAGTTCTCTCTCTGTAAAAGGCCTAAGAGCATGCATGCTTGTTCCTTGGCTTGTAAGAAAGCAGTCGTGTATACCTTGGGAATGCTTGCAGGTTGCTATGGAAGGAAGGAAGACAAGGGCCCTTTTTTATTTCTTCCAACTCAGCGGAGTAATATTCAGGGGTTGGAAAGAATTCCAGAAGCCATGCTCTGTACGCTTCCCCTAGTTTGTTTTGGGAAATAGCAGGCATCTTTGCTCAGAATATTTTTATTTACTCTTTTCATTCTACTTGGTTTCCTTACCGTTAACAGTGCCTAGTCTGACTTTCCACCCGGTCCTTCAGTTCTTCTTACTGGGAGCAAATATCTTTGTTCTTCCCATGGAGACACCAAAATAGCTACCATTTTGACTTCTGTAGTCCAATATTAGCCGATGGTTGCTGGTTTTGTTAGCCACAGCATCATTGCAAGTAGCGTAATTATAGAATAGAGAAGATGTGGACGGTGATCGTCATTCTGCTTGATGGACAAGTCTGAGAGGCCATTTTTGTTAAGATGTAATCGTGGCTCAAGTGTAGATATGGCAAATTGGCAGCGTTCATTTGCCTAAAACTGTGATCTCCAAACTGAGAAGAGTGTTGGATTTCAACACTCATAATTCCTGGCTACAGTATTTGGCCACAAACTATAGAAGTCTCACGCATCTGGAGGGTTTCAGCTGGGAAAGACGGCTTTCAAGTATTACGCCCTGCTCTTCCACCAAAGTATCTAGAATGACTTGCTGTTTAATAAAAATCAGACAGTTCCTTTCTCAGACTTACATTCTAAAAATTCACAACACAAAAGGGAAAAAAAAAGATGGGGAGAACAAAGGAAAAAACTGTTTTTGTGAAAAATAAAAAGTTTCAGCCTGCCAAAATCTTGTTAGACTTATTCAGGATGAATAAGCAAACTTTAAAAAAAAAAAAAAAAAGCGTTCAGATTTATCGGGTTGTTTTTTTCTTCTTCAGCTTCTGGCAAATAAAAGCAGACATTTGTACTAAATTTTCTGTGAAAGCAGCTGTGTTGCTCTGTACCTTGCTCACTCTAAGATACGGGTGAAAAAGAAATAACAAAGGTGTCTATTTGTGGTGCCTGAATGCAAAGTCGCGTGGCACTGATGGTCTTCCCGGCCTCCTGCTTCAAAATGAACAGAAGACCTTCACCTAATTTTGCAACTGTCCTGCGGTCGGAGATACTAATACAGTAGAACCTCAGTTTACGAACTTAATTCGTTCCGTGACTCTGGTCGCGACCCAAATTGGTCGCAACCCGAAGCAAATTTTCCCATAAGGTTCAATGTAATTACCGTTAATCCGTTCTGGCGTGGAGGACAGGGAGGCGGCTATTGCTTGGAGGGAGAGTCCCCCTCCCTACGACCATGTGTCAGGGGCGGAAAATGGCCGCGGACCACGTGTCAGGGGCGGAAAAATGGCTGTGGACCATGTGTCGGGGCGGAAAATGGCCGCGGACCACGTGTCATGGGCGGGAAAATGGCTGCAGACCACGTGTCAGGGGCGAAAAATGGCCACGGACCACGTGTCAGGGGCGGAAAAATGGCCGCGGACCACATGTCATGGGCGGGAAAATGGCCGCGGACCGTGTCACAGGAGGGAAAATGGCCGCGGATCCTGTTCGTGACCTGAGGCGGAGTTCGCGAACCGAAGCAAAATTTTGCGGCCAGAGCTGGTCGTCACCCGAAAAGTTCGTGAACAGAAGCGTTCATAACCCGAGGTTCCACTGTATTCTCTAAAAGGGAGATTTGGCATCCATTGTGAAAATCTCTTTTTTCAAGAGTTCTAATCTTCATGTGTGGAAACAAAAATAAATGAACCCAGTAGCATTTGATGGAAAGAGAGCTATGAAATTCTTCTCAACATCTACCCTTTTCTCCTAGCAAATCCACTCCTGCTGTCTTTAATATCTGGCTCTGCTCTCTGATTTATTCTCCCATTATGGTATTAAGTGGACAAAAGCTCATTGTATTTCCCACATGCCTAGGTTTGGTTATCTTGCAGCTTGACATTTGGCTGGCCAAGGATTGTGACCCTTGGGGAAAGGAAGAATATCCCTTGTTACAAGGATTTTTCTGCTTAGTTGCTTAAAGGCCGTTCTTCCTCTCTTCAGGAGATCCGGCAAGTAGCCGCGTTCAAGTCAGCCGTAGGGGAGCGTGCTCCGCTGGCGTAGCTCAGGCAGAACTGTCGTGAACGAATCGTTGCCCCCGCCGTTGCAGAATGGAGCGTGTGTTGATCCAGACCGCTTAAAATCAATCCGAGAAATTTGACAGATTTATTAGTCCAGGTAATGGAGCTTTATTTGCTGGATGCATTCTTCTTGCAGTGAGTTTCATGCAGCAAGCATTTGCCGCTCCAGATGTTTCGGGGGGGGAGTGGACTTTCGGCAAAGAAACATAATCTCCTCTGCTCAGGTGTTGGCTTATTCCAAAGGTAGAGATAATGTAGACATACTGCTTGGAGACAGCTGGCCCCTTTGCCCTGCCAGCCCCATCCTCTTCAGTCACGCCAAGTCCTCCTTCTGCGGACACAACAAATTATTTCTCAAAGAGGCACAATCTTTTGGACGTTTCTCCTCTGCACTTCCCTTAGAAATGGATGAACGCTCCTTACCAGAGCTGGCCCTGAGCTCTTAGGGATAGGAGTGGTACACAGGAATAAGGATCAGTCTGTCTCTTGACTCTTCTGTGCCTGCGATGGGGGCAGAGTGACTTGAAAAAGAAGGGAAACTATGCAGAGGAGCCCTCAGGTCAGTAAACCTATTAACACGGGCTCCCATTCAGAGAAGTCAGCTGATTCGGACTGGGCAAACTGACTCTGCACATCATTGTCTGAAACTGGTGCCCAGTATTGTGACAGTGAAGAGAGAGTCAGGTCTTGGTGGTCCTGGTCTTTGGCCTGTATTTGTTGCCACGCTTCAAGGGCTCTGAAAGATCCTACTGTGGCAGTAGGGTTAATTCCTCCATCTCTGGCACAGCGCCCTGATGGATGGGCTGGCATTTTCAAGTCTTGATCTTTAGCAAAAGGCATATGGCTGGAATGTGTCCCCAGGAATCCCAAGCAGGCTGTGACGTTCTGGTTGTTGAAAGAAGGAGGCAATGGAGACAACGCATGGGAGAGGAAGAGGATGCTTTACACAGGGGTAGAACCTCTGCATTCTTATTTCCAGCCTTCCCCCATTCCTTCTACCCCAGCAGTCATCCTCTCTTTTTGTTTCCTTTCTTTATTAAAAGATGATGGTGGCTTTTTCTCAGGTGAGATAGTCAACAGAGCTAAGAGGTTTTCTTTCTACCCATCCTTAATCTTTCACTACTCTCTTTCAGTTCCCTCTTTATGCATGTGGATTTGTGACCACATACAGTGATATGCTGTTTCTAAGAAGATCAAGGAGGATAATCAGGGGACTAGAAACTGTGAAGCAACAGGTCCATAAAAGGAAGCTCCAGGGAAGATGGTCAATAACTATTTTCCATAGCCACAGAAACTAGGACCAGAAATAACAGGTGCAAGTTGCAGCTATCTAGATTTCCTTCAAATATAAGGAAAAACTTCCTGACAGTGAGATCTGTTCAAAGTGGAGTATTCTAGCTATGGAACTTGTGGTTCTCCATCCCTGGATAGCCACTCTCACAGATGGTTAAATTGGCTTTCCTGCACGTTGCAAAGGATTGGTGTAGATAATCCTTGGGGTCCCTTCCAACTCTAAAATTCTATGAAAAATTAAAGGAATTGGATATGCTTAGACTTGAGAAGAGAAGACCAGGGGGGATATGGTAATGAAACCCAAAAGGATATCAGATTGAAGAAGGCTAAGACCTGTTCCATATCATTCTAAAGTGCAAGATAAAACATAATGTTAAATTCCTAGCAGTTCAGTACTGGTTCTAATTATTCCAAGAGTTGGTAGGCTTCTCTGTATTGATGGATTTAAGCCCAGTGTGTCCCATATAAACAGTTCAGCCATGCCTTGCCGTGTGTGAATAGTGGAACTTGGGTTTGATAACAGTGAGGACTTTTTCTCCAATGGATGCCTCAGATTTCCCTCTGACCACAGCTCGTAAAGGCTGTACTGTTCCTAGCTGTTTTGGAATTCACTTCTGCTCATGGTGGAGCCAGGAAAAATAAATGTCAAAAGTGATCTTGAATTTTATGGATCTGAGCCCAGAGCAAGTGCATGTGAATTAATTCATTTTGGAGCATCCAGACACTTTGCCCTCTGGAGAACGTGGCAGATATAGCTGTGTCGGATCCGGTCCTCATTAGCACCTCTGGTGCTTTTGCTTTGGAGATCTAAGCATCCTGTTGGACATGCAGGATGAAGCATGTAGGGAAAAAACAGAGTGCGGTGCAAACTCTCTGGGTATCATTTGTATTTTTCTGGCAAGGAGTGCATTGTCCATGTGGTGCCCATCTGCAGTATGGACAGGTGGGAGATCAGTATGGGTACCGTGTGGCATCCTGGAATTGCTGGAGAAAAGGACAAAGATTTACACGCTCACAATATCGGCCTTGGTTGAGGAGAGAAACAGCTTGTATGCCTTTTATGGAGACATTTTCTGTGTATCTTGGTGTATGCCTATGTGATCTTTTGTCTCTGCACCTGTGAGATTCTTGTGATGCATTTGTTCACGTCTCTACTTGTCCCTCCATTGCTTTGAGACCTCCCTAAACACACACACACACACACACAGATATTCACAAAGTGGAGGTTGTAAGGCCAGAGTCAGAATTTGGTGCCCTTCAGATGTCTTGGACCAGCATTGACTGTTGTCTTCTGGTGCACCAGACGGTGATGGGTCTGGATGCTTTAGATCTTTCATTCTGTAGTTGAATGGCATGGGTGATACGGGGGAGGAAAAATCAACACTGTGTAATCATTTTTAGGTGAAGAACTTTGCCACTCAAATGCATAATTTATGTAGACTGAAAAAAGTAGTCCTTCTGAATGACAAGGGGGGATTATCTTGATGCAGAATTTTTTGTGTGTTTTTGAGATGCTGGATAAACACTTTTGGCTGGGACCGCCTTCATACTGGTCAAAGGTGGCTGAGATTGGGAGATCACATCCCTTGTGCTTGGCTTTGAGTGGGCTTGATCACCCTCTCCCTTCAATTTGACTGCGGTTTATCGACACCTGCCATTTATTGTCGAAGGCAGCCACCTCTAACGGTGCTAACATTCTCCCTGAACTCCTCCAACACGCCAGTGGCCATGGACTGAAACGAATGGTGTGAAGGACACGAGGCTGTTCTTCTCCTAGAATGCTGAGCAGGCTAGAACTCCCTGACAACATCTTCTGTCTGGAGTGGTCTTCTTCAGCCTGGTGCCTTCTAGTGGTATTGGGGCTATACATCCCAAAATTCCTAGCTACCCTGAAGTGGGAAGTGCAATGATAGCTTGGACTTATCACACTGGTGGTTTTTCAACTTTCTGGGTTGACCCATTAGTGTAATGGTATGTGAGAAAGACTTTGAGAAATGGCGTGAAGAGATGCTACCTAGGGAACAGTCAGATAAGAGAGGGAATAGCCCGCAGCTGCATAATGGAAAGAGAAAGAGGCTCAGAAGGGACCCTCCCTAACTTCTCAGGTTGTAAAGGGGATGGCAGGAGATTTGTACTTTCAGACCTGCAAGATTCTGTTAATGTAGCCTTACAAGAAAGTAGAATAAGCTCATCTGGTCGTGTTTCCTGTCTGGTCTCCTTGAGAAGGCTGACATTAATCTTGCAAGTCTGAAAATACAAATACAAAATACAAATACAAAATACAAATCTCCCTCCATAAAAGGGATCTTTTACAGCCTGAGAAGTTAGGGAGGGTCCCTTCTGAGCCTCTTTCTCCACTCATTATGCAGCTGCGGGCTGTGCCCTCTCTTATCTGACTGTTCCCTAGGCAGCATCTCTTCGCCCCCTTTTTCAAGGTCTTTCTCACGTGCCATTACAATTAGGCAGAGCATGGTACCTGTCTGGAGATGAGAGATGGTGGAGAGACGTGTCAGGGGAGCAGTAGCAGTGCCTGCCTCCATTCCTCTTGTGCGCTATCCATTCCTCTTGCTGGGAAGACAGAGCTATGGGTATCCAATGTCCTGTTCTGTGCTCCCCCCATTAAAAACCTGATCTTCTAAGCTATCTTCTTTGCCATCCTTCAGGTTCTGAATGTGGAAAGGAAGAGGCCACCCCCTTTTCTACGTCCCCCTGTAGCAAAATACCTTTGCTCAGCCTCTCAATCTTTGCTGGACCTTTGCATCTCCATCTTTTGAGTAGGTTATAATTACCCCCTCCCCTTTTTAAAACGCGTAGAGAAGAAAGCGATGCAGTTCAGGCATCAGATAAGTCGCAAAGCTTAAAGCTCGGTTTATGTCAAGCTTGTATTGTGCAGGGTTGTATATAGTGGCATAGCATGCCGCTCTTGGCGTTTCTGTAGCACGGATAATACCAATGAACCTTGGAATCGTGTTAAGCCTATTAGCATTCAGGTTTTTACTATTTAGCATTTATTTAACATGGCTGAGGCAGGCTGTGGGAAGAACATAATTCTAAGACTGACCTGGGGCCTTTTGTCTCCATTCCGTTTATAAAGGTGTTTAATATTTTGTGTGTTGTCTAGAGGACCTACAGGCAGGAAAGGTGATTGTTAAGAGTTATAAACAAATACCTATATGGCACCAATCGGTGCTGGGTTCATTGAAGCACTGGGCATTTCATAAGATGTGTGCAGAAATGCATAGACGAGTCCTTGCAGTCTAATATTTTTCATGCGTTGCCTTTCCCCCGTAATCCACACGCCCTGGATGACTGTGTTCCTGTAAGGAATTCTCCACCAACACCTGTAATGCCTTCTCTGTTCATATTTTACTTTATTGGTTTTTGTTTTACTGAGATGTCCTCTTGTTTACGCCTCTGTGGAATAATGGCTTACTTCTGATGATGTGAAGGACTATTAGTCAAGCTTCAAAGGAGTAGAAAGAGATCTCACAGCCTTCCCTCCAGCTTTTAGATGCTTGGCAAGACTATCCACCCGCTGGCCGCTGACCCATGTCATTCAGACTACAATCTGCATAAACCAGTTAGGTAGATGAGTAGTTCTAGATGACTCACATAAACAAGCCAAAATTATAATAAGCACACATGCACCCATGGGTAGGCTAGGCCAACCATGCCTGAGCAAAAATATGGATTACTGGATGACCATGAGCTGATAGCAAAGAGATAGAAAGAACTCCAACTCTCTCCTGCCATCTAGTGGTCAGGGAGGTTTTTGCAGCACAGATAAGGTAGCTGAGGGTGTGGGGGCATGCTTTTCTGTCTCATTTTCTTACCCCTTCTGATCCCCTCTGAGGTTTGCTTGGAGAATGCTCTTGAAATTATGTGGAGGGCCATGCCCAACATTAGGGATGCAGCTTGCTCACCCTTATTTTGATTTAGGTCCCACTGGTACAGAATTTCCAAAGCTACCTTGATGTCCAGCCAGCTATTACCTTTGTAAGAAACTGTGTTTGGTAGGGATAGGATCCATCCAGTTAGCATACTTCCTTGATTAGCCAGAGCAGAGAAAATGACCTGATGGCCTTTCTCCTGGAAATAGGGCTGGTAACCCCTTCTCTCTTCTTCTGTACCCTAGCCAGAGCTCAGGAGGTCCAAGCGGAGAATGTGACAGTGGCAGAAGGTGGGCAGGCTGAGATCAATTGCAAACTGCACCAATATGATGGTTCCATTGTGGTGATCCAGAATCCATCTCGCCAGACACTCTTCTTCAACGGTACACGAGGTAACTGCATTCTAGCTATCAAGGCGTCAGATTATGGGCTGGGGATGAAATAACTACTTGAGCCAAAGAGCCACAGAGATATCAGCACATGGAAGTTGGGTCATCTACCTCCTTGTTGTCCCTAAATGTTGACCTACAACATTGTCCAGGACTAGAGACCAGGAGTTTTTAGAACCATGACTGTGGGTAATTGTCCCTGGGAGAAGGTGATAATTGTTGGTTTCATTGGCCCACAACTGAGGCATTTTCCTTCTGCTCCTTACAGCCTTGAAGGATGAGCGTTTCCAGTTGGTGGAGTTCACCCAAAAGCAGGTCCGCATTGTGCTCTCCAATGCCCGTCTTGAAGATGAAGGTGGCTACTTTTGCCAGCTATACACAGAAGACACCCACCATCAGATTGCCATCCTGACTGTGCTGGGTATGTGCACCCACCCTGCTTTGGATTTGGGAAAGGGCAGAAGGCAGCCTTGATTTTTCCAGGCACTTTCTGAAAGAAAACCTTAAGCACAACCCAGAGAGAACCATTTAGAATGAAATAGAGGGACCATCACTTCTGCATGTTGCTAGGGGTGTCTGAATGTATATACTGTATGCATACTGTTAATCCCAAAAATGTGACAAGGGTCAGAGTCTTGCAAATCTCTTGGCTTCCATTAGCCACCAGGCTGGAAGAGAGAAGTGAATGATAATGGCAAAGTCATCCTCTGAGTGGATCCTCACATAACTAAATGCTATCACCTATGCATAAGATCAGGGAGGTATTTGCAAACATTGGGAGACCCTCATGTTTGGATTTCGGAATATCTTTAGAGAAGTAGAAGGGGATTCAGTTGAGTGAGAGCTGAGCATGTGGACGTGGAGCTGTGGACATGGCTAGCAGCCTAGAACCCAGAATAGATACACCCCATACTACAGTTTTGCTGTAGGATCCATTTGTAAGAATTAAATTTGTTCCTGCTTTCCAGTCTCTTGACAAATGTAAGATTCTCTAAAAGGGAGTCCTTCCCCATTCACATGTATGGCAGGGAGGAGAATGAAAAGTCACCAGGAAGGTGGTTGGCAGGATAAGATCATGTTTAGTATGACCCAGAGGGAGAAGATAGAGTGATATGAGCAGAAGAAGAGGGTGCTGTGCCCTGCCATTTAGCACTTTAAACTGAATACCCCCACATCACCTTGACTGGGATGGGGCTGGTCCAGATTGAAAGAGGTAGGTCTGTGACTATCCATCTCTTGAGATTACTCAGTTGAATCAACTGCTGCTTGATGATGTATGTGGGGATGTTTGTCTCCTCAAATGAGACGAGGAGGTCTGTTGTGTGTGTGTTGTTCTGATTTCACATACTGCCACTTGGCAAGAGTTTTTGCCTGTTTCCTAAAACTCTATTCATCCCTCTAACTCAGACTGCAGTAGACTCAAAGGAAAATCAGGTACGCCTTGGAAGGTGCTGGTAGAAAGGACATCGTAGCCTACTATGGTCTAGAAGGCTTCCAATGACTGTCCAGAATTTCAGACCAGTCTGCTTTATCCCCCTCAGGAGAGTTTGGAGATTGAACCTAAGATCTTTAGTGTGCCGAACATGTGCTTTGACGCTGAGCTGTAGCCTTTCTGAAAGTCACACTTTCGGGAATCTACCTAACCAGACGTATGACTGTTAGAAGACATGATCATTTCTCAAGGTCAGACTTTGGCAGTATTTGAGCAGATAATCTTCAGCGAGAGAAGACTTAGATTCTTCCTTAGCAGAACATAAATGGAAGCATTTATGCAGATTAAACGTATACTTGGTTTTCAAAATTCTGATTTTGCAAGTAAGAGTGTTGGATGGAACAATAGAGGTCAAGGGACTTAGCAAACCATTGAGCCCTTTTTCCTTCAGAGGGTCATCCCCACCTCTAGTTTCTCTCATTTTTTTTCTGCTTAGCTTTGTGGTAGAAGGCTAGGTCCTTGTTTTCCTTCTGAAAATGACCTTCTCAGAATGGATTTGAATTGGGAAGCTTGTGTGAAGGAATCTCCCCTCCTCAGCTGAAGCATTAATTAAGAAAGTTGCCCCATTGGAGACGGTTCAGGTATTCGTATGTAGGATTCAGCCATGGGATGTGATACGAAGGAGATTGTGACTGATAATTTGCCTGCTTTTTCTTCTTCCAGTGCCCCCTGACAGTCCCTTAGTCGAGGTGAAAGAACAGGCGGTGGAAGGAGGGGAAGTTGAACTCACCTGCAGCGTTCCCAGGTCACGCCCTGCTGCCACCCTGCGCTGGTACCGGGACCGAAAAGAGATAAAAGGTGTCATTCCAAATGGCGAATTGGGCCGCTATATAAATCTAACAAACCACCCAACAAATAACTGAATAAATGTCCTATGAAGTGGGATCCAAGTGCTTCTTTTTCTGGGCCAAAGTCAACTTGGAACTCCAAGTCAAGGCATTTTCTTTCTTTCTTTCTTTCTTTCTTTCTTTCTTTCTTTCTTTCTTTCTTTCTTTCTTTCTTTCTTTCTTTCTTTCTTTCTTCCTTCCTTCCTTCCTTCCTTCCTTCCTTCCTTCCTTCCTTCCTTCCTTCCTTCCTTCCTACCATCCATCCATCCATCCATCATCTATCATATCCATCCATCCATCCATCCATCCATCCATCCATCCATCCATCCATCCATCATCTATCATCTATCATCTATCATCTATCATCTATCATCTATCATCTATCATCTATCATCTATCTATCCATCTATCATCTATCTATCTGTCTGTCTGTCTGTCTATCTGTCTATCAAATATATATGGCCACCCATCTCACAAAAAGTGACTCTGGGCGGCGTACAACACTTAATTAAAAAACCATAAATATATTAAAAACATTCACTATTAAAAAATATAAAAAGCACAAGAAACAAAAGAGGATAAATGTTCATCACAGCAAGGGAGCCATCTCAAGATCTCACCGGTCCCCTGGGATCCTCAAGCCTGATGACACAGCCAGGTCTTAAGGGACTTGCTGAATGTTAAAAGGGGGATGGAGTCAACCTCACTTCTGGGGGGAGAAGATTCCGTATCCTAACCTTCTTCCGCATGGTGTCCTCCAGATGCCTTGGGTGATGCGTGAGGATACTTTCCGCCTTTCGGTTTGGGATGGACTCAACAACTGTTTCTCCGACAGAGACCCTGCACCTGGGGCTCTGAGAGTGTGCAAGGACCTGCTTCTTAGTTATGGATTTGGGTTGATATTGCTCGGCCACTTTAACTTTTGTCATGTTTAATAGTTGTCTTTATTTTATTTTAACTCTGTTCGCCACCCAGAGTCACTTTTTGAGATGGGCAGCCATATAAATTGGGTAGGTAGATAAATAAATAAGTAATGCCATCTCCAAGTGGATGGCCGAGGCTGCACTCACATATCTCTTTAACCTCACCATATATAAATGCTGAATTATTGGCTGCCTCCTCCGCCTTCCCTGAAAAAGAATTAAAATAAAGGATTCTATTTTCCCCTGAAGTAGGTTTCTTCAAAGGGGGTGTTGAGCTTCACCCAGTACTTCTGGAGGAACTGGGACACAGGCTAGTGTGGGGGACAAACAGGCCTCCTTTGCTATGCTTGACTTCTTTCAATGGCCTGTAGTTGTATGCAGTTTGGAATGATAAAGAGAAGAGTATCTAGCAGGCAGATGGATCTTTTCCATTTAAAGGGAAGTTGTAAGCGTTTGCTAGGGTTATCTGACGGGGCTGGTGTGCTGTCTGTGTGTGTTTCAGGAATAAGCAGCAAGCAAGAAAGTGGGAAAGTGTTCAGCATTACCAGCATGGTGCGCTTTCGGGTGGATCGCAAGGACCACAGCAGCATTGTGACATGTGAAGCCATCCACCCAGCGCTGCGTGGGCAGCGGAAGCAGACGCAGTACGTGCTAGATGTACAGTGTAAGTGACTGCTGGAACTCCCTGGGGAGGGGGCAGGAGAGGCAGAAAGGTTTTGCAAGCCAGGGTCAGCGAGATCAAGAAATGGAGCCATGTTGCATTTTGCATCCCGGTTGCCCTTTTTTCTTCTTTCTTGAATGAAGGAGGCAAAGATTATGATACTGGGGAGCCCTGGATCCAATATCACTTCCTAGGGGTGGGTAGCCATGGCTTGCTCCCCAACAGGCAAAGCAAACAGAATTGATTCTAGAAAAAGGTGGTTTTTTTCAGGATGGAGAAGAGATTGATTTATTGCCCTTCCCTGTATTCTCCATAGTTTAGCTACCTTCAAAAAGCTAGTTGATTCCTGGGGACTAAAATAAATACACCAGAGATGGCCAGCCTGGAGGCCCAGCCCCACAATGTCAAAAGCCTTCTGCCAGCCATCAGTTCAAATCTTGCAGAAAAGGAGATATCAGAAAGCAGGAAAGGCCAGGGTGGGATGGCAGGTCTTAGAAGGGACAGCTAATGTCTGTTTCCACCAAGATTTCATTCTGACCGCCACCTGTCCTTTACTTCAGCCCCACCAACTAATTGGCACGGGGATTCAAGAAGATGATCCCAAAGGAAAACAGCTTTTGATAGAGCCACTGATCTGTGTGGTTTGGTTCCATAAGATTCCAGATTTTTGTACCACTTCATCCTGCAAGTCTTGCGTGTGCACCATCTTTTCTTACATACTGATATTAATTCTGGGTTTATTATTTTAAAATATTTTATTTAGCAGTTCCGCTTTGGGAGCTGTGTCTGAAAAACAGCTTCTTTGTTATGCATTTCTCTTGAAATACATTTTTTTATCCTGCCTTTCTGCCTACTAGCAGGTTTCCAAGGTTGTTGACAATAAATAAAGCTCAGTGTGTAGTTTTTTTAAGGCACTGATGATGGATGAAGGGGACAGTGATGTAAAATGTTCACTCCTCGGGCTGTAGAAGTTACTGGTTTAGAAATCCAGTAAGTAAAGAAAGCAAGAACTCTGCATACATTACAAAAGTTAGCACTTTGGAAAGGAAGGTAGAGTATATAAATAGTCCTCATTTAGCAACCACAATTGAGACTGGCAACTCGGTCATTAAGCAAAGCAGTCACTAAGTGAAACTGTGACAGTGCTTATGATCTTCAGCTTTCCTTTGCTTTACAGGCCTGCAAAGGTTGTAAATGTGAGGATTGGTTGCAAAGTTACTTTTCCATCACTGTCGTAACTGAACAGTTGCTAAACAAGACAGTTGCTAAACAAGGACTACCTGTATTCCTTTCCGTGTTATACTAGCTCAGCAAAATACAGGAAAGAGTAAGAGTTGATATCACCCTAACGCACCTTGAACCCTCTGAAAGCTGAGTTGAGGAAAAATTATTTATATATAATATAGGTATACACCTATATAATCTGTAGTAGTATGCGCCAGCATCCTAAACTTGAGAACAAACAGTAAGAGCAGTTCTACTAGATCAGATTAAAAACTCATCTACTCCAATATCCTGTTTTCCACATCGATCAACCAGATGCCTCTGAGAAGCCCACAAGCAGCATTTGAACAAGTATTCTACAACAATCTGATTAGCAAACTTGTTAAGGCTAGGCTGGGTGGTGTGACAATGAAGTAGATAGCTGGCTTGAAAATCTTAGGTCAAAGAGTGTGAATAGAGTTCTTCATCACATGGGAGGGAGGGTGCCCCGAGGTTCAGTCCTGGACACTTTGCTCTCCAGCATTGTAATGACTTTGATGAGGAGGCAGAGGGAATGCTGATCAGAGTTGCAGATGACCCATGGCTGGGTGGGTTAGCTAATATCTTAGGAGACAGAAATAAAAATTGAAACAAACTCGATCAGTTGGGAAAGGGCAGAAAATAATTCCAATGTTGGACCTAGTCAAATGCAAAGTTAATATTTTAGGAAACAGATTGTACAGCTGTTGAATGAGGAATTTCTGGCTTGGCTCTAGATCTTTTGTGGAGAAGACCTTGGAATGGTAGCTTATTAGAGACGGGCATCTGAGACAGCCATGTGAAAAAAGGCAATCTGGAACTAGTTCAGACAAGGGTGAGAAGATGGTCAGAGGAGTAGAAACTAAATCCTCTGAAGAGAGATTAAAGGAACAAGGACAGCACTCTTCAACTACCTGAAAGGGTGTCACACAGAAGAATGCCAGGATTCCTTCCAGAGATCAGAAGGAGTCTGGTTGCACCTTTTCTGACTCACACACTTGATTCAAAAGCTAACAAAAGCTGCAGCTCACTAAAGTGTCTGCCTTTGAATCAAATGTGTGAGTGGGAAAAAGTGCTGCCAGACTCTGATTTTTTGCTACCATAGACTTACACGACTCTCCTACAATGTCTACAATGAGATTCTTTTAGCGAGCTATCTGAAGCACTTTGGGCCAACCTGAACCTTTTTGATGTAAGTCAGCCTCTGCCTCTGTGTTTTAAGGTGGCAGTCCTTGTTAAGGAAAAGCTACCGAGGTGAATAAATAAGTCTAAACTTGCTGTGGTGCCAGATGAGACCCCATTTCAAGATCATGCTTACAGCGTTCCTCCATCTGAAGGAACAATCGCTTCTATAGCTTGCATCCCCTTGTTCTTGAAGAGTTTGGGAATTTTTATGTGCAGAGAGCTCTGGAATCAGAGAGTCATTGAGAGTCAGGCAGCACACAAGTTTAATCTATTATTGTTGGTTGCACCGTCGGCCAGGTGTTTAGACTGGATTTGGCATTTTTATCCACGTATCGAGTCTTTCCCAAGGACCTGGAATAGGCAGATGTTGCTGTTTGATGGTGTTAAAGGTATCATTGCAGGATGGAACCTGCTCCAAGTAAAGCTGCCTTTTGCAATTGACTGATGGTGATTTTGTCAATGCCGATGGTCTTCAAGTGGTGCTCCAGATGTTTTGGGATTATCCTTATTATTATTGCTGTTCATTTTTCCTCTCTTTTTCCAGACTCACCCACAGCAAGAATCCACCCCCCCCAGGGAGTCATGAGGGAAGGAGACACCCTAGTTTTGACTTGTGCTGTTAATGGCAACCCACTGTAAGTCTTTCTGCTGGGTGGGAAAAGGCAAATTTTGGACTCATTTATGGTTGGAGCAGGAAGATCCTTGTGTAGAAAACCAGGCGGCTTTGAGATCCTGTTTTGTGAAGAGGAAGCACACAGCTGTGGCAGCAGTTACCCTGCTCTTCAAAAAGACTGATCCATTTATTAAAACTCAAATCTGGTGCTGAGAAAAGCTGAAATTGGTGACCCCTAACAAATGAGAGCGGTCAAGTGTGATATTGGAATATTTTGGGCTTCGTCAACCAAGGGTATTGATTATTAGACCAAATCTGCCTCTATCTGCATTTTATCTAAAACACTACATCAAAGACCCAACGTCCCACAAAAGACCCTTTTGCCTTTGTGTCTCCTGATGGGGTTGTCCCCAGAGCAGTTCTTGGGGCACTTCTCTGTCCTTGGAGTAGTTCCTGGAGGGCATCTGATCAGCCAGCCTGGGATCCTCCAGATCACTTGGCCTGCAGATTCCAGATTGCCAGCCAGCATGGCCAGTGGCCACGGGTGTGGAATTCTAGAGGGACCAGACTGGAAATGCTGAAATGGAATATTTTGCTTCCCTTCCAAGCACTCTGGGCATTGTAGTCTAGTGAGGTTGATATGAATACAGTCTTTAACAATGATGACTTGGAATGCTGGGACTTGTAGCCCCAAGCCATCTGGGCAGTGTCAGGCTAGGGACAGCTGACCCCCTCCAATGTTAACCGGCTTCCTTGGTCACTTTTTCCTCCTTCCTCAAGTGAAAAACTGTTGTTCTGCAGTCCTTCTGGGGAGGGGAAAGGTTGGCTGTTGGCCTGTTTCGGGCATACAGTGGGGCAAAAAAGTATTTAGTCAGCCACCAATTGTGCAAGTTCTCCCACTTAAAAAGATGAGAGAGGCCTGTAATTTTCATCATAGGAATACCTCAACTATGAGAGACAAAATGGGGAAAAAAATCCAGAAAATCACATTGTCTGATTTTTAAAGAATTTATTTGCAAATCATGGTGGAAAATAAGTATTTGGTCACCTACAAACAAGCAAGATGTCTGGCTCTCACAGACCTGTAACTACTTTTTTAAGAGGCTCCTCTGTCCTCCACTCATTACCTGTAGTAATGGCACCTGTTTGACCTTGTTATCAGTATAAAAGACACCTGTCCACAACCTCAAACAGTCACACTCCAAACTCCACTATGGCCAAGACCAAAGAGCTGTCGAAGGACACCAGAAACAAAATTGTAGACCTGCACCAGGCTGGGAAGACTGAATCTGCAATAGGCAAGCAGCTTGGTGTGAAGAAATCAACTGTGGGAGCAATAATTAGAAAATGGAAGACATACAAGACCACTGATAATCTCCCTCCATCTGGGGCTCCACGCAAGATCTCACCGCGTGGGGTCAACATGATCACAAGAACGGTGAGCAAAAATCCCAGAACCACACGGGGGGACCTAGTGAATGACCTGCAGAGAGCTGGGACCAAAGTAACAAAGGCTACCATCAGTAACACACTACGCCGCCAGGGACTCAAATCCTGCAGTGCCAGATGTGTCCCCCTGCTTAAGCCAGTACATGTCTGGGCCCATCTGAAGTTTGCTAGAGAGCATTTGGATGATCCAGAAGAGGATTGGGAGAATGTCATATGGTCAGATGAAACCAAAGTAGAATGTTTTGGTCTAAACTCAACTTGTCGTGTTTGGAGGAGAGAGAATGCTGAGTTGCATCCAAAGAACACCATACCTACTGTGAAGCATGGGGGTGGAAACATCATGCTTTGGGGCTGTTTTTCTGCAAAGGGACCAGGACGACTGATCCATGTAAAGGAAAGAATGAATGGGGCCATGTATCGTGAGATTTTGAGTGAACACCTCCTTCCATCAGCAAGGGCATTGAAGATGAAACGTGGCTGGGTCTTTCAGCATGACAATGATCCCAAACACACCGCCCGGGCAACGAAGGAGTGGCTTCATAAGAAGCATTTCAAGGTCCTGGAGTGGCCTAGCCAGTCTCCAGATCTCAACCCCATGGAAAACCTTTGGAGGGAGTTGAAAGTCCGTGTTGCCCAGCGACAGCCCCAAAACATTACTGCTCTAGAGGAGATCTGCATGGAGGAATGGGCCAAAATACCAGCAACAGTGTGTGAAAACCTTGTGAAGACTTACAGAAAAAGTTTGACCTCTGTCATTGCCAACAAAGGATATATAACAGAGTATTGAGATGAACTTTTGATATTGACCAAATACTTATTTTCCACCATGATTTGCAAATAAATTCTTTAAAAATCAGACAATGTGATTTTCTGGATTTTTTCCCCCATTTTGTCTCTCATAGTTGAGGTATACCTATGATGAAAATTACAGGCCTCTCTCATCTTTTTAAGTGGGAGAACTTGCACAATTGGTGGCTGACTAAATACTTTTTTGCCCCACTGTATATTGCCTGTCTTGATTCTGTTCCAGATCCACTGAGGCTGGGCAATGCATTCATAATCAGGACCTCCTGCTCATCTTCCTGCCCCATCTGTAACCCAGTGTATAGGGTGCCTTAAAATAGAGCTGGGCAGATTTTACGTTTGCAGGTTCTGGCTTTTTTTTTTTTTTTTTTGAACTAAGATCCCAAGGTCCACCGACTGATTCCATTTCCAAAATAACGGTTTTGGGTGTGGGGGCAGAACCAAATGCAAAATGAACGCTGGAGTGGAGAAGGTCCAACCATGGACTGAGTCCAGAGTCTATGGGGTGGGTGGCCATAACAGATGATGAGGAGGAGGAGGAGGAGGAGGAGGGGAGGAACTCCAAGACTCATTCAGTCCTGCCACCCCACTGTGCAAATCTAAATCTTAATTGCCACAATTTGACCGGTTGAATGGGTGATGGGGAGCCCTATTTTTTGCCATTGTAAACCAGCGGAGAGCCTTTTTGATCTGGTGCAAATTATCCCACAGTCTTTAAGAAGATGTTGATCTAAATTTTGCCCTTTCTGTCTTGGAACATCAGCTGTTTCAGAGATGGTGTGTGCCTGGGTGTGTGCGTCCGTGTGTGAAAAATGAGACATGGGAGACAGTTTTCACAGCAAATGGCAGTTTAGAAGAGGGATAGCTGTTGGTGGCATGTACACATTTGAGTCACTTTTCTCCTCTGACGATCAGGTTTGGCATGTTTTGATATAACCTTGGTGAAGGAGACACAGTTTGACAAAAATAACATGCAAAGGAATTGCAGGAGACAAACCCACCCTTGCCCCTTACACACGGCGTATCAACAATTCCGGTCCACCTCTAGCCTCTGCATTTTGCTGCTCGTGCAAACAGGCACAAGCGGGGACAGGGTTCCTGTCCTGGGCAGAGTTTTCATAGCCGGCGACAATTTAATAAAACCAGCTGCTCTTGCCTAAATGTCTGCCTATCCCAACTCATCAGGGGCCGGTGGCCAGATCCTCCATTTTGTCCCCCAGTTTGGTATACAGGCTGTCCTTGCCTCTTCCCTGACCAGCCTGACTGATGGATACAATTCCTGAGCAGAGTTATGACTCGAGCTCCGCTTGATCCTGCTCCCTCTTCCATCCATCACCGGGTCTGGCAGCGAATAACCTTGAAGGGAAGAGAACTGCTTTCCCAAAGTGGGGGGGCGGAAAGGATGATACGCGAGGGGCCAGAAGCGGGCACCGGAGAAGGGGGCCGGGAATCAGGAATGGGCTAACGGGTTCTTCTGGTGCCTGTTTCAAGACCCAGAGACATCAAATGGAGCCGAGCGAACGACACGTTGCCAGAACGGGCCTTGATAGAGGGCGAAGTGCTGACCATCCCCAGCCTCAGCATGCTGGATAACGGCACCTACTCATGCCAGGTGGCCAATAAACACGGTCGCTCTTCGGACCAGTACGTGCTCGTGGTTTATGGTAAGTGAGCGAAATCTCTGCTGCCCTCCTCTGTTTCTGCCTCAACCCGTGTTCCGGATCTTCTGACAGTTGCTCCGTTCGGACTTGGTGCTCCCAGACCCCCCAGCAGGAATGCAGTCTTGTTTCCGAGCACGGGCATCATTTTGGGTGGTGACCGAGTGGAGAAGACGTGTCTTTCTACACTAACCCCCCTCCTACCCCCTGGAAAGTGCCTTTTGTGTAAACCTAGCATGGGGGGGGCAGGTTGGGCTGAATCCTTTGGGCCAGATGGCGTTGCTGCTTTTTTGCTAGTATCAGTCAGCTGTTTGTGAGAACCAGACTGCAAAGCTCACCCTTCCAGGTCAAGGTGAGGAGTTTTCTGCTGAGGCCTGAGGTGGAAATTGCTGCTGACTCAGGGACTCGGCTTCCTGCTGCCAGGAGGGCAGCCAGAGATGAGAAAAGTGGAGGAGACTCCCTTGTTTTGCAAAGCAGGGCAATTCTTGCAAGAGACATTTCCGCCTTTGGTTAATGCCTTCGCCCTTTTTCCTCTTCTCCGCAGATCCTGGGGCTATTGTGGAGGCCCAGACATCAGTGCCCTATGCCATTGTGGGGGGCATTCTGGCTCTCCTTGTCTTTCTCGTCATCTGTGTACTCATAGTCATGGTGTGGTGCTCCATCCGGCAGAAAGGTCAGTGAAGGGATGGGGGGAACCCAGGAGGGCTACTGAGTGACCTTCGTCTCTCACCGCTAGTCAGTGAATGGGAAGCTAGTTTTCCTTTTCTGCTTACTTATGAGTGGGCATTTCATGGGTGTATTTGGGGGCTGGGGGAAGAGCGTTGGGTTGAGGTGCTAAGGCCAGACAGGATGCTTCAGAGCAGCTTCACCCATGATCTTCCCCCTTGGGAATGTGGGAAGGAGGACACAGCATCTCTCTGCAAACCACCCAGTGTCAGATTCAAATTCCAAAGCGTAGAGCAAACACAGCCAAGAGAAGCTTCGTAGTGCCCGTTCACCTGCCCTCTCTTGGCTTCTTCTGCACCACTGCAACCACTTGCTCTTTCTTCTCACTGTGGGCACTGAATGGAGAGACTAACTAGGAACCATTGAGTCCAAGAAGCTGGCAGTGGGCTGTGCGCAGTGGTCCCACTGTGGCACAAATTTATTTATTTAGTGAACTTATATGGTCACCTGTCTCTCACCGTGATCCTAGGCATCTCACAACAATCAACACAAACAAGATAAAAACAGAACAAACCCTTCCCACCAGGCGCCAGACCAACCATACTGTTGGTATGCTTCTAGCCCAGTGCTTGGGGGAAAAGCCAGCTCTTCACCATCTTCCAGAAGGCTAGAAGGGTAGGGGGCCCTCGTACCTCAGGTGGCAGACTATTCCAGAGGTCTGGGGTGGCCACAGAGAAGGTGTGCCTCCAAGGTCCCATCAGATGACAGCATTTAAGAGCAGGGACCTGGAACATGCCCACCCTATCTGACCTAGTGGGACAGTCTCCAGGGAGGAACAGACTCACAAATAACTTGGCCCTGTACATGCCTTATATAATGTGCCAGAGCTAACAGCATGTAGGTGTGTGAGTTGGAGTGAGATATGATTGCACTTGACATAATCTATGAGTGTCATGGTTTGCTGGTTCTCCTTTGGTTTGCAAGAGGAATTATTGTCTGCCTTCCTAGACTGGAGCTGCTGTTTTTTTGCATTCAATCCAATTGGGATGGGTTTGTGATTCAGCCCTGATGGCCTCTGATCTCACTTGTATTCTTAGACAAGTCTTCCAGGCAAAGCAGAACCTCTCATTCCCACCCTGGAGCAACAGCTGTATGACTTCTGTTGCAGCGACATGGCTATTATTTCCCTTGTGGCTGGAGTGATGGGGGTGATGGTCACAACATCTGAAATGCATTGGGTTGACAAAGGCTGCCCAAACCATAAACCCAGATGCCAGCCTGGCTCTTCTTCATAATCTTTATTCTGTTGCCCAGAGAATAACAACAAGACACAAGGTCCCTATGGGCACAGCTGCTCCAATACCCTGGAGCCACATGATGCAGTCCCTAATATGGGTTTAATATACTGTGTTAGTGAAAGGCCAGTCCAGTTTCATTTCTTGGGATTTTCTTTTTGTTGAGGGGAAGTATCTAAAGTTGTGTGTGTTTCCTCAACTGCTGCTTCTTGCTCTTGCAACCATACTGAGATCACTCCTCAGGTAAACTGAAGGGTGAGCCATGTCTGCTTTTAGCCAATCAGGAGTGGTCTTCTGGGTTGGTTGGTTGGTTTAATCCATTTGTGTAGCCACCCATCTCAACTAGTGACTCTTGTTGGAATGAATAAAGGTGAGGTCCCTTGGCATAAAGTCTTGTCATACAAGTGGGACATCCAAAGCTGGTCCATCCAGCTTCCTTGATGTCAGCATGGAGAGTAATCATCATCTTTCATCCTTCAGCTGCCATACCTTCCAGTTCAGTGAGAGCCACTGAGAACCAAGGCAGATTTTTTTTTTCTTCTCCTGCTTAAGATGTTAAAGTACAACAGAAGGTGAGGGAACTTCTGTTCA
Source organism: Python bivittatus (assembly GCF_059951505.1). Lineage (NCBI taxonomy): Eukaryota > Metazoa > Chordata > Lepidosauria > Squamata > Pythonidae > Python > Python bivittatus. Next base: position 5,113,925 of record NW_028277054.1, read on the forward strand.
ATCGACCATAATTGCTCCAGAATCACCTCCAGAAGGGGGAACAGCGCCAAATTAAGGATCAACTGGACAATCCCTGCAAGAGTAGAGCCAGTTTGGGGGACCCACTTAGTCCTTATTTCTTTCTCTCCCCCCCCCCCCTTTTCTGCCATCACAGGTTCCTACCTGACGCATGAGGCCAGTGGGCTGGATGAGCACGGAGAAGCCCGCGAGGCCTTTCTCAATGGTGGAGATGGCCATAAACGCAAGGAGGAGTTTTTCATCTAAGCTGGGGGTGGGGGGGAAGGGGTGTTGGGGGTGCTGTTTTGGGAGAAGCGGCTAAGGAAGGGGTGCTCTGGAAAGGGGAGAGGGTTGGAGGAAAGCTGCTGTTGTTGCTGGGGTGGGGGGAGGGCCGGATTCAAAAAGGAAAACAAAAAGATGCTTTAAAGAATCAAAATCCATTGTGTACAAAACCCACCACATGCGGCTGCCACCTTTTCGGTTTTATTTTTGAAACCGAGGATTTTTTAGCCCCACCCCTTAGCCGGGAAGCTCCACCCCCCTGCCATCGGATGCCTCCTTCCACCCCCCCCAACCCCTGCTGGAGTTATGCCCTGTTAAATTTGGTGGAGGCAGTTATGCATGCTTAGCTGTGCCCCCGGAAAAGTGGGGGGCACAGCTGCTGCATTTCCATTCCCTTTGGGGTGGAGGCAGCGCTCTTGGGGGAGGGGGCTGTGGCTCTTTGTAAATAAAGTCCAAGTGGGGAGGTGGGAAGATGGAAGACCCATGGAATGCTGAAGGTGGGGTGAGGGACATTTTAAAACCAGGTCCAATCCTAGTAGCCCCCATAGCTTGTTAAGTCTGATTTTCCCAGATATTAGCACTGAGTTTCACAATATCTGGGGAGGAAGACAGGGCTAATGGGTTTAGTTTTGGGGCACCCTGATCTTCTGAATGGATGGAGGACCCTTTACCTTGAGTTCTGGGAAGGCGACCATGGGGACCTTGTGTCTGTATTCCTCACCCTCCGTAATTCCGCCATTAAGGAGTGCCGGTGTGATAGCAGTCTGCAACTATGGAGTCTTGGGGATGTCTTGAAGTCTCTTCAGGGTGTGGGATCCTTCTCGGCTGCATGCTTTCCCCGGTGAGGCCGGGCTGCTCAAGGAATCTTGGGCTGTAAGAAGCAGGTTGACTCTTTTATTTCTTCAAAGCCATGATGGTTTGGGGAGGGCGAGGGAGGGGGGAAGAGGAAGGGGGTGTCTGTCTGTCTGTCTGTGTCATCCTTGTTACGTGATGTTCTTGGCCGGGGGCAGGAGATGGGACCACAAAGCCCATTGGAGCATCCAGTTCCCACACCATGTTCACCTTGTCATCCGTCCTGGACAGCACAGCATTGCCACCAAAAGGCCATCTTCTGCAGAAGGTGGAAGACATGGCTGTCTTTTATTTATTTATTTTTTTGAGTCTGGCCAACTTAAGTATATCGGTGAATGCAGATTCAAGTTGGCTGGCCTCCAGCACCTCCTCCCTCCCTCCCTTTTGCGCAGGTGGTGGTGACGTTCTACCATCCTGCTCTGACCCCAGAGATGAAAATGGGAACGTCAGCGTAGACGACCCTTCCCAGCCCTCCTCTTCTCTTCCCATTCCATCTCCTTCAGAAGAAGCTGATCTTGGCCATTCTGCAAAAAACAAAACAAAACCCAGAACGTAGGAACCCCTCAGCCCCAGGTTTGGACCCTGTTTCAATGAACTTCACCTTCTCAGATGCAGCTGTGGTAGAGGATGGGTTAAGGAGCCACTGTTAAGAAGGGCTGCTTTGCCCCGGGGACAATTGCGTCGGACTGCTGCGGATAAAATGCCTGGAATAGATGGACTTGGGACATCCCCCTGGAATTCATTCCCTGTATCACCATTCCCAAGGCAGCTGCTGTTCCCCTGCCCTCTTGTGCTTCGGCCCACAAGGGGCAGTTCAAACACATTCTCTCAGCCTCTTGCAACCTCTTACGCCTGGTGATCCCTGATGGTTCCTTCCAGTTTTGCAGACTTTTCTCATTTGTGCCAGTAAATGCCCACCCCTCCCCTCTTCCCTGCCGTTCTCCTGCAAATCTCCCACCCCTTTCCCTCTGTCTCTTGTCTGGGGAGAAAACATGCAAACGAAACAGAAGAAGAAACTGATGTGTGATTCTGTGTCCGTCTCTGGCTCGCAGTTTTTATTTTATATTGTTTGTGTCTTGGAAGAAGGGGAGATTAAAAAAAAAAAGGAAAAATATAATAATTAATATATAACTGGGGGTCGGGATGTGTATAGAGGGGCTTATTCCTCTGCAGCCCAAGACTGTTTCCCCCCCGTGCCCGAAAGTTAATATATATGTAAATATCTATGTCTGCCTTTTAACCACCTTTGATACTTCAATAAATCCCCCTGATTAATTCTTTTAACACCAGTGGTTGTGGGATCCTTGTTCATGAGCGTCTGCCAAGCCTGCAGAAAACACGACAGCTTCGGAACAGAGGGTGGGGATGTGGGGGGACATTTCCCCTTCCTCATATAGGATAAAATACACCCACTAGGCCAGTTTCTCAAGCTCAGAAACTTTGAGATGTGTGGACTTCAACTCCCAGAATTCCCCCAGCCAGCATGATTTGCTGGGGGAATTCTGGGAGTTGAAGTCCACACATCTTAAAGTTTCTGAGGTTGAGAAACACAGCACTAGGCAACCTTCATTCTTCAGACTTCACAGGGGCCCGCAGTAAACCGACCAATGTGGTCTTGTGGCGAGGGCCAGTGGTGTGGAATGCCAGCATCTGCCCAACCTTGATGCCCTTGGAAGGAGCCATCGCTGAATGGGGCATTCAGCTGCTTCTCTCCTGCAGAGGAGAAGATGGCTTTGATGGGACCTGAAACACTTTGAAGTAACGCACTCTGGTTTATATAAAATACATGTGCTGTTTTTCCTTTCGCAGTAGCCCTGCTTGGTATGCCTAGGCCCATTATGGAAGTTCTTTCAAATAATAGTAATAATTTCAATAATAATAATCTGAACTCCTCAATTACGAGAAGTTGCATTACTCGGAACAGCACATACATTACAATAGTTTTTGGCTATCCAGGATTGTTGGGAAGGGTCTGATTGTTCTGACTGGATTTGATGCTTTTAACTATCTGGTAGACTGGGTAAATAGCAACGACGACAATAGTAGAGATTGCAAACATTTGGAAGAGGTTGACAGTGTTACCAATTGCGCAATATCATGAGGACTTAGAATTAGGGCTGCCTAAATTTGAAACAATTTATGACAGCCCACCTACAAGCAACAGCACTGTGGGGGACCTCATACATAATTAGACACCACTTTATGATTCCCAAGTCCCTGGGTAGGGCTTGAATGCCGGGGTGGGGTAGAGGGAGAAAAAAACCAGGAACATCAGCCGTGACACACGATTAATGCAATTGGAATATACAGGTAGACCTTGCTTGACCCCAATAGGGACCAGAACATTTGTTGTTAAGCGGGGCAGTTGTTAAGCAAGTTGCGTCCGATTTTATGACCTTTTTTGCAGCAGTCATTAAGCAAATCATGTGGTTCCCCATTGATTTTGCTTGCTGGAAGCCAGCTGGGAAGGTCACAAATGGTGATCATGTGACCCTGGTACACTGCAACCATCATAAGTGTGAGCTGGTTGCCAAGCGCCCGGATTGTGATCACATGACTGCAGGGGTGCTGCAACAATCGTAAGTGCGAGGACCAGTTGTAAGTCCCTTTGTTCAGCACCGTGGTAACTTTGAACAGTCACTAAATGAATGGTTGTTAAGTGAGGACTACCTGTAATATTGGGCTGTTTCTAGAGATCTGCTCTATTTTTCAGAAGGGGAAAAAGCCAAGAGATTTGCTTAGTCTTGCACAAACAACCACATGGGAGGGGTGAGTCACACTATAGAAGTAGATCCCACTAGATCCTCTTCTGCTCTCTGAAGTGCTTTCCTTCGAATTGCAAAGGGAAACCTGCTTTATTCTTTCCTTTGTATTGTTCTCTCAATAACCCTGCAAGGGAGTTTGGATGAATAACAAGCTGCGTTCCTGAGTAGGGATTTGAACGAGGTCTCCGCTGGAATCTGCGTTGCATCCTTTCCTTTTCCTGCAACACCATTAACGCGTTCTTTGTTCAGGCTTAGCTCAAGGCCCTCACGCCCCTGCAGCTGCCCCTCGCCATCTCGAGGTCCTCCTTGCTCTCACTCCCTGTGTCCACATTTTGTATTGCCAGTTCAGTCGACATCTCATAACAAGCACACTTAAGTCCAATTCGGCTGGAAATGGAACCAATATTCTGGTGCTTTACACTTTACACCGCCTCCCTTCCATTTCTCTCTTTCCTCTCATTTTTATTACTCCAGCGGGTTCTTTCCCTGCGTTCCCCATCTGTCATCCTGTACAAAACTCTCTTCTTGTGGAAAATATTTCCACTGGGAGCTCCCAGGAAAAATATTTTAAAACAATCGAAGGAGTGGGGGGAATTTAATGTTAAACAAAATGGCATAAATTCTAGGTTTGCAGCTCTTTTTATGGAAGCCATGATGTCCAAGTAGCTGGGGCAGTGATCCAGGTCAAAGCAGCAGAACCTCCAGCCGTGCATCATACTTCATGATCTCTGACGTGTAACTATCATTTCCCCACCAGAATTAGTCCAAAAGGCCTCCTAGCTGAGCATCGGTCGTTTGGATCTTACCATAATTGCGACTGTGTTTTGCATTCTAGACAGCTGTTGGGCCCTCACAGCTGGTGTCCTATGAACTTCATCATGCCATAATTTCAAGTAAATGTCCTACACACACATTCTTGTAATTTGAACGCACTTGCTGCATTCTGATACTAGTTTGGAGAACCAATGGGCATCGAAGCAGTTTGGGAGGGGGGCATGTGGGCAATTTAAAATGCCCCTCTGCAAGATCAGTAGGTGCCTTCTTCTGATGGAATATCACCCCAGGGCATCATGGGAAATGAAAATAGAAGCTTATATCACTAATGTTGCACAGGCATTGCGAGAAATGACCATGGTGCTCATTAGATGGAGGAGTAAACTTACTCAGGGGCAGTGCCCAGAATGCATCCCAGGCATGCTTCCTGCTAATAATGCCTGGGATCTGAGCAGTGCCTTGAAAACCTGCGCGTACCATTGCTGGCAAAGCACCTCCACCAAACTTTGGATGGAGGATGAAGACAGACATCGAGTCTGAGCAGTGGGGCAGTTTGCACAGAGCGTCTTGCTATTGCAAGCAGGAGGAGCAAATGTGCAGACAGACCTCTTTCATCCTAGTCTGTTCTTCTGTTTCTTCAACACACCCTTAAATTAAAAAGCAGGGAGGTCATTCTGTCCTAAAGAATCTCATAGGAGTCCTCAGTAAGTGTCTTCCAAGCCTTATGATCTTAGGCATTGAATAGCACTTGCTACTTCCCAACCAGAATTAAAGGGTTGAGGGTCAAGTGTAAAATTTTGAGTGTAAAGTGTAAAAATTAAAAAAAATTAAATTTTAATTTTTTAAAAATTAAAGGAGTGAGTGCAAAGTCCAAGCAGAAATGAGGCATCCTTAAAAAGGGTATGAGGGGTAAGTGAACAAGAAAGAGAATGGGTCGATTTTTAGAGAAGAGAGTTTGGCCTCATTCAGCCTTGTTTAGAACTTTCAGCCTGTTAATCCTAGGATTAATAGGTCCCTAGGTGAGTTGTATGGCTTGCCCAAACCCAACTAAAGCTGCATTTTGCTGGGTTTTAATCACAAATGACATCAGTCTGAAACATGAGAACCACTGGCTGATTTCATACCACACGCTAAAGTAAGATAACATGGGACAGGGCAGTTTGCAGTTCTGCACGTTATGTGAAGTCCAGCCATCTTAGCATGTTCAGTAAATCAGATCATCAACATTAAGATGCAATAGGGTCTGTTTCTTTGGGCATCGCATCTTATGCAAACACAGTAATTGGTTTTTCCAGGTTTAACATGTTGTTGTGCACGGCCTCTACTAAGTTGATTGACTTCTTAATCGGGATCCAGGGAACCTTTAGAATTTGGGGGGAAAAGATACGTGCTGCTGCTTCACCCCACCTCTTTTTTTGCCGCAGCAATCAACTCATGCTGAGGTCTGGATAGCGTCCTTTTCAGATCACCACCAATGGTGAACACCCAATATGTGTGGAAGTCCAACAGGCCCTTCCCGTTGGGTTCCTACATCTGGAGGGCAGCCATATTTCTACTTAATTTATCCCTGTCCCCTTTTCTGCAATCATGAAAATATATATATTTTTCCTCCACACTACAACTCGTATTCCTTTCTACATCATATTTTCAAACTCATGTTCTTTAGTGGCATTTTATTTACCCAACTCCCAACCTTGAACCATCTCACCAGAAAATTCTATCTAGCTCAGGCTTTCCAAAGTGGTGCTCCTTAAAGGTTTTTTTCCCCCCGCCAACTTTCATTAGTCCCAGCCGTTGCCAATAGCTCAGGGTTGATGGGAGGTGTAGTCCAAACAATCTGCAAGGCACCATCTCCGGGAAGGCTGCAATAGCGTGCTCAGTCCCCATCTAGGATTCACAGAGTTTGGATTTCTATTTTTGCTTCTTGCCAGTAATTTTATCTCAGTTTTATAAACTGTTGTACACACCATATTGGAGAAGAAGAGAAGTTCTTCTAAATGGTTATTTTAGAAGATTACAAAAAAAAAAAAAAATAGAGTACTAGAAGGATGGAAGCTTACCCATTCTTTCTGGCCTTGTATTAGCCTTTTGCTTGCAATTATTTCCCAGGCCTGTGGTCCCGTGTTGCTCTCCTGCCCCTTTTGAATCAAACCAATGGACCCATCTGTCCCTAATGCTAAAAATTATGGCAGCTGCCAGAGCAAAGATGGATGGTGTCTGCTCACTGGGGCAGCAAACTCATCCTAAGAATCAAATTGTTCTTAACGAATCTCATTTTCCTCATTAACAGGTAAGCATCTTCCCCAGCCTTCTGGTCTTTGGCTTCGTTGGGTTTCTAATCCAATCCACCTCCAACCTTTCAAAGGGGATTAGTAGAAGAGGGTGTGAAACATCCACCATGAAATAAGGTGTCCTGAAGGATTTCCCATCTAAAAACGTGCCCTCTTCTGTAGAAATCCTTATCAGCTCACTCATGCTATGCTTGTGGGCATGGCTGTGGCTGATGTACTGTAGGGGGAACCATTTGCTCTTCCTCTTGCAATCCAGGATTAAGCTGGGAGGCTGAAGCAAGTTCTAAACAAAGCCCTGAGCTAGGGTGGCATCAGGAGGGCAGGAGCGGGTTCCCCTCCAGCTAAAAGCACCACAGACCTGAGAAGATTATTAGGGTCCTTCCAGTGAGGCTTTTTTGGTGCATTTGTTCTCGGAATCTCATGGAAAACTGCAAAAGAAAGATGTTGCCTTCCCTCTTGTGATGTCCCCCACTATTTTTCTCTATCTTCTTTGCATTTATAGTCTTTCTTTGAGAGCTCAATGGGTTTACATCCCCACAACTATGTTATGAAGGTTAGGCTGGGAGAGAGCAGCTATCACCCAGTGACCCATCATGAAAGGACTTGAGCTGGTATCTCTGTAGGCTTTAAGAGGCCTTTGATGAGTTCAGAGTGCAACCATGCTGGATCTGAGCCACGTTTCACATTTTGGATCTGAATATCTGCCACATATGTCACAAACACCCTTTGGGGAGGGAAAAATGGATTTTCTGATTCTAGCCCAGTGTTTCTCAACCTTGGCTGCTTCAAACTCTGTGGACTTTAACTCCCAGAATTCCCCAGCCAGCCATGCTGGCTGGGGAATTCTGGGAGTTGAAGTCCACACTGCTTAAAGTGGCCAAGGTTGAGACATCCTGTTCTAGCCTGTTTGGAAATACTTCCAGAAAAGAATAAAATGTGGCTGGATAAATAAGGATATGTCTATCACTCCTCACCTCTCCTAGGATGACTGTTGAGCTATCCTAGATTTAGGTCAATGTTGGTATTTTTGTGCATGTTCTCATATAAAAAATGTGCATGCATACGCCTCCCACACCAGCTTTCCCATTTAGGGTGCCTGTCAGAAGTAGGGACGCTTATTCCCAGAGTTAATGCTGGCTGGGAATTCTGGGAATCAGAATCCAATTAAAGTCCACACACCTGGATCGTGCGCAGTTTGGAGAATTCAGATACAAGTACACGCTCATGTGCACGGTTAGGAGTCCTGGATTTTGGTAGCTTAACAGCCAAAAGGTAAATACTGTAGACACCTCCCTGGACTTCTGGCTTTGTATTGTCTAGCCAGGAGGACCAAGGGCTTGGGTTTCAGAGAAAAGGCAAGCGTTGAGTTGACGTTTAGGGATGAAGGTTCAGACCGAAGGGGTGACAAAGAAGAGGAGCCATCTTGAAGAACAGCTGACCTTAAGGGGAAGTGATGAAGGAGCAAAGACCACTGAGAGATAATGCGATTGCTAATTCTAGTTGTTTCTGGGACATCATTTTTCACCTTCAACCCGTTTTTGTTGGTTTGCTTGAAGTGATGGGTCCATTTTATATATTAAAAAGTGCTTAGGCAACTCTCAGCTGCCTGTTTCCATTATATGGAACGTGAGCCTGGAGAGTGGAGAAAGACTCTCCAAGGATCCCCACTGGACAGGCCTCAAAAAGCAGTTCGTTTCTTCTTGGTGGCCCCTTGGCAAGGTTGGTTGTGGTTTTATTTATTCATTCAATCTTCCGGTATTCATTCCTGTTGGGAAACTGAACAATTGCTAAGAGGAGAAGGGTGGAGGCATAGCATAGGTCTGCAGGACAGATCCAGAGTACAAGATGGGGAACGGTGGACAAGGTGAAGTATCTTGGCTACTCCTTTTATGGCAAGGAAGAGACATTTGATAGAGAAGTCAGGTGAGATTTACTCAGTATTGCAACACTGACACGCAACCCGTCTTAAGGGCCATTTTTACCAGCTACTTTCTAGCTTCCAGATTTGAGAGGACACCGAGGGCAAAGCTGAGCCCATGTTGCAAGGCACTTGTAATTTTAGGAGCACGCGTTTCTCTGAGTATGATGATGTAACCACATCCTCTTAAAATGCATTGCCATTTTTACGATCTAATCTTGAATACATCCAAAGAGAAAATTGACCCTGGCTGTCAATCTCGCCTCTGCTGCTGAAACCATGCCACCTCCCTCCCCTGAAAGCTGAAATTATGCCCTGTTGGGAAAGGAATTGGGCTATATTCAGTTTCCAGATGACAAGCATGCAGATTTGGTGAAGGGGGGAGGGGAGAAAACCCCCTAACCAGCTTCATCGCTGCTTGTTAAAGAGCTGTCAAAAGCACAGGAGCCTTGATAAAGGTGGGTAAGGTAGATTTCAGAATATCCTAGGTTAGGCTAAGCTAAAATGGGACCGGGTAGTTTATGGCTCAGTGTTGTGGAAAGCCAGCTGTTGTCTTGTCCTCACATGTTTTATGAACCAGGCCATCACCTTATGCCAGAACACGCTTGCTTTCCCTGGCTGCGGCACGTGATATGAATACCGCTTAGCTTTAGGGATCAGTCTGATGTGTGACTCCACCCTCTGTGCCCCTCTTTCACTGCTGTGCTAAAGCGCTTCCTGTTCCCTTCACAACAGGCTGCCCTAGATTGCAGACCGGGTCTGCCTGAGTGCCGGTCATCCCCTTAGCTTTGAATTGGACTTAATTTCCAATTCTCTATTCTCTTCTTGCAGTCCAACAGCCCAAATTTCATGGCAGTTATCAAGTCCTGATAGGCCGGAGTTTCTCCATCTGAACAACTTTCAGATGTGTGGACTTCAACTCCCAGAAGGCTGGCTGGGGAATTCTGGGTGTTGAAGTCCACACATCTGAAAGCGGCTCAGATTGAGAAACACGGCGATAACCCTATGCCTATTACACTCCATGTTAACTTTCATGGGTTCCCTCTTCCCTGGGGATAAAAAGGGGAGCCCTCCTTAAAATCCAAGTTCATTTTGTTTTAAGTGCATTATTTAGGAGAAGCAAGCAATAGCTCAGTTTTTTGTTCAAAGAACAAGAATGTAATTTGGTATGTTTTATTCCTGGGTGGATGACTAGGGTTTGGGTTACGGTACTCCAAATCGTACCTTTGCAACGAGGAGCGATGCATCTGTGGAGATGCAGAACGGCACCTAACCGTAACCACCGCGGCGCCCTATTTGTTCTCCCCGATAGCGGAGCGCGGCTGATTTTGCATGATGTAGAGGCCCTGCCTCTGACATACACAGAGACGGAAGAGATGGCGTGTTTTTTTTATTAGGGCTTAATATCCAACAGAGGCCTTTTACGGCTGGTTTCTGTAGAAGTTGGGGGAACACTGCTCTGTGTCTGTCTTTGGCTTGGCCTGGTTTATGGCCCCCTCGGGCGCCGTAGAGAGTGCGGGTGATAAAAGGGGGGAAAAAACCCTGATGTCACTCGCTCCAAACAGCCACCATGGCAAGATTCTGTTATATTTTATTTTGATGAAAGGAAGTGCTGGATGGGGGGACATTTAAACTGCATGGTGCAGAGACAGCGTGATATATACTTGTTCCTCTGTACGCCGCCACCCCCCACATGTGCTGGCATGCAAATAATAGCAAAGCACAACCGAAATTCAAGGCGTATTACCTTAAGACTTATCACAAAGCTCTAACCAACCAAAAAACAAAAAAACAACTCCTCTAGGTTTCGATGCAGGGCTGCAGAGGACTCTGGGTCACAGGAAGAGGGTAAAAGGAGGAAGAAAGAAAACCCAAATGGATCGGACGTTTGAGTAGACCACAGGTCAAAGAGAGGGAGACTTTCTGCAAGATTGTACCCCATCTGCGAGCCTCAGTGCCTAGTGATTATTTATCCCTCCATGTTTCCAAAGCTGCATTTTGCAGAAAAGGCTAAAATATATTGGCGGACTGCTGCAGAGGGCCCTGAGTGAAATTGGGGGGCGGGTGCAGAATACACCCCAAACCCCAAAAACAAAATACAATGTTCATCTCCCCCTGCCCACCCCATTTTGGAGGGTCGGATCCTCTCTTGCTTCTTGAATTTCAGCCTTCTCTTTAACGATAAGAGTCTTCCTGTCTTGGATATAATTTTTTTTTTTAAAAAAGGGTTCTCTTTAATACAACATGTCTTCTGCTGGAGAACAAGGGTGAGCATAAAAAGAGCCCATGTTTATTTATTTTCGACAACTCTGCCAAGTGTGTAATGTCCCCGGTCCTTACCCTTTATCCATTTACTCTAAGTTAAAAAGTTTAAAGAGATCCATCCATCCAAACAGGAAATGGGTTAACATTGGTCAGGGTAGGCATTTGCGAAGCGAGCAGCAGGAAAATTCAGTCTAGAAAGGGTAACAGAATGGCAGGTAAAAAGCAGCTAGAGTAGCTGGAAGGGAGAGATCCATAGGAACCCCAACATCACTACTCCCCCCTCAATTATTCCAAACAGGTCCCCCTAAAAAAATCAAGATAACAAATGCCCCAAATATACACAAAACAATCTGTTACTGTAGACTGAAGATATTGCCACTGCTCCACAATCAAAAAGGAAAAAAGTTGGATCTTGAAATTGAAAACAAAAGATCCATTTCATCCTGATGGAAAGAAAAAAAAAAAGGTTATTAACACAGCTGGTGGTGGTTCCAATGGATCTGTTGGCTCGGTGCTTTTCAAACTTGGCAACTTTAAGATGCGTGGACTTCAACGCCCAGAATTCCCCACTGGGTGGGGAATTCTGGGCGTTGAAGCCCACGCATCTTAAAGTTGCCAAGTTTGAAAAGTGCTGATTTAGAAGGACTCTCGATCTTTCCTGAACAGTCCCTAGGCTGACATTCTCCAGATACACAGGAATTATCAAACCCTACTCTCCAACTAGTGCCAACTGGTATAATAAACCCAAACAACTCCATGGGGAAACCCTAATCAGCTCCAGGAAAAGCATCCCGCTGCTCCAACTTGTACAGTGGTGCTTAAAAGTTTGTGAACCCTTCTGAATGTCCAATATTCACGCATAAATAGGACCTAAAATGTGATCTGTTCTCCACACAAGTCCTGAAACCAGACAAAGGGAATCCAATTAAACAAAGGGGTCAAAAAAACATTATACTTGTTCATTGATTTATTGCGGAAAATGTTCTCTTTATCTAGTTTTAGGACTTGTGTGGAGAACAGATCACGTTTTAGGTCCTATTTATGGAGGAATATTGAACATTCAGAAGGGTTCACCAACTTTTAAGCCCCACTGTAGATAATGCTTACCATCCTGTCTCTCTCTGCATTGTAAAGAGGAGCCAGACAATCTCAATTTTTTTTAATAAGCCTTCTTTGTTTTTCCCACGGCTTGTTACATCTGTTTTCCTTACTACTAAAAATCTGTTCAAGGATATTTTGAGAGAATAGCTTCCCAAGCTTTTTTTTTTTTAATGTACAAATGGCATTTGTAAAAGAAGCCCCTCTCCCCTTTTAAATTGCCTGAATTCTGTAGTTGGGCTAACCTCAGGCGACGCCCTGGGGGAGCGTTTCTAAAACACTCAGTAGATATGTGAATTATCAGACTGCTCTCCAGATACCAATATATCAAGGACAAAGTCTGCCCATTTCTCCCAAAACAACGTATTTTGTGAAATTGTTTATACTCTTTATGAACATCTGCACTGAAGAACGAACAAGAATGAACAGATTTTCCCAGGATTTCAGAAGAAATGGATAGGAAAGCATGCTAGACAAGTTTATTAACCTGTGCTTCTGCTTCACATCACCAATGGCTGGGTGTCCCCCACCACAGAAGGCACAGAATCAAGGCTGCCTTTGTAAATTGGGGTGCGCTGGCCAGATTCTTCCCTAAAAAGAAAAGACCCATGTTAGCATATTCTCCCCACTGATGCATAAATACATGAACGGAAAAAGACATGGCCTAAGCTGGGGTGGGGAATGATGCAAACGATGGTACGGGCTCCTCGATGCTTGTTCATGTATCATCACTTCCCAGAGGTATGTCAACAGGTCTCCGTAAATTCAGCAGCAGGAAGACCCAAAGAAATCCCTAAAGAGAGAACAATGCTTAAGCTGGAACTGGATTCTCTGCATCTCGTTGTAGACGGAACAAACTTCAGGCTCTACTTTTTGGAAAGGTAAAACAATCTCTACAGATTTCATCTATATTTTATTTTTGAGGGACCGCCTCTCCCCGACTGAATCTGCCTGTCCCACCAGATCCAGCAGAGAGGGCATGCTGCAGGTCCCAGCAACTAGGGAGTTTCATTTGGCAGGTCCTAGACAGTGGGACTTTTCTGCTGTGGCCCCCACTTTATGGGACATCCTTCCCCCAGAAGTGAGGCTGGCCTCATCCCTTTTAGCTTTCTGGAGGTCCCTCAAGACCTGGCTGGGTCAGCGGGCCTGGGGGCCCCAGGGGACTGGCGAATATTGAGATGGCTCCAGTATAATTAACACCTCCTCTTCGCCTACTCTCTTTTTTATTCTGTTTTATTCTGTTTTGTGCCTTTTATCATTTTAATGTTTTCAATAGTAATAATATGAATATGAATTTCTGCATTTTGTTTTTAACTTTGTTGTACGCTGCCCAGAGTCACCTGATTGTGAGATGGGCGGCTATATAAATACGACGTGAATGTCCTTGGGTGGGATGGGCTGAATTTTGAGTCGGAAAGAATTTCAAATCCACCACAGCCCCCAAATCCCCTGTGACACTCACAAGGCCATTTTCTTCATGGCGGCTGCCCGGTGACGGGGGATGAGGAAGGCAAACACCAAGATCAGCAGCAGCAACAGCACAGCTGGCAGCGCCACAGCCAGGGCCAGCATTGGGGTGCTGAATGACAGCACGGAATCTGGAAGAGACAAAGGATCAACCAAGAAACAGGGACCGGCCGGGTGCCCTCCACCCGTCTGCTCCATCGGAGGGCAGAGAAAGGCAGTCCTCCGTGCCATGGGATCACCCACAGGGAAACGCTGTTATTAAACAGCCACGCTGTTATTAAAAGGCCTTCTTCACATTAGGCCTTCTTCACATTAGGCTGGGCTGGTTTCAGAGGGTGCTTTTAGGTTTCTCCCAGAAAAGAGGTGCCAGGCTACGGGGAGTGTCTGCGGAGTGTCTGGATCCTGGGAGATGCTTATATTGTCTGCCCCGCTGCCATTGTGAAAAGAAAGGCTGTGTACAAATTAAGTACCTTGGCTGAGGGTCACAGATCACTTTGACAAGGTAAATTTGATAGGAGCCTTAATCACCCCTAAAAATAGTCCTACTGATTCAGTCAGGGGCACGCGTTTTATGGCTCTTTCGACTTGAAGGTTGAACGAGGCCTGGCTGACGAAATCTAGATCCAAGCCAATAGTCTGGTTCCTATATCATGCTAGGTCATTGTTTGATCATAGTTTGTTGAAGAAACCTTGGTAGGTTGGTTTCATGTTACTTACTAGGCCATGAACTATATTTTGCAAGCCACCGTGGTTGAGTCCACACAGCAAGCTAAGCCTTAGCCAAATACATTTCAGCTGAGTCTCTTGTGGGAACCACCTAAGAGCTCAGTCCTACAGACAGGTGCCTACAAGTAACTCCTACTAAACAGCAGGATTTAACTTCCAGGTAATCATGAACAGGGCTGGGCCATAAATATTGTTGGTTGGGGCAGCAGGAGAAGAAAAAAGGGTTTGGTCGGGCCTAAGGGCCACTGCTGTGGGGCACAGCTCCTAATTAAAGATGATGGATCTACACAAGGGTCCTGACTCCTGGTGGCCTCTCTTCCTGGGCGTTCTCACAAGCTATCTGGAAGATACCACATGGCCAGGCACCATAACTGAACATCCAAACTCAGGGGTTCTCACCAAAAGTAAAGCTGCGCTTGCTGCCCTCCACATGCAAATGGATTGACTTGCTCTTGCTCAGCTGGGGCAAAGTTGGATGGTGGGCCTGGCAAGTATAGGTCCCAGCTTGCTCCTCGGTTATCTTGGTGAGGCTTAAGGAACTAGAGGGCAGGATCCAGTCATCCCCCTGTTGCAGGAGAAAAAAAGAACCGTCAAAAGAAAGCTTTTGATCTGCAAGATGATGCTATGAAACCCCACCAGCTTTCTGATACCTGAGCAGCTGATTTGGGAAAGGTTGCCATAAGACAGTGTTGTCCAAACTTGGCCACTTTGAGTGGACTTCAACTCCCAGAATTCCCCAGCCAGCATGGCTGGCTGGGGAATTCTGGGAGTTGAAGTCCACTCATCTTAAAGTGGCCAAGTTTGGACAACACTGCCATAAGAAGACCTGGAGCAGAAGAACTATGTTTAAGAAACTTCTCCTCCCCAACTTTTGGTTCTGGCTGGTGTGTGCACCAACACAGAAAGTTGTTTTCCATAACTGGGCATTGTAAAAACCCACTCGGTTTGACTAATGTGGGATTGGTTAACGCAGTGGGCCACTCACTGTTGTTGTTATCTATTTGATTTGTGTGGCCGCCCATCTCCTAAGCGACTTTGGGTGGCTCACAACAGGTAAAAACAATACAATAAGAGCAAGTTAAAAAACCAATGTACAAACATATAAAACCATCAGTAATCATTTTAGAACAAAAATAACCAGAGTCAGTGGCAGAATCCGTCCTCACACCACACAGCCACTGTAAACACCCCCCACCATCTTTTGTGAACCAGGCCATCCCAGGGTTTATGTGGGACGTGAACACAGCAACCGTGTTTGGTTCACCCAGTTTGGTGCATTGGATCAAGATGGTCCCTGGAAGAGAGCCATGTTAGTGTCCGGTAGCCAAAATCAGGAGGAATCTTTTTCTGACTTCACAAATTTTATTCAGAAGTGTTGTGACCTACATCTCATGAAATGGAGCATCTGATGAAGTGAACTGTAGCTCAGGAAAGCTTCGGAGAATGTGTTAGCCAGACAAGGTCCTTCTCCTGATTTTGGGCTGGCCACTGGCCGAAGATATAAATAACATTGCCCACGGTCACTGAATTAGTCCATCCATGCAACCCCAAGAACCATGAACTAACCCAACCGCCTGAATGCCAGACACAGCGGTCCTGTGTTTCAGGCCTGAGTTTTTCCAGCCATATTTGGGGAATTTGCATTTTTGGGGAATTTGCATATTCGGGGACTGCAAACCAGGGCTCTGCCACAGAGCGGGACTGTTGTTTCCTTTATGGGATTCGGTTTATGAGCCACCTAATTGGGATGACTCAAGGTGACATACGGGACTTTAAAAACACATCAGGAAAAGGAACTGAGAGAGAATGAATAAAGCCAAACCACCAGGGAAGGAAATACAAAGCGTACAAAAGGAATTAAAACGCCATACTGCTAATGTTGGTTTGTAACATCTAGAATCACAATAGTGTTTCTCGGCCTCAGCAACTTTCAGATGTATGGACCAACTCCCAAGGCTGGCTGGGGGATTCTGGGAGTTGAAGTCCACACATCTGAAAGTTGCTGAGGCCAAGAAACACTGGACCATGAACCAAGCCAACAGCCTGAATGCACAACCTACACTAAAGGGCAAAGAAAAGTAACCAGGATTAACCAAGATTAATCCTAAGCTTGGCTAGCAAGGGTCTGCTGGAAGAACCAAGCTTTTAAAGCTGTCTTAAAAGACCTCAGGGTCTTTGAACCTCTTCCTTCCTGGGTGTGTGTGGAGGGGGCACTAGGGTGTGTGTGTGTGTGTGTGTGTGCACGTGCGCACAAGTGTTGCTTCTGGTCCCTCACCTCTCGGGTCCACTCGTAAAGCGGCGGCTGGGAGGCATCTGCCAAACACTGAAGCTGAAGGTCACTGCCTTCGAGGACCGTGATGGAATCGCCAATGGTCCCACACCAGGTATTCAAATGGCCGACAAAGACGCTGTGCAGATCTGGGGGAAGGGGAGAAGAAAGGGAAAGTCGGCCCTCCTTGTTTTCCATCACCCCCTGCCCCTTCTCAATTTGAAACGCCAGCTGGGCGAGGCTCAGGGGCTCAGCTGCTGGGTCTCAGAAGCACTTCTCCGTCTAGCTCTCCCACCCCCCGCCCCGCATATATGATTCTGTAAAGGACGGGCAGGGCTCCAGATAGATTGCTTCTGCTTCTAAATCTGTCCTGTTAATGGAGCCGTGCCGGCTGAGATCAACCATGCCTGCGAGAATGTTTTTTTCCTCCGCTCGTAAATGTGCTCCGTATTGGCATTTCAAATCCCTCTCTTTTCATTCTCTGCCTTCTTCAGCGATACACTCTACTGCAGACTGCAAGGATACGGGTACACTGCGGGGTGCAGTCTAAGGAACGGATAGCACAATCTCCTAGTCCTCATCTCCTGTTTATCTACTGCCCTCTGGTGGCTAGAAGGGGAATAAAAACCCCACGTACACTCCAGGTGCACGTCCAGTTCGTTGGAGACGGTGTTGTTGTTGGTGGCATTCATGCGAGCGCAGCGATAGGGTCCGGCGTGCCAGGATTGGAGGTCACTGATCTTCAGCAGGAGGCGCCCGTTGTCACGACTCACAGCAACATCATAAAACCAGCAACGCAATTCATGAGTTTTATCCAAAGAGATCCAGGAGTGCAGCCACTGGAGAGAGGAGAAACACCTATGTTGCTCATCAGCCTTAACCAGGAAGGGCGCGCTCTTCCTTGCTTACAGCTGAGGAGGGCAACAGAATCCTTTTCTGAGCAGAGCATCTCATCTCAGTAAAGTCATAGCATCGCAGACTTCAGGGCACTTCATTTAAAGCTAAATCTTTGCAATACCAGGCAATGACATTGGGAGTCTAGGTATACATATTGATTAAATCAGCCACAGATGTAGCACAGACATGGTAATTCAGGAAGAAAGGATGTTTAACTATGGCTTGTTGGTTAAGCCATAACTCCACAACTTCATGCATAACATAGAGTTAAACTAAACCAAAAGTGCTCAACTTTTTTCAAACTAAGAGTTACACTTGATCTTTAAATGATATGACTGGGAGCGCATGCTCCAGAGTTGCAAGGCGTTCAAGCCAAGACATAATTTTCCATTTGAATGAACATGAAGATCAATGAATTAAATACGATTGATATGATTACTTGCTCCCTGTGTATCACATTTTCTGCTTCTGTCACAACTAAAAATTATAGCTTGGTAGAAATTTGGGGGGGGGGTTTCATCCCCTAGGACCTGAGCTCTAAGTTCTGTACAATGTCAATGTACAGTGGCTGGGGAATTCTGGGAGTTGAAGTCCACACATCTTGGAATTGGGAAGGTTGAGAAACACTGCTCCAGAGGGTATTACTTTGAGGAAGGCTTTGGTGAGGACCTGAGCAAGATACTTGCCTCTGTGAATCCAGTATTGAAGTTTGTGAATGGTGATTTAATAGGTCATGCAGAACCAACTGTGGCTTGATCAAAAACCAACAGCTTATCAGCGAGGTGAGAAAGGGATCTTAAAATCTACCTCTCAAGGGCTACACATGGTTGGTTCGTTTTTGGGTTGTGCCTCCCTGGTGCTCGGTAAGTCACGGGCCACAGCAGCGCAGCATCCCTAACAGAGGGCGTGGGAAGGCTTGCTTGTTAGGGGCAAGTATCAGCTGAAGCAAATTCCTTGGTGAACCGACCTTGCTATATTTCTGGAAGGTGAATTCAGACAGATCGTCCCCATCATCGATCAGGCATTCCAGAGTCAAGTTGCTGCCCTCAAGGATAGGGCCCTCCTGGTCACTCAGGCGGATGGTGGGGAATCCTGTATTATAAAGTTGTAAGGACAGGAATAAGTTCTCCCTCAGCCTCTCTTTTCTGCCTGCAGTCATTTTTACCTTGCAGCGTCCCCCCCCTTCCCTCCCACTGCAGATTAAGACTGTTAAGCGCTTGCTTTCTTCCCATCCTCCAAGCCACACCCTGAGGCTCTTGTTTCTTACTCTCCACCCTTCAGCTCAACTCAGAGAGCATGGACAACAATCTCATAGAGAAGACCATGGACGGCCAAGGAACCAGGTCACAGGATCACTGAACAAATCAACCTGGAGTTCTCCCCGGAGGCACAAATGACCAGGCTCAAATGATCCTACTTTGGACACAGGATGCGAAGGCCCAGCTCTCTGGAGAAGGCTGTAATGCTGGGAAAGGTGGAAGGAAAGAGAAGAAGAGGACAACCAGAGGCCAGGGGGATGGACTCAGTTAGTGGCGATGGGGGCACCATTGAAATTGCTGAAAGGCCAGGTTAGGGATGGACTGTAGTGGAGAAAATCGATCTATGTAGCTGCTAAGAGTCGACACCAAGTGGATGGCACATAATCAATCAGGGTCCCCTTGCTGCTACCCCGATCGCTCAGCAAGAGGATGGCAAACCAAAACCTTCAAGCAGGCCTGTTGCCCCAAATTCTCTTTTTACTAATCAGCCTTGCAGATCTGCGGAACTCATCCTATTGTGCTCTTGGCAACAACCCTACAGAGCAGCATCTGGGGTCCCCAAATTTAAAAACTGGGAACTGAGGTTGGGAGAAACTGGCTAGTCTAAAGCCACCGGATGGACTCTTGGTAGAGATAAGACCACCAAATGGCATTCTTGCCGGTCTGGCTTGCCTCTGACACTGGAACATTAGGCAGTTTTGGGTATGGCACGGTTAGGGCTCAGGGAGATTGGTGTTGGAGTGACATCAGGGAGACCCAGGTTCTGATTATCCTCACTTTTAGAAGCTTCATGGGTGACTCTGGGCTAGTCACACTTCCTTAGCCCTCCCAGGTTGCTGTGGGAAAAAGAGGGAAGTGCTCAAAATTTACAAAATTGCAACCCTGCGCTTGCAGATTTTGACCCTTCCTGCAGACAACATGTACGCTGCCTTCGGGTACTAACCAAAGACAGGGTATCAGTCCAACCAACAAACCAACCTAATTCAAGAATTCAGGGTTTTAACCTTGCCGTGATGTTCAGTGCAACCAAGGAAAACTTGCGACAAAACTGAATTCTGGATGCTTCGCTGGGGATAATTCAGGACTTCCTACTCCCGTTTCTTAATAACAGCCTCCTTCTTCCCCTTCTCTATTTATCCTGCTGAATGTTTTCTTCACGTAGATTTTACAAGCCTGAAATCTGCCCCTTTCATCCAAATGGACCTCTGCCACACTCAAAGGCCAAGCAAAGCACGCTTAACTGGCTTTTAAATGATAGCTCTACTCACCAAATGTCCCAGCCAGATCAGTTAGGCCAGGCTGAAACTGAGGTTTCTGTGAAGCTGGGAAAGAAGGTTGCCACCTTTCTGTATCAGTTTTGCTCCTGTGCCTCTAACACAGTGTTTCTCGACCTCGGCAACTTTAAGATGGGTGGACTTCAACTCCCAGAAGCCCCCAGCCAGCTGGCTGGGGGCTTCTGGGAGTTGAAGTCCACCCATCTTAAAGTTGCCGAGGTTGAGAAACACTGCTCTAACAGTTTGAGGCACGCAGGAGGAAGAAAAGACGCTGCCCTTCCCCTTATCTCTGACCACGAAAAGCTCCCCCTCTCAGAAATGTCAACACTGAACTGCTGTTGCTAAGAAAGTAGGAAACTGCTTGAGACCAAAATGCACCCGTCGGATTGTGATCGGTTTCTGGTTTGTAGATACAGATGTTTTCCCATGACCTGCCTTACCTCCTTCCAGCGACTAAACCAGTGCTTTCTATGTGCAAAACGTCTGTCCTACCACCAAACAGAGGTACGTGAGCAGGTTCAAGAGATGGTAAACCCAACAGAAAACGTCACAACCCACCTTTGCTCTCCCTCGTTTTAACCTTGGAGGTTATCTGTCAGATTTATATTCCGCCTTTCTTTCAAGACCTCAAACCAGTTTACAAAATCTTTGCTGGTCTATACCTACAACGATCAGAATTGCACAACCCATGGTATTCCCTGTAGCACTTTACAGACGCAAAAGTTGGGCTTCGAAGAAGCAGATAGGAAGAGCATTGATGCCTTTGAACTTTGGTGTTGGAGAAGACTCCAGAGAAGACCATGGACAGCCAAGAAAATAAACAAATAGGGCATCAAACAAATCCACCCAGAGTGCTCACTTGAGGCACAAATGACCAGGTTCAAATGATCCTACTTTGGACATATTATGTGAAGACCTAGCTCTCTGGAGAAGGCTCTAATGCTGGAGAAGGTGGAAGGAAAGAGAAGAAGACAACGACCAGCAGCCAGGGGGGTGGACTTGGTGACAGTAGCAATGAGTATAGCGTTGGAAGACCTGAAACACCAGGTTAGAGCGAGATTGTCATGGAGAAGATCTATCTATGTCAGTGTTGTCCAAACTTGGCCACTTTAAGATGAGTGGACTTCAACTCCCAGAATTCCCCAGCCAGCATGGCTGGCTTGGGAATTCTGGGAGTTGAAGTCCACTCATCTTAAAGTGGCCAAGTTTGGACAACAATGATCTATTTGGTCACTAGCAGTCAAAAATGACTTGATGGCACATCATCAATCAAACCCTGCGAAGTAGGCTCAGCTGACGATCACAACAGGCTCAAAGTCACCCAATCAACTTCCATGGCTGAGGATGGACTTCAACCTCTGCCTACTTGATTCAGCACCTAAGGGTTGACTACACTAGGGCTTAAGACAACAAAAGTCGCTTACTCGGTTTTGGTTTAGCTGTTTGTGTGGACCCAGTCTTTTGTGGATTATGGTATATGGCTTAGTGAAAGGTGAACTCATCCAACCATTCCTCACCCAACAAACCAAGATTATAAGCAACCATGTCATGGCCTGAGGCATTAAACTGACTTTCGGTGAGCTTCATAGGGATTCAAAGCTTGTTCTCCCCCCTGCTAATTCAGCATACTTAACTGAGGAGTTAGGTAACCTAGAGGTCTACGGATGCTTTCTGAGATCATTCCTGGCCATGCCCACTGAGACTAGCAGAAGTTGGGGTCCTAAACATCTGGAAGGGATCTGGGGTTGCATCCTCCTCAGGTGACTTTTCAGGAACTGTTTTCCTGTACAAGAGTCTGGCTGCCTTGGCACAACATTCTCATCCACCATCTGCCGACCCGCGGTTTACCCCTTAACCCAACTTCTGACCGACCCCAGGGGCTGGGTTCGCACAACCCACCGGGGCTTCGAGCCTCTTCTGGGGTGTGAACCCACGCACGCACCCACCTACCCAGCCTGCCTGCCTGCCTGCCTTTCCAAGGAGGTCCCGCGATTTGACTCACCTGCCTGACAGACGCGGAGGGTCGCGCTTAAGGCCACGGCCAGCAGCCAACCCCGCGGGCCAAACTGCGCCATGGCGGTCCGACGGCTCGGTTTCCCGCTCCGCTTCCGCGCTCGCCCTTCGAGGGCTGAAGCAAGCAGGACCGCACCGGGTCGCGCTAAGGGCTCGGGGCGCCTGACCGCTGCCGCAAGGCTGGGAAGGGGAGGACAGAGAGCGGGGTGCTCGGCTGCCTGGCTGGCTCCCGCAGCGCTGGCGCACCGGCGCGTCCTGCTTCTCCGCGCTCTGCCCGGGAGGCGAGGCGTCTCGCCAGCGGGGCGCGAGGGGGCGGGGAAGTTAATCGCTTACTAAACCAGAGAAACCAGTTCAAGAACTCGGGTCAGACAGCGAGACTCCCGCGGGGGGCGGAGGCGGAGGCCTGGCTTTCTTTCTTTCTTTCTTTCTTTCTTTCTTTCTTTCTTTCTTTCTTTCTTTCTTTCTTTCTTTCTTTCTTTCTTTCTTTCTTTCTTTCTTTCTTTCTTTCTTTCTTTCTTTCTTTCTTTCTTTCTTTCTTTCCGTCTGTCTGTCTGTCTGTCTGTCTGTCTGTCTTGCCCTCCCGCCCGGTGAACACCTTAGCCAGCGGCCGGCCGGCTCCCTCGCTCTGCCGGCTGCCTGATGCGGCGCCCTGGACCCCGCGCCCGGGGAACGTCCGAAACTCTCCCCCGCGGCATCATTCTAAACCGCCGCCGGGCGAGAGCGCCCCGACGCCGAGCGCCCTCGAGGCGTCGGCGTCGGCGTGCCCCACCGGGTTGGCCGCGCCCCGCCGCCCTCCTGGCCGGGCAGCGAGCCGGGCGAAGCCTGGCGGCGCGCGCCAGGCCCCTGCGCTGTCGGCGGCCACTCTCGCTGACATCGGTCAGGGGGCTGCCAGGAAGGCGGGCAGAGGAGGGAGCGGCTGGCTGGCTCCGTCGTGCGAACCTGGCCGATTGTGGCTGCTTTGCCCACCAATGGCCGGCTTAACGGGGGTTCAGTGCCTGGGCATTGTAATTTGTGATCCGGGGACAAAGGATAGGAGAACTCAGCCTGGCTTCTCATTAAACCAGCGTTTCTCGACCTTGGCAACTTCAAGATGCCTGGACCTCAACTCCCAGAATTCCCCTGGCTGGGGAATTCTGGGAGTTGAGGTCCAGGCATCTTGAAGTTGCCAAGGTCGAGAAATGCTGGGCCAGAGAACGGGCCGCTGGAATCGACAGAACAGAGGAAAAGTGGTTCTCAAAACACTGTGGTTTCTCAAGGTGAAGTAATAGAAGTCCAGACTTGTTTCTGGGGATTTCCACTGGCCTAGAGAAGTTACAAGTTTGCACAATTGCTCCCTCCTCCATTCCTGCTCGCACAAACATTGCACGGCACAGAGTTTGTTTTTTTTCCCTTTCGTAAGCTCTTTAGAAAAAGAGAAGCGAGCAACCAGCTAGAAAACCGAAAGTGGTCCCTGTGCTAGGACTTCACCACAAGGCTTGTGACTTTTATGCGTTCAAATTGGGCCTCTGGTTAAGACATGAGGTTCTGGGCTGATCAGACAGGCTTAAGGGGGCTCTCAGTCTGGCAGCTAAAAATCATTAAGTGTAAGGACTTAATTATTAAATAATTAAAAGGAGGAATTCTGTGCCAGGTGCCGAGGTTTTTAACAGCTGCGTGACCAGCAGAAAAGTCACCACTTCCTTGTTTTGACCAGCGAGAGTTGCAACAGAGGAGGGCATAACTTATTTTGAAATTCCAGTTGGGAAAAAAAGGTGAGGAAGAATAGCGTTTTAAAGTTGTGCTCAACTTCTGGGGGCTTTTCCTGTGTTGTTTTCTGGGCCTTGGGTTTTATCATTGCCTCAGGGGAAGTTTTCTGATGTCCCAGCCTAAAGTGACTGCCTTTCCTTTCCTAGTGGTCTCCCATCCGTCTAGTAACCAGAGGCATATTGCTTAGCTTTCAAAATCAGCCAACCTTTCTTGTTGTTGTTATTAAATGTATAAAGCCAGTCCAGTCTATAATGGCTCTGGTTTTGGCTTTGTACCAGGGATGTCCACAGGATAGGGTCAAAAAAGTCAAGATGGCCGTGACAGCACAAAGTGGGCAGCACTTCAATGGCATTGTCGTGGCCACCATCTTGACTTTTTTGCAGATGTGAAACATTAAAAATGGACAGGGCTTCCATTGCACCATCACGGCCGTCATTTTGACGTTTCGTACTATATCTTGCACATATTTGTACTGCTGTACTGTACAAAGCCTGCGAAATGAATTTATCTACCATCTATACTAAACACTTCAGAGCTTGGTTCAGGAATGCTCACTTTCTGCTTTGTTTATAGAGGCATCTGCCCCACCTTTTGTCACACAAGGAAGTGCATATTCTATAAAACACAAAGCTGTTTGAGACCGGAACGTTTCACATCAGCCTATGCTTGTTATCAGCTGAATGCGGAATTGGTTCTTCTCCCTGGCTGCAAAATTAGCATTTCCATGGTGAACACTGTATTTGCACTGCACTGATTAGATTGCCAAGATTGTGCTGTTTGTTGTGCTGCGATGGGTAGCCCCAAATTCTGGAGATGAAACCGCCGTTTTGGTGATGCACAGACCCGTGTAGAAAACAGGGTGAGCGCATACAAACAA
Source organism: Python bivittatus (assembly GCF_059951505.1). Taxonomy (NCBI): domain Eukaryota; kingdom Metazoa; phylum Chordata; class Lepidosauria; order Squamata; family Pythonidae; genus Python; species Python bivittatus. The sequence continues at coordinate 5,138,695 of NW_028277054.1, forward strand.
GGAATTCTTTTGGACATAGACATTTCATGGCACGCAGCCTTATGTGCAAGCAATACAGGCTGCTTTTAAAAGGCCCTGTATGACATTTAGTGCTTAGTGTTTTTATTACACTTGAGTCTAAGTGTAGAACCAACCAACAATAAAAATCAGAACACAATAAAAACGGGTATCAATAATATAATAATCAATTGAAAACACCATTTAATCCTTGTACTACCATAACTTAAACTGGCATCAAGTAATGCCAGTGGGGGGAAAAATCCTTTCAGCTTCCTAAAGGCCCGTAAAAAATAAGTGTTTTAAGGGCCTTCTTAAACCTCAGGAGATCAGACTCCAAGCAGGGGCAGTTAAGGGGGAGCCTCTTCTAGGAGTTAGATCAGTGTATTTTACACTTGGCAACTTGAAGATGAGTTACACTCTCAGAATTCTGGCATGCTGGCTGGGGAATTCTGGGGGTTGAAGTCTACACGTCTTAAGGTTGCCAAGTTTAAAAAACACTGAAAAGAAAAAACGTGGGGTGGCCGCCTGACTCAAAGAAAAGCGAAGCAGCTTTTCCCAGTTGAGCCAAGCACCTACGAAACACGTAGGCTCCTCTTCCTTCAGGCGTCTCCTGTCCACCCCATTTGTTTTCTAACTTAGCAAAGTTTCTTCTGCCTTTGATTGTTTCACATAAAAAATACACATGGATAGCCAAAGGATCAAAGCAAGTTTAAAAATCAGGAGAAAATCTGAAAGCATATATGTGCATATAGTATGTTTGTGTGTGTATCTAGGTCAGGGTTTCTCAACCTTGGCAACTTTAAGATGTGACTTCAACCCCCAGAATTCCCCAGCCAGCATGCCAGAATTCTGAGAGTTTAACTCATCTTAAAGTTGCCAAGTGTAAATACACTGATCTAACTCCTAGAAGAGGCTCCCCCTTAACTGCATGCTGGCTGGGGAATTCTGGGAGTTGAAGTCCACACATCTTAAAGTTGCTATCCCTGACCTAGATAGTTAAAGATGTAGATATATAGATTCTTCTGGGTGTATATGTGTGTGCACGTGCGTGTGTGCGCACACCTTCCAGTTAATCATGACTCCTGGTAACTGCATAGACAAGTCCCTGCAGTTTTCTTGGCAAGATTTCAGAAGTGGTTTGCCATTGCCTCCTTCCTAGGGCTGAGAGAGAGGGACTGACCCAAGGTCACTCATCTGGCTTCATGCCTAAGGCAGGACTAGAACTGAGGGTCTCCCAGTTTCTCACCGGGTGCCTTTAACCCCTGCACCAAGCTGATATAAATGCAGATATTTCTTGCAATATTATCATTTTAGACATTCAAAGTCTACCCCCCAAGCATAGACCCATTACACCAAGCATTTTGTAACATTGTGGGAATATTATATAATTATGTGCAAACGGTGGCTTATTCAGCAAACCATGGTAAACCCAACTGTGGCTTATCACCGCATCTGAAGCCCGCTGCTGTACATCTGGACACAATGAACCATGTAACTGATAGGGAGCAGAAAAGCTAATAGGTACGGCCAAGGGCCCGCAAACTTTTTGGCAGTCAGTTTGGACAATGTGTACGTGTTAAAATGGCACCGGTCCTTGTGGCTGTAGTAAATCAGTTCCTGGTATTAACTACGGGCTAGCAGGATAGCAAAAACCAACTGCTTTGTTTAAAGCATCATTAACATTATCAAGGCTCAACCAGAGGCAGGCCAGTTCAGCGATCATCGTCAACTGTAGCCCACGTCTTCAATTTCAGCTACCCTTCCAAAGTGGTTCTTGCAGTAAGAAATAGAACAATCAGTTTAAGAGGTCTTAATAAACAACATACTTTCTTTTTAAAAAAAAAAAAAGCACAAGGCAATCATTCCACCAGCTTATTGAGTTAGCGAAAAACCACATAAGAGCCCAAGAACATGATCACATAAAACAGCACTTAATCCCATTCATTTGGGTTGCCGTTCTGTCAAACCAGATTCCTGTGATGTTCCAGGGCAAGCAAGAAGTCGTAATCCAGTGCTTGAAATTTAATAAAAAGAGCATTTGATGCCTTTGTTAAGGAAGGGCATTCCATAAATGGATGTCTTCTACCCGATAACATAATCTGCTATCTTCTTTCAAGAGATGGTCATACAACCACTGCTGTGTCAGTACAACAGTGAGGAAGATGGACTTTCTATAGCCATGATGGATGATAGCAGTGGAAGAGGCTAGTAGGCTTTCGACCCCATTCTTCAAATAACTTGTTGAATCTGCTTGCAACGGAGTCAACAATCAAGAAGAATGTAGGGAGCCACCACCGAGTGAGAAGGACTCCCGTATCAGATAACAGAGCCAGAATCCAGCTCTTTGTTACAAGGTAGATTTGGATTCTTGTGGGAATTAAAAAAAAAAAAAGATACTGGTATGCTCCTCAGAGTCAGGAGAAAGGGAAAAACCCTGATCTGTTAGGAGGGAACGAAAAGGAGCCATCCATCGGTTGCCTGTCATGACATTAGAGTTGGGCATCTGGGCATCTATCGTTGCTTCTCAGAAACTCAGGGCTTCAATGCCATCAGAGAAAGTGGGGCGAGTTTGCTGATACCAGAAGATGTCAGTTGCTTAGTCAACCACATTGTGAACATCATAAACTAAACAAGCTGTTCAAGAGACAACAGAGTGGCTTATCTCTTTCTAACGGATGCTGCTGGAGGAAAGACGCAAGCAACTTTTCCCCCTTTATTTTTTTGATGTGCACCTCCAGCATTGTCAGTTATATTCTGCTGGTTTTCTGTTTCCTGTAGAACAAGATGGTGGGAGAATGAAGTTGCACATAGCACGTGGCCTCTCCTGGATTTTTTCGGCAAGACTGGGGTCCTCTGGCCTGCTAAAAGACATTGTCCTTCTGCACATATCATGCGTCAGCACATAATGGAGTGTAGCGGTTTTCACTGCGGATTCATCAATTCATCAATTCTAGCTGATCTTGGCTGATCTCAAAACAGGCTCCACACGGTTGGACCTCTCTAGTTCATGGAGGGGAGGAGACTATAGGAAGCCCAGTGGCATCCATGGAAGGAGGGGGGTCAAAATGTCAAGAAGGCAGATCTATCTGCCTATTGACTTTTTTGAACTTCCCCTTGTGGGAGCAGCTGGAAAGTTATATTTCCTAGACTGGGAAGCTCAAAAATCTCTCAAAAGCCAGCAGTGAAAAACATCTTCTGCAGCGTTGCCAAGAAAACAATATGGAGGTGGCCATGAAATCACCAGGGGTTGAGCTCAACTTGAGAGAAGCTTTCTTTAGAGGTGGTGCCTGAGGCCAGTTAAATAAGAGTCATCTTTCCTGGCAAAACTGCAGAAAATACACCGTCCGAGGTGCTTTTTGGTTTTCCCAGTCTGACCTTCACCCAGGGAATTCTCTGCTGACCACCCATCCACATTCTGACCCCATGTAGGCCCTGCTTAGCTTCCCAAGTCAGGCAGCATCAACCAGATGCTGCCTCCTGCTGCAACCTTAGTGGGTCGCCAACTGATTGTCTTTTTGCTTCAAACCGCCATCTGACACAGACTGATGACATTGCTCTAGCTTTCCCTGTTTCTTCCCGCCGTTTGAAAGAGCAAAAGTGGAGAAAGAGGAAACGGCAAATTAAAGCAAACTCAAACAACCGACAACAAAAACATAATGTGACACTTCTTATTATTCGGCAGAACCCTGAGGCGTAAGTAGATTTGCCACCACATTTCAAAGCAAATCTGAGGAGTTCCACAGAGGCAAAACATCTGTGGGAATTTAGAGAGAAGTTAAAAGAATCTCATTAAAAGGAGCAAAATTTCCCAGGATGGGAAGGTAAGATCTAAACTGATGAATAAAACCCTTTGCTCTAAAGAAAAAAGGAAGTTCTTTCTTTTTAAGTGCTGGGGAAACAGTGAGACACAATAAAAATGCCCTACTTATTATGAGATTAGCAAATATTTGATTTATTTTAAATGCAGACTTTATGCCAATGGAATGTTTTGATCAATTAATTCCAAGAGCTTCCTTGACTTCATTCACATATTGTCATAATATGATTTCAGATGTTGGTCTAGCACAAGGGCTGAATCCAGATGCTGTGGCTTGTAGACCAGGGTTCATGGCTCAGTGTGCCGCTGAAACCCAATTAATTGTGGTCTGTTTAATCAGCCATAGTTAAATCATGGCTTAGCATAATCCGTTACCCAAACCCTCACGCTTAGGTCACTTACATCTGGTGATGAACTGTTTTTACTTCTGCTTCAGCGGTGGTTGCTCACAAGCTGCCATTGCTCAGGTTGTTTGTTTATCCATCCATCCAAGTTATATGGCCGCCCACCCCAACCAGTGACTCTGGGCAGCAAACAGAATTAAAATAAAAACAATTATAAACATGACAAAAGTTAAAATACAAAGCAGCTGAGAAACCTCAAACCCAGTCACTAACACAACCAAGAAGTGGGTCCCTGCCCATACTCGGGGCCCCAGTAAATATTATTTACTAATATCTTGCTCAGCTCAAGACTGCCAGGGGCTAATATCTCACTATGGAACTGCCCTTGAAGACCACCTGCAAACTTCAGATGGTCCAGAATGCAGTTGTCCATGTGTTACTGGGTGGTTGCGGTACTACCACATACTGGTTACCATTATGTTTCTGAGTACAGTTCAAGGTACTGGTTGCTACTTTCAAAACTCAGTATGGCTCGGGGTCCAGGTATCTAAGATACCACCTTTCCCAGAAGGTTTCTGCCCACTTGATCCGGATGACCAGACAGCACCTACCTGTAATGACAGGACGCCTGAAGGTGGGTGCTCTCTATCTGGGCTCCCCACCTATGGAACAGTCTGCTGACCAAGATAAGGGGAGCCCCCATTCTCATGGCTTTCCAGAGCTGGTAGAAACCTGGGTTTTGATACCAGCTTTAATAAATTTATGTATATCAGCTTCAGTAGCAGCAACGTCACAGTATTGTTTTATGTATTAGTCATATCAGTAAACCGCTTAAAGCTCGTTTTGGATTGAGGTGGAGGATAAATTGCAGGAACAAACAACATAACTAGAAATTCATAAAAGAGCAGCAGAGATAATAACCACAATAATACCAAAACATGAGATGAAAAAGCAGATACGTTGTGGGTCTGCAAATGTTCTCGTAAACAGCCAAGTCTTTGTTGTTCTGTGGAACCGCAAGGGTGTGGGGGCCGTGTGGATTTCAGGGGCCAGATATTTCACGGGAACAGGGCCACTCTCGAAAATACCTGTTTTCTTGATCTGTCAAGGAGGGAGAACGCAGAGTATCCTTTCATGACAGATCAAACAGGATTCATTTATCAGCCAGGCTTCTTCCTAAAAGCTGGCCAAAGGCGCCAATTTATAAAAACCAAAAACCAATAGAGTTTCAATACAGAAATGGCAGTTGTAATGACACATAGCAAGGGTTAGGAATCCATAGTATCCCAAACCTGGTTGGGGAACCACTCTCAGAGCCCCTCATCATTATCCGTTGGGACTAGTCAGTTGGGCTTGTCGTTCAGAACCCAGGATCTTTACAGTTTCTTCTCTGTTTTCAGAAATTCTTGTGTTTCTGGCTAATTTAGAATTTGCAGGACAGATACCAAAGCAGGAAGACACTAAAGGAGGTGCCAGGGCTGAAATAAACAGGATCAATTTACTAAAATTGTCCCAAATAATCACTTACAGTGCTGGGGATCCTTACTCAATCAGCCATGGAAATGGACTCACAAAGGGGTTGTTTTTATTGTGTAAGTTGTACAGTCCTTCAACCTCACTTTACCCCTCCTCCCCCAAAGTTGCTTAAGCCAGGCGTCAGCAAGGGAAGGTTAGATATTAATGATGATTAAGAGTCTAGTAGGTATTGAGTGCCTGCTATGACAAAAGAAGGAAATAATTATCTAATTGGGGTTAGAGCAGAATGTTTGTTATCTGGCAGCTGGCAAGAGTAAATAGGAAGAGCAAGATTGTCTTAGCAGCCTCTCTTCCAGGTGTTAATTCAAAAATGTGGGTCATTCACAGGACATTCTCCCTTGACATAAATACTGAGACAGATACGAAACTCTGTGTCCAGCTATCCACTGGCCTTCCTTCTTTTAAATAAAGACTTGGCAAGCATGATGTGATCAGGAATGGAAATACTTGCATTTAAAAACCCAACACGTTCTTTGGGTGACCCTGGACTTAAACTGGTTTCTCAGCGTCCTCCAAATAAATTCCTCCCATTGTAAACCAGCATGATCGATGGATAAGAGAGTTGCAGACACCATATCTAAAATATACCAGATTGAGATAAGGTATAGATGATTGGCTGGATGCAAAGTATACTCACAGAAATCAGTGAGAGCTGATTTAACCATGACTAATTCAAATCACCTTGATTTCAGTAGGTCTGTGTAAGACTGATGGACCATTTCACTAAACTTGACTGATTGATTGATGAAAACATTGATGTATTACCCTACTCCAAAAGACTTAGGGAAGTTTGAAGTACAACAGAAATAAAACAGTAAAGTTAATAAAATAGAACCATGACCCACAAGGTCGCCCAGTCCAGGTCCATCATCTGTACTCAAAGCTCCTCAGAATTATGCCACTTTTACAGAAGTTTTATGGAACTTCCACTTTTATGCAAGACAAAGAAGAGGCCCTCAAATTTCTGGGGGCAAAGAGTTTTATAATATGGCCTCCCCACTCCTTTAATCTCACGTGGGTTGGGGACCCATAGAAGCCCCTCTTGAGATGAAAATGGGCTGAATCTGTCATTAGTCTGTGGCTCCACATTGTTGAATGCTCCAGCCTTTGTGGCCAGGAGAGTTTATGAATCTAACCAGTGTAATCATTCTATACGTACATTGTGGTTAAGGAAAGGACACTTAGTATATTGTGGAACTGAATCTAAGCTGGCCTTTAACCTAATGGAACCTGGGTGTGTTCCTGATGTCAGTGAGAAGCATGCAAGATATGTGCAGTGGTGTTGATATCTCCTCAAGCTTTCTCTGGTGTCTTCTGTCGGCTTCTTTTACCATTCTTCTTGCTACGGTGGCCCCACACACATCCCTTTGAGCCCGTGCACTGTTTCTGCACTGTTTGATGTCAACTCCAGTTAAGCGGACGAAGTAACACTTCTCTGTTCTCAGGGTGAACCTGGGATGAACTGAGATTCATTACAGTTCTGCAAAACAAACTTGGGATGTTCCCATTAAGAGGAAGCATTTCTACACATGTTGAAAAACGTTAAAGGAGCTTTATGGAGGCATGAGATTTCTCAGGCTTAGGGATGGGAAAGGGTTCACATCTCTACACCCATGTAAGTCTAAAGGGGAAAGAGATGAACGCCTCGGGGGATTTTTTTTAAGGATTTGGGGGAAACGAGAATATAATATTTAAAAATCCCCTTCAAACTAATATAACTGTGGCTTATGTTCTTAGAATGTAGTTCATTGGAAATTTTTTGCTACATGTAATCCTATTAGTCTATTTGTTAGCCTATTTAAGTTTCTGTTGTTTTGCCTTGAGTTATGATTCTGTGCCCTCTTTTTTTCATATTTTGGAAAGTGCAAGCGGCCAAAAGCATTTTTTTTACAAGAGACAGATGACTGAGAGAAACTGTTGGATGTCTTCACATATTTCCTTTAAGACAAAAATGCACGAAGTGCGAAACTTCACACGTGCGTAATGCTTCTGGGCAAAACACCAAAGTGGGTGTAGCGGCTGAGAATGTATGAAATTCATACTGGAGAGAGCTGGGTTCAAATCCTTGTCGCAGCTCACTAGTTTTTTGAGCCTGTCTCATTTTTCTCAGGCTATTCCACTTTGCTAGGCTGTTGTAAAAATAAAACCCAGATTTATACTGCTTTTCCTGGCAGCTCAGAACAATTTGCAACTGTAAAAAACCCTCAGAAACCTCAATTATAGATAACATAAAAAGAACAATAACCTATAAAGGGATTTATGGGGCAGGAGAGAGGAGAACAGTTCATAATCCCACGTGTGCTGCCCTGGGCAAAGAAGGACGGGATCGAAATATGATTAATCATATGATTGTATCCCAAATGTTCTATTGCTCCTAGGCCAACATTTAACAAGGGAAGCTGTCTCCGTTGCTTTATCTGCTAATTTTATCAGTTTTTGCTGAAGGCACCAGAGCGGGGTGGATGAGTGGTGGGAAAGTGGGGGATGAGTTTTGGCAACCCTAGTACTAAGATGCCAGGAAGGCATTGAGGATTTAGACCTTGCGTGGGTTAAACTTTGAGTGGGCGTTGTCTGCATCTAGGCCATGCTGAACAACTCAAGTGGTTTAGGGTTGGAAGGAACCAAATGTGACCTTCCAGCTTAGCACTGCTAGCAGTTAACCCGGCATATGGGTTAGGAAGATCAAGGCTTGGCTGGCAGGCGAGGGAGGGAGGGAGGGAAGAAGCGTTCCGTGGAGGGACGCTACAAGTAGAGACATGAATGAACCTAGGGTAGTGGAGATGAAAAGGTGATGGTTCTTCAAAAGGATGGTTGGCAGGAGAAAGACATTTGCACGCTGAGGATGCATATCCAATGTCATCACAAAGAATATTTAGATTTAACATGGACTGGGGTTCTCCTTTTGGAGATATAGGACCAAATTCCCACCCCAACAAGACTAAGCTTAGATGAATTGCTAGAGTTGTGTTTCTCAACCTTGGTAACTTGAAGATGTGTGGACCTCAATTCCCAGAATTCCCCAGCCAGCCATGCTGGCTGGGGAATTCTGGGAGTTGAAGTCCACATGTCTTCAAGTGGCCGAGGCTGAGAAACACTGTGCTAGAGATATGTTCCTTGCTGACCTTTCTTTTGTTCCTGGCAGAACTCTTGACTCCCTTCATCAACAGAAGCGAAGACTTAAGAAGATTTCACTTTCATACATACAATGCTCAAATGTTCAGAGTGCTTCTCAAATTTCCTATTATTGTCCTTGATTTGGCACCAGCACAGCGGCTGCAGGTACAATCTGAGGTCAATTCTTAACCATTCAAACACCTTTCTCCGAGCTGGTGATTTCCAGATAGGTTGGATTACAACTCCCATCTCCCCAGTCAGCGGACTCATTGCTAGCGGACATTGAAGTAGCACCATTCAATGATGGCGGCATATTAAGATCGCCTTCAGGCGGTCTTTCCATGTGGTCCCCATTCCTGAGAATGTGGTGGGCAAAAGAGGGAGGCATTCTCAGTGCTGACTGCAAGCCTCTTCTACTGACTTGAATCTTGGACCTCCTCTTCTGCTGAGATACTGAGACAAATCTTGAAAGCCTTTCACTGAGGTTACAATAAACTTGGGTTTTGGTATTGCTCCGTTCCCTGCTCTGACGTTCGCTTGTCATTTTTTGAGGTCACAATCTTGGCAAACTACCAAAATACTTATGCAAGATAAAAAACCAGGATTGAATCTAATGCCTACACAGAACTTGCCTTGATGTGCTTTTGAGAACCAGATCCTAGGCACAACGGCTCCTTTAGGTCCTGCTTGTAAACTTGCAGAGAAATTGGTCTGTGGTCACTGGAAACTGAATGATGTGGGTCTTGAGCAGATCCAGAAATGCATTTTTCGGTATTATTAATCCTGCAGCTTTTCACAGGGAAAGCATTCATGTCAGATAGTGGACAAGGAATGCATCATTTTTTGTGTGTGTGAAAACACAATCCATTCCTCACTTACAGCTGCAAAAACAGGGATCAGGAAGGGCTGACGACCCACTCCAGGTTTGAAAGCTAGGATTAGTTTTTCAATCTCCCTTTGCCACCTGTGAAATGGGAATGGGTGTGACTTAGCTTAAAAGATTCAACATCCATGATCCGTGGCCTAGTTCCATGCCAAACGGGCCCTCAACTGCTGAGTTGCAGCCCTTCTGCCTGCCGGTGATGCTGAACGGATTAAGAAGGCTTTACTTAACTTCACGTTGATGAGTACCATCCTGCTGAGAATTGCCAGCTGATGTGCTCCAGGAACTTTCCTAACAATCTGGGGATTTCAAAATTGTTTGGCGTTTCGGGACAAATGAAAAAAGGCAGCAGAAACAGATTAAAGTGGTGGTGGGGGAGCACCGGTTGGAATCTGTTGCGCAGTTGAGCACATTGGATCCTACAGCAGTAGGATCATTCCATCGTTCCCTCATTTGTCCCAGTTTCGAACAGCTCCTAGAAACCCTCCTTCCTCCCCATCATTTCCAGCAGCAGCAGCAGCAGCAGCAGCATTTTCTTTGCTTTGAAGAGAAAAGGTTCCGTGAACTCTGTTTAAGGATATGAGATGTGGGAGATAACGCAATCCAAGCAGAAAGCATGTGTTGGTGGATGAAATTCCATTCTTCTGCAAGGGAGAAGAAATAAAATACATCTGATTTCACTGAGCAGCAAAGCTTCACGCTACTGAAGATGACATCATCTTTATTTTGAAATCTCCTCCTTTTGGGTTCTTTTAAAGAGGCAGTTGGAAATTGGGCAGTCATGCCTGCCTTTCCCTGAATCTTTTCTGCAATTCTGAGAATCAGTTAGAGAAAATTCCAGTGCAATTCTAGGCCTGGATGTGAGTCAGTGGAATTTGGTCCCAGGAAAGTGGATATAAACATATAACCTTCTTTAATCCTATTTATTTACCAACCTCATTATTACGTTTGCCCATATTTGTATGTACAACATCAATTCTGGGTAGAGAAGGACCTGTTAGCATTTTAGCAGGTCTCCTCTAGGCCCTGGACTTAAGGAAACATTTTTAAGGTTGCATTTCTGGATGGCAATACAGTACTCTGAAGGGCTTGTTTTAAAGCTTATAAAATTAAAAATGCTGCCTAATTAATTAGGGGTGTCATTTTGATCAACTCAAAGGTTAATTATTCTGTTTTTCACTGACTAATCAGCGAAAGCTTGCCACGCTAATTTTGAGACGGCAGTGGGATATTTTTTCATGATGGCTTGGGGATGTATGACCGTTTGCCCCTTCTGAACTAACCAGTCATTCTCAGACTGCTGGAAGGGTGCTCAGAAGGGTGCGTTGGTACCCCAGAACAGCCTTCTATCCCCCTGAGGTGTTCGTGGGGAGGGAGTCGTAATCCTAAATATCTGGAGAGTACCAGGTTGGGGAAGCCCCTGCTCAGAGGAAGAAAGACTCAGGCCTTAGTGCAGTGCTTCTCAACCTTGGCAACTTGAAGATGTGTGGACTTCAACTCCCAGAATTCCCCAGCCAGCTATGCTGGCTGGGGAATTCTGGGAGTTGAAGTCCACACATCTTCAAGTGACCAAGGTTGAGAAACACTGCCTTACTGAAAGAACTTTATTAGAGATAGTCTTAAACCCAGGCTTTGGGGCTTCTTCCCTGAAACAGCTCTGTTCCTGGGGAAAATCCAAGGATTTCTTGTGCTACATCTTGCAAGGCCGAACATCTGCAAAAATCATCATCTCTGCTTTGGAATTGATGGGGGAACCCCAACTGAAAGGTGGGGGGAAATCAAAGCAACCTTCTAGGATCAGCCTAAAAGGTTGGGATGCGAGGGAAGAGCAACCTCGCCCCTGTCCGGCTGGGACCCACAGAATACCCCCACTCTGGCTGAGCTCCAGCGTCTTCTTGAGAGGTGCTGGGAGATGTGAAAGACAGATTTGGTGCAGCGGTGAAAGGGCTGGCCTAGAAAGCAGGAGACGGTGACTTCCGGGCCTCCCTTAGGCATGAAAGCTGGATGGGGGGCTTTGGGCCAGTCCCTCTCTCTCAGCCCAACCCGCCTCGCAGGGTTGTTGTGATGGGGAAAATAGGAGGAGGAAGGAGTATTAGGTAAGTTGGCCGCCTTGAGTTGGCCCGAAGACATAAAAAGGCGGGATAAAAGTCTAATAATAATAAAAATAATAATAGGTAATGAAATCTCTGCAAGCAAAGCGCCAAGCTCAGAGAACAGCAAGAACGCCAGTTGCACGCCTTCTCCCATGCGATAGGCTAGAGCAGTGTTTCTCAACTTGGCAGCCTGAAGATGAGTGGACTTCAACTCCCAGAATTCCCCAGCCAGGCTGGGGAATTCTGGGAGTTGAAGTCCACACATTTTCCACGCCGCTGTGCGCGTTCCGCCTCCCTCGGCTGCCCTCTCGCGGTCGCAGCTCCTTTTTCCGCTCGAGGGCGCCCTCTGCGGGCAGCCGCCTCCTCCTGCCGCCCCTCGATGCCCGAGCGCCCTCTGGCGTCCCTCGACCGCAGCATCTTCGCGATGCCTTCCGTGCTCGCAGGAGCGTCCCACGAACGCGCCCGCCCAACGGCAAGCCTCCGGAGGGAAATTATCCGAAACGGCCCCCCTCTAAGACCCTTTCTGGATTGTCAGCAACGGCGGCTGGGAAAAGTTTCGCCAGCCGATGGGAAGGACGCCACGCAGCAATTCTGTTCGAGCAGCCTCCGCTGCCGTCCTGCCCCTCCAGGCGTGCTGCTACCCCAATTCCCGGAATTCCCACCGTCAGAGTCGGAGACCCCCCACCAAGTTGGGGGAGGCGGTGCTAAAGGAACAAGAAGGTCAGGACAGTGCGTCCCAACCCGGCTTCTTCCAGATGTCCTGGGACTACATTTCCCAGAATCCCCAGCCAGCATGTGGATCCGGTTTTGGCATGTTTGGGGTCAGAATAGGCTGGGGTGCAGTTCTCAGAATCCCCGTCCATTTTGCCTACTCTGGATGGGAATAATAGCCGCAGTACCAGGAGCGCCAGGTTGGGGAAGAGTGGTTGTTGGTCCTGGATTACATTTGCATTCTGCAGTTGGGGGGGGGACAAAAACCTAAGCAGCAATCCAGCGCCTATTTACCTGACCACAAACCCCATTGGCTGCAGCTGCACGTATTTCCGAATACACACGCATGCTTAAAATTGCGTTTTATCAGTACTAATTTCAGCCGGTTTCTCTCGCCGCCCCTCCACTCCCGGCAACCCCCCCACCGCACACTTGGTTTATTCCTGGGCACACGCGCAGAACCTCGCCTCAGCCCCCACGCTGATCCTTGCACGCGCATGCGCGGGACGATTCGGACCACCACTCCACCAGAGCGAAAGCGCTGGTCGCCCGTTTGGAGCGGCTCGCGGCCCGCTCATGCGCAGCGCTGATTTACGAGCCCGAGCGCTCAAGCCTCACGGCGCACGCGCGAGGCATAAGGGTTGGTGGGCGGGTCCTGTCTACTTTCTCTGCGCTTGCGCAGCTAGGGTCCTGTGGCCGGAGGGGACCGGGCTGCCCCTCCCCAAATCCGGAGGAACCGGTGAGTGGTAGAATGTGCAAGGCATTATGGGAAAGGGATAGCTTCCCCCCCCTCCAGCTTCTCCTTTCTCTTGGCTCGTGGACCCTTTCCAGCCGCAGTGCATGATGGGATCGTGGGCTCCGCTGTGGTCCGCATGGTTGCAGAGCATGATGGGAGCGGGGGCTGGGGCCAGCGCAGCGCTTGGCTTGGCTTGGCTCGGCCGGCGGGGGCGGGGGGCAGCCTGAGCATTATGGGATGGGGCCCGGGGGGGGGCAGGCTCCCTGCCGCGCTCTCTGCCATCTCTCTCTTGTCCCGGTTCTGCTCCTCTTGCAGGTTGGGCTGCTGGCATTAAGGGGTGATGTCCGAAGTACCTAAGCATGTGGAAGTGGGGAGCTCTGAGGACATTGGCTTTGAGGAGGAGGATGGGACTTCGACTGGTGAGCAAAGCCTAGGGACAGGCAGGAGGGCGCAGGCTTCCCCCGCCCGAGGAGCTTGGGCTGGGGGCCCTGAGGGTTCCCCTCCCGCTCCGGGAGGTCCAGAAGGGGCCCTCGGGGCTGAGACGGGAGATGCCCCTGGGAAGCGAGGCAGGGGCACGAGTGAACTGGGTGTGCGCGGTGCATTTCTGGTAGGTAGGCGGAGATTAAGTCACAGATTTGCTGCTCTGCAATATCAGAATAAGGCGGCTCGGGACCCTAATTAGTCCACCTTGAAGGCGGGCTCTGGAATGACAGTTTCATCTCATCACCGTTAACTTTCCCGCTAACTGCACTTGTTTCACCAGAGCACTAGGGGGTGGCATTTTGCAAGGAGTTACAGGTGACTTAGCTCGGGACTGCTGAACATCAACAGCGCATGGATCTCGATCGCCTAACAATTGTATGCCAGAGTTCCAAGCAGCAGTTTGCTCTCAAGAAGCTCATGTTACCCTGGTGGGATAGATAATTCTGGAAGGACTCCTGCAAGCCATGTGTTCTTCTGAATGGGTCTCGAGGGATCCATTGACTTAGGAAATCATTTACAGCAGTTGTCTGGCACCTTCTGGATAAATTGGACTACAGTTATGGGAATGTGGTCCAGCATGGTGGAAGATTAAATTTAGAGACTCGTCCATGCAATTAGAGTTTTCAGTGAAGAATGTCTATTTCTGGAGTGGGGGCAGAGAAAGCCTTACCTGTGGTAGTTTGCTCTGAATAACAAATATCTATAGGATTATATATATCTGTAGAACAGCCATAATTTGGGGCCAGTCTGCAGCATTGAGAATCTTGTAGTATGTGATCTCCTTGGTCTATCTGTGAGTCTCATTGATCAAAAATACCTTTTTGATTCATTATTTAAGCATATAAACTTCCATATTTTAGAACAGGGTAGACAATTGTTAATTTAGAAGAGCTCATAGTGGGCTTTAATTCTTCCAGGTGTTTCAGCCATGCAGGAGGAGGAGGAGGAATCAGAAGCAACCTCAGTATCTTCTGGAGACAGTAGCCCCCCAACCCCATCTGCCAATGGCTATCCAGGTAAACAGAAGTGTTAGATCATAGATAGGAGTGTTGCATGGCAAGAAGCTTTTGGGCAGTAGAAGAGACATCCAGGTTTGATGCTATGGGCCCAGGCTCAGCTATTAATTTATTGTGCTTGGGGTTGTAATCTGTAAAACAGCAATCAAAAGGGCACCTTTGAGGATACTAAGAGTGCTATTTCCAACACCACTCAATAGCTGTAGCTCTTGCCCTTCTCACACATTTACTTGCTAATATTCACTTTTTGTGAGATGGGCGGTATCTAAATTTGAAATAAAAATAAATAAATATAAAGTATTTTGTTAGAGCTTCTCAACAAAAGGTGGTGGCTTTCCTTGCTCCTGCAGGTTGCTTTCCTCACATTCCTTTGTGTTTCCACATGATACATAAAACCTGACCCCTTGATATAGCAAATTATCCATGGGGCTGGCAAATGAGGAAAGCTTTGGCCCCACCATTGCTATAGCTCTGAGCTATAGGGAGGGGAGCAAGCCAAGGGTGCTTTATACTTGCGTGTATCACTGTGTTTTCTTTCTCCTTACCTTGCTAGGTCCCCAGAGCAAAGAACCAAAACAAGCAACTGCTGGGGAACAGGTGGATGATGGTGGAGAGGTGGGGCAGGATCGTCTCAGCTCTTCCCAGGCTCCTAGCCCTGAATGGCACGAATGCCCTGAATGTGGGCGTGGCTTTGGCACATCTCGGGCCCTGAAGGTGCACCGTAGCTACCACGTGGGGCGCAAAAGGCCACACAGTGGTTCCTCTTCGACCAAGCCACCCCCACCCCCACTGATCTTGCCGGGGAATCCTGACAGCCAGGAAGGGCGGACGGCCCCGACTTCTGGCCGGGGCAGAGCTTTTCACTACATCTGTGCCGAGTGTGGTCTGGGCTTTGCCTCTCCTGCCACACTGGAGGGCCATCGCTGTGAACATAGCTGGCGCAGAAGCCCTCCAGCCCCTCCTCGTAATAAGCTTCCTCCCTCTCCTGCTCCCAGGGAGGCTAACGGGGACCAGGACACAGATGGGGCTGATGGACCATACCACTGCACTGAGTGCCCAGGCGAGTTTGGCTTGGTATCCGAACTTCATGAGCACTACATGCTCCACGCTCGCGGAGAGCTGTAGATCGATTTTCTGCCCGTTTCCCCAGCCCATTTCCACTTCCTTGTTGTCATAGGTGGCCCCTGCTAAGGGATCTGTCCTGCTAGGATACTGAAAAGTGAAACCTTTATCTTAGTTCCTTAAAAAAAACCATTTCTTTCTATATATCTGAAATGAATTTAGCTTTGGAATGGGGAAAGACATGATCTTGAGAGCAATCACTTTTGTATCCTGCCTCTCTGGAGTGAGTGCAGTGACTTCAGAAAAACCCAGCTCACCTGCAGGAAGAGAGGTTCTCCCTTCCCCCTGCCCTTAAAGAAATAATCTGGATCTGATGGTCCTTAAAAAAATTTTCCCCAAAGGAGCTCCTTTTAATGAATTTTTGCAACAGAAGCACTAGCAGGATGGTGCTCTGCAGCTCAGTTTCATTAATGGAACCAGGATTGTCTTACACCAGACCCATCCCAAATTGAGGGGCGCGATAAGAAGTGATGGATTGGCATCGCTTGTCCTGTGTGCAAGATCCTGCATTCCCAGACAGTTCCTTTCTCAGTCAGGGTCCCGTTTCCATTGTCGTCATATTGGCATCTGGGTGGTCCATGCTGAACTGAAGCTGTATTCTGTTTGTGCGTGTGTGTGCGTGCGTGTGTGGCTTTTAAGAAAGCAGCTCCTGGAGATGGCACCTAATCCGCACAAATCATGAATATTAACAATATCTCTTCACAGTAGCTGGGAGATGTGGTTTAATAAAAATGATTCTGTATGTGTGACTTTTTATTGTGCCCATCTCTGTGTTTGCCAGTGGGGAACCTGAGGGGTGCTGATTGTGTGGAGTTCTCAGCCAGGGTCTCTCTTATAAGGAAGCCAGTTCTAGCTTGGAAGACGTCATCTCTGCAGACGAAGCTGGCTATGCGTAGTCAGCCCTTAAAAACCCAGGACCTCCTATGTCCTTGTGAGATTTTAGGATAGTGAACTTTCATTATGTCATCACCAAAGAAGCAGACCTTGTGGTGGTTTTCCAGGGATATAACAAGTACTCTGATAGAGCTCAGAAACAACTAAAAGAGTATACAGTGTGTGTGGTTCACACGTGGTTTGGGCTCAACATAAACCAGGCCAGTCAAGGTTGTGAGGAAACCATGGTTAAAAATCTCTGAATTCAGGGAACAAAGCCAGCTAACGTCCTCATTTTCTGTTCCCAATTGAAAGTGCTTATTGAGGACTTAAACCATGAGGTAGGATTGATGCTTTTAGCATTATTTGCTCCTGAAATGGTGTGCTCGGGTGGAAATCAAAAATGCAAATCATGAGTAGGTGATGGTCTATGTTGCTTGCTTTGCTGATCTACAGTTTATACAAAAGATCTCTAGTACAGCTTGGGTGCTACCAGTCTGGTAAACTGCTAGGTGAGGTCCAGGAGGAGAACCAATGCCTCGTGCGTGTGTGCCTGTAGTAGACGGATTTTATATCCACATTACCCGATTCCTGGCGTGATTCACATTGGCACTTCATTTTCTATTTTTTAAATACTCAGAAAACGTTGGGCAAATAAATCTTTCTCTCCAGATATGCCACAGCCAGTCCCTACATCTGCCAAGTAGGTCTGTATTCAATGAATCCCCCATAAAGTTGCATAAATATACACATATAGCTATGGAGGCAATTTTGTGCCTTTCGACTCTGGCAAATCCCATTACATTTAATGGGGCATAATCCATGAGGATAAGGTTATCCAGAATTATAGCATTACTGAGCTGTTCAGAGGGAATGTTCTACTTTGCCTATTAAGGTTTATGCCTTTTCGAAAAGCAACAGCCATCATAATTCCTCGTCCTACCTGGAGGGAATTTCAGTTGAGATGCATCATGAACAAACCACTGGAATCAATTTGACACAGTCCCATGTTTATAAATCAGGTGGACTGATGCTCTTCACTCTTTCAGATTTTTTTAAAAACGTCTGTGCAGTCCCTTCATCGTCAGATGCTATTCTGTGAAAATATCTTAAGTCTTCCTAATGTGTGACAGACATGAAATGCTCTTGAAAGATGGATAATTGCAAAATTACTGTTACTGTTACTTCCTATTTCCAGCGGTACAGGAAGACTGCCTTAGCAGAGGGAATGACAGGCAGAATTTCCACTGGCGAAGATGCTTTCCAATACGTGACATGGCGTGCAATTAAAAGCGCAGGAGCATTGATGGGAAACTGACCAGAAAGCTAGAGCGGATGGCGCCTGCGCCCCCTGTTTAACATCCATGATGGCTGGAATCGCGCATTGCAAGGAGCATGCGCAGGACACCGCAAACCAGTGGAACTCGAGCCCAGCCGCGTCTCTTACAAGTAATAATCTACGGGTGCTTTGTAGAGCGCTTTCCGCTATGCGCGTGCGTCATTGCTCGACCCCCCGAGGCTGTCTATAAAAATGCCTGAAACAAGATCCAGTAATTTATGAGACCTGGCCCAGAGGTTGGGCACTGGAGCCTACCACATTTTCCCAAATCTCTAATTTATCTGTCTAAAAATAGTTGGTGGCAGTCATAGACATGTGACGGAAGTAAGGGAAAGCATTTCGTGCAGGCGGTTGGAATGGCTCTACGGGAAGCGAAGGCCTTTCTGGAGAAGGAAGGGCCCCGGAAGCGGCCGAATGTGGAGCGGGGCGAGGGCCGTTAGGACAGCTGTTGGGGTTATTATGAGTCATGACGGGGCGGGGGGTGACTGGGGCGGCCTCGAGGGGGTGACCGGGGAGCCGGCAAGGATTTGGGGCAGGTTTTCTGGTTTGGAGGGCCGCAGCTGGAAGGGACCCAGATGGAAGGCTCTGAGAGCCGCTGGGGCATCCATGAGAGGCGCCAGGGAGGGGTAGGCCGCGGCGGCGGGCGGGCGAGCGAGGGACGGCGAGGCGAGGATCAACAGCAGCCCCGGCCTGGCGCAGACGTGGGGCGGCAGAGGGCGTCGTCCAGAGCTTGAGGCGTCGATCCAGTTCCCCAGCAAGGCAGGCGGGCGCGAGGAGGGGCAGAGAGGAAGAGCCTCTTCCCACGCGGGGGCAGAAGAGGCGATTCCTTTTCTTAACGGGAATCCGAGAGGGGAAGATGGGCTAAGCGGGAGCCCTCTTTCCTTTCCGAAGGCCCGTTCCTGGTCCCGGTTCTCTGCGTAGAAGCCCTCCAAATCCTTCCCCCCAAAGGTAATGGCCCGTAGCCTCATCCGTCTCTTGCCTGTGCCCGGCTTGATGTTCGTCCTTCCGGCAAACTGATGGTGGGGAAACAAAACGAAACAGAACCGAACAGAACAAAACACGTTTTCCTTTTGGGCCTGATGCACCTGAGCTTGCTTGCCTTGTGGACCCTAGAAGGAGAAAGGGTATTTTAAAAGGACACATACAAAGGTTGCTCTCAAGCTTGCTGTAACAGAAAATTGTGGTAAAAAGGGTATTGAAAGGGGTGTGCTATGGTGGGGCTTGAGCTGAATCGTGTATGGAAACAAGCAGGCAATGTGGTGCCCTCTCGATATTTTGGGCTAGAATTGGCACAATCTTCTGTTGTTGACCTGGTGGCAGAGAGAGATGGAAGTACAAAACATTTTTAGAAATCACCATTTCTGGTGTATAGGAAGAAACTGGATGGGACTGGATGTTTTGCTCACTACTTGATTCTGTTG
Organism: Python bivittatus; assembly: GCF_059951505.1. Taxonomy (NCBI): domain Eukaryota; kingdom Metazoa; phylum Chordata; class Lepidosauria; order Squamata; family Pythonidae; genus Python; species Python bivittatus. The sequence continues at coordinate 5,158,183 of NW_028277054.1, forward strand.
TTATAGGAAGCAATGGCTGAGTCTTCTGCCGTTGGCAAGTTAACATTGGCTGAACCACTTCTTAAAAAGGTGTCATATCGTAACTGCGAAGGTGCGTCATCATCCCAGGAGCATCTGTCAGCCTATAAACCAGGATCTCTCTTGGTAGATGAAGACCCTATAATGCTGCCACCAGAGGGCAAGGGCACAGAATGCTCTAACAGTAGTACCATCTGTGAGTGTTGAGTTTGGTTCTTGATTTCAGAGGGTTTCTAGCAGGTTATAGTTATTTAAGAGAGCCAGTTTGGTGTAGTGGTGAAGGCATCAGGCTAGAAACAAGGAGACCGTGAGTTCTAATCTTGCCTTAGGCATAAATCCAGCTGGGTGACCTTGGGCCGATCACTCACTCTCAGCCCTAGGAAGAAGGCAATGGCAAACCACTTCTGAAAAACCTTGCCAAGGAAACTGCAGGGACTTGTCCAGGCAGTTGCCAAGAGGCAACACTGACTCAAAGAGTCATATAGTAACACTATGAGTGTGTGTTCTGAGATTTGTATAACACTAAAAATTGATACCTGAGTATTCTTGTTTTCAGATTTTGTGACTTTTTTTTTAGATTGAAAAGGTTAGCTATGCCTCTTCCTGATTTCTAAGATGCTCTGGGAATTTCTATAGCTACACATTAGGGTTTATGCATCTTTTAGCGTCATGTTAACAAATGATTGCTTTAAAATAGCATTAAATAAATATTTACTTCTAGTGTTTCAATGAATTCATGACACACAGATTTTCTGCATGGCATCATTTGCACTCCAGACAGCTGATTATGGCTCTACACACACAAAATCTTCATTAAAGCCCCTGCATGTCTTAGTTTTCATTTAGAAAAAGAAAAGTTGGGGATGAGAAACTTATACCTCCCATGGCTGTAGGTGAAAGCATAGTACTCTTTACGTTTTGGAACTGAAGCTTCCAGAGTTCCAAGATATTGGGGAGATGGGAATAGATTAGTCAGTGATTGATGTTCTTCTTGTGTTGTTTCTTTGTTGTATTGTTGTATCATTGCTGCCTTGGAATCTGTAGTTGAAAAGACATATTCACATAAATTGTACCCATTGCTGTCCCTCTCGCTCTCTCCATTTCTAGATAGCCTGGGTGCCAATCAGTGTTTTCACTGCTTGATTACCTTCCCCGATGAGAAATTCAAGGAACGGCACATGAAGCGAGAGCATCCGGAGGACTTTGTTCAGGCCAATTTGCAGGATGCCCTTTTTGTCTGCTTCATTTGTAACAAAGCTTTTGAGAGTTCCCGGGCGCTCATCTGCCATCAGCGAGGCCATGCCCCGGCGCCCCCGTCTGATTGCAGCGACTGCTTGTGCCCCACCTTTGACTGTCCTGACTGCGGCCGCCGCTTTGGCCAGCTGGCCAACTATCAGCATCACCGCTTAGGCCATGCTGCTGGCTGCAGCTTGCCTCATCAGTGCCCCGACTGTGGCAAGAGTTTTCGGCAGCTTTCAAACCTACGTCGACACCAGGCTTTCCATCGGCAAACCCAGGAGTTGCTGCCTTCCCAGCCCTATTCCTGCACGGAGTGTGGGGAGAGCTTTAACCAGGAGGCAGGCCTGCATGAGCACTATATTCGTCATGCTCGTGGGGAGCTCTAGCATTACCAGTAGTGAATCCCTCTTCTTCCCACGTCTGGGTGGAGAACAGAAGGCAGCAGGCGCTGCTGCGTGAGACGCAGAGCCAGATTCTTTCCTTTTGGGAAATAGTGGGCAAAGTCTTTTGTCCTCTGGAAGTGCCGTGGCAGGTTTTGCTCCACTTAGAAAGATGGCTCAGAATCTGTAAAGAAGCATTTCTCTAACCTAAGGATGAAAAAGGGAATGTTATTGGTTGGAGATACTGTCTTCCACCTAATTCTCTGTTGGTTTCTTATGACTGTCAAAGAACTCTCAAATCCTGACTGGCTTCTGGGCAGCAATTTTTTTTCACCCTTAGCTATCAAGATTCCCATCCCCCATTTTTTTTTCTTTTAGAAAATGAAAACGTTTGCATTTTCTACAGGGAACAGATTTGTGCTGCTATCACAAATGATCCTTCTGAAGGGCACCGGATGCTAACTCTGAACTGGGTGTAGCTTTGAGTGCTGACTGTAAATGTAGGTGCATCATTTGATAAGGAGAACAGGCTCTCATTTTTTCAGCTCCTATTATACAAAGTTTACATCTATTTAGGGTTCTACTGAAATCATGTCATTGCAGTGGACAGCTAAGTGACAGCCTAGCCAGGGGTATATCGGTCTACTGAATTTTTTGTACCTTATTGCTAAATAAAATGCAGTGCATTCTGCAAAACAAAAAGGTTGCTTGCATGCATAGCTTGAGTATAATATTCCAACAATATAGTTGCAGGTGTTTTAGGATGTAAAATTGCTACAGATTTCTAGTTATTTTTTTAAGTATGCAAACATTGATTGAGAACCAGAGCTTGGAGTGAGCCCTCTGAGATGAAAATATGCTTATTGGTGAATTCTGTACTCATGAGAGTATTGTTCAAATTCCTAAGTCTTGCTTTAGAAAACAATCAGAAATGTGAACCAAAAAAACCCTACACCCTTTCAGGAGATCCATCAGTGCGAGTAACCTTGTGTTGTAAAATTAAGGAACCCTGGGAAATGTAGTTCTTTAACTTTACTGAAACTGCATTCTCTAGCACCCTTTTGGTTATTTGAAGTGATTTATGCTTTGAGAGTGGGATAGTCCTTGTGATCCCGAAAATGGTGAAACTAACTTGAAATTGTTTCTGCAGTGGTGATACAGGTACTCCTCGACTTACAACCATTTGTTTAACAACTGTATGAAGTTATGATGGTGCTGAAAAAGTGACTTATGACCAGTCCTCACACTTACGATCGTTGCAGCATCCCTGTGGTCACATGATCAGAATTTGGGTGCTTGGCAACCGGTATGTATTTACAACAGCTGCAGTGTGGCAGGGTCACACAATCACCATTTGTGACCTTCCCAGGGGGCTTCCAACAAGCAAAGTCAATGGAAGCTGGATTCACTTAACGACCACATGATTTGCTTAATGACCACAGCAAAAGGTAAAATCAGGTGCAACTCACTTAAGAACCACATTGCTTAGCAATGGAAGTTCCAGTCCCAATTGTGATCTTAAGTCGAGGACTACCTGTAGTGAAGCTAGATCTTAAATGTGTGAGATTGGCTCAGAACAAAGTAGATCCAATCATTGGTCAGTTTGGTCCTGTTCAGGACTGGCTACTTCTACTGGCTGCAATTCTCTGGATTCTCAAAGTGAAGAATTCTAGGCAAAAGATCTTTTTAAACTGAAGTTGCTATGGATTGAGTTCAAGGCCTTTTGTGTATAGAATATATCTTCTGCAAGTGAATTGTGACCCATACATGTTCTCCTGTATCTGGATTGTTTTCTGGCACTTTATTTTTTTTTCTTTGATGTTTTGTTGTTAAAATATTGTAATGATATACAAGAGAGAGTAAGAAAAAGAAGAAAATAAAGCAAAACAACTCCTGAATATGAATTAAAAGCATTGTAAAAAGACTTTCTGGTAACACATTCTCCCCTTCTCTTCCATTTGTGTCCCCAACTACTGACTGTAGTTTAGCTACCTGTACTTTACATTAAACATTTAAAATTGTTACTGGTTTCTATTTAAATTTTAGAAGCCACATTCCACATGTTTGACTTTGCCTTGCTATGTAATGTGTTGTATATAGAGGACAATGTTGCACGAATTTAGTTAAACTTCTATTATGAATACTGTACATGGTCAATTCTGCCATTGCAGCATTGTCTCCCAATCTTATTGTTGGCAAAATTTCTCTTTTCCAACGTTGTGCCATTTCCTGGCACTTTAGAAGCCCAGATGTGCATTAAAAGCCACTTTCTAATCTCTTTGATATTTTAGAGCAGTGTTGCAGTGTTATTGGCAAGAGTCCTAGAAGTTTGGTGGTTATGTAGATAGGAAGATATCCACACACACACACCCTCCCCCGGTATTCAGCCACCTCCAAAGAAATACTAGGTTTGTCTATTATGCTAAATTATAATGGGGTTGATTGGTCTTAAGAACCCAGACACTTGATTTGTAGATCACAGTTTATTTAGCATGAACCAGTATAGCGTGGACAGTTCTACTTAAACCACTATATTTGTACAACTTGTCCAGAAATACGGTCTTGACCCATCCATCAGTAATCACTCTGCCTTTATTACGTCTTCCCATCTAATATAGGAGGATAGGTTCAGTTGCTGTATTAATTTCTATCCCAACTACCACATGTAGTTGTCAATTGCCAAATAACATTTTTTCCACCCAAATGAGATTCTCTTCCTGCCCCCAGCACCCATTTTTTAAAATAGCTTTAGTGTTTACTAGTTACAGTGTCACATAAGCTCTTGCATCACTGTGAATACAATTAGCTGCAGGTATGCTGTGTAAATGTTATTTTGTGCAAGCCAGGGGAATTTGAACTTCTGACCCTGTACTTCCTGGCAAATCAAATTAAGGTGAACGATTAAACAACAACAACAACCCTAATGGAATTAGGCAAGGGCTGAGGATAAATATTTTAAAAACCCAGTGAGTGGCGTCCTATAAGCAAGTATGATCAGAACAAGAAGATTGCACAATGTTGAGTAAATATTTGTTTGGCATGCAGCAAATTACAGGTGGGGCCAGCCATTTCAGTCAACTGTTGTGTGTCTAGGTGCACAATGTGTAGCATTTTTGACTGCCGTTTGTGTTGTGCACCAAACAGCAGACAATCTACTCTCGGGCAGCGTTTTTAATAACCGTTTACGAACTTGACCTACTTCCGTTGCAAACAAATGTAAGCAATGAATATTTCACTCTACAAAACAATAGGATCCTCCCGGACAAGAAATAGCTCTCTTTTTAAGCATGCCTACATCTGGGGTGTTCAAAGAGATTTAGGAAAGGGGTCCAAGGCCTGCTTTTCTGAACAGGCCAACCGCGTGTAGCCTCTATTGGGTCAAGGTGTGTCTGCTCATTTCTTTCAGAAAAATTAAATAACTACCCATTATAACAGTTCAGTACTGTAAGCCAGCAAACAAGAAAGGGTTTGATTTCTCTGTAATGGGAACGGCTTCATATATAGAACTGCTAGAACAGTGTTTGTCAACCTTGGCTGCTTGAAGATGTGTGGACTTCAACTCTCAGAATTCCCCAGCCAGCCATGCTGGCTGGGGAATTCTGGGAGTTGAAGTCCACACATCTTCAAGCTGCCAAGGTTGACAAACACTCTGCTAGATGATGTAAATTTGTATCTGCACTGCAAAGGGGTAAAGCCTTAGCAGTGGCTTTCCATTCTCAGTTTCTACAGCCAAATCCTCTGCTCAAATAACCTCCATTTTTGGTTGTGCCCTTCAAAAGCCGCCGCCACCACTACCACCACCACAGGACACTGCTGAGAAATTTTTGCGCTTGCCCCATTTTGTCTTTTTGCAAGGATGCTTCCATTATTTTCTGTCTGCTGCTTTTGAAGTGGGGCAAGGGGGTGGTTAACCCTGCCCTCACCCCATCCATCCACCCTCCAGCTCTAGTCCTCCAGAAAGGCGGCCAGCAGCAGTCTCTCGGCATCCTCTGAGAGCTCCACCACCACTTGCTTCAGCATGCTGTAGATGTATTCCAAGGAGATCTTGGGCTCTACCTTGGCCCCCTGCCCCCAGTACGGCACATAGCTCCAAACCCAGCTGCTCAATGAGGGGGGCTTAACAATGAGGTTGAGCAGGTCCGTTGGCTGCATTGGCTGAGCAAAGCGGCTTTGGATTGCTGCCTGAAGCTGCAGGGCTGCTTTGCCAGTGTCCCGGGCAGTGTTTTTCACAGACGTTTCATCCAGACCAAGGCTGATGCAGAAGCTGACGATGGTGGCCAGGAGTTTCTCAACCACGGTTTCCTTGAGATTATCGCAATAGGAGAGGCCAATTTGCAGGATCTTCTCCCACACATCTTTCATCAGCATTTTGCTGTTGTGCCTTACCAGCTGGGAGAAGACCGTTGGGATGGTTTTCCTCAGTGCTTTCTTCTTCAATTCAGAAGCTCGGCTCTGGAGTTCTTCCCGAAGGAGAGGGAGGTCATAGGCTTCAGCCATGAAGGAGGAGACCAGGAAGACTGGACAGTCAATGCCATCATTCTTCAGAGCTTCTATGCAGCTCTTCCGGACTTGTTCCTGCAGTTCCTCTTTCAGGCTGGGTTGGTTTCCAGCCTGGGCCCCCACATCTACATCTATCTTGTTCCTCACAAAGAAAGACTGTTTCCCCACAGAAGCAATAATTCTGGCCAAACAGCTGTGGATGTGCTTATAACGCTCTGAGGCCACCACCAGGAAGACGCTGTAGCGGCTAAGATCCAGGTGGTTCACATCATCCTCTGTCAATCCCACTCCTGGCAGATCCCAAAGGTACATGTTAGGGACGAACGGGAACCGGTAGGCTGTTGCTGTCCTGGTGGTCTCCGCGACTCCAGTGGGGGCCGCCTCGGTCTCTCCACAGCCTACTCTTCTCAGCGCATTGATCAGAGAGGAGTTTCCTGAGCCTGTTTCCCCAATCACAGCTACGTCCAGACGGATTTGAGTGGGATCTTCCAGCATAGCCTGGATTATAGCTGGGACTTCTGCCAAGGATCTGGACTTACAGATCTTATACAGTTCCCTGACTGCCTTCTGATTTACCACACCGAAGTCCTTCAGATTTTCATCATGGTGTCTAGAAAGAACCAAGAACAGAAATATAAATGCCCACACTGTCTTCCCATAGTAATCAATTGGAGTTAGAGATACCAATAAGACGACAGCCCTCCCACAGGATCCATCAAGGAATCAACACTGTCTTTCTCAGAGACTACATTGGGCGTCTCCAGTAATAGTCTGGAAGATTTTGCTGGAATGTTTTAAATTGCCACATAAAGGTAGACCTCGCTTACCAACTGCCTCATTCAGCGACTGTTCGAAATAACAACGGTGTTGGAAAAATAACTTTACAACCAATGCCTGCATTTATGACTTCTGCAGCACCCCTCAGTCATGTGATCGCCATTAAGGTCAGTACACATTGTCCTGTGCCTGACTTCTTGTTTTTCCTTTTCCCCCCTCTTGCAGAGCAGAGAGATTGGAGAGGAAGGGATTATAAGAGTAAGCAGATACACAATGGGGAATACATTTGTGTAGTGTGCTTGTGGCTCCCAGTCCTGAGTGCGCTCAGGGCTGCCAGTGCCACCACATTTCTTTAGATGTGTATTTCCCATTGCATGTCTGCTTACTTTCTTGTAATCCCTTCCTCTCCAATTAATGTAAGTACAAACATCAATTCCTTTCTTGCTAATTACCCCAGCACCAGGGTGAGCATTCCAAAGGGTGAGGGAGTGGGGAAAAGGAAAGCAGTCACAGTCATGCGATCTCCCATTTAGCGACTGCTTCGCTTAATGACAAAGCTGCCAATCCTAATTCTGGTCACTAAACAAGAACTATCTGCATAGGATGCTAAAGGAAGTCAGAGTGTGAAAAATTCGTGTTATGTTATCAGGAACTTTTTCTACTCTTTGTATAACAGAGTTCTGATTTAGCATGTTTATTTGATTTCCATATAGCAAACACAGCTAAGGAAAAAAGCAGGTCACGTTTGACTGGGCTAATGCAAAAGGGTAGAATGGTGTTGTATAGAGATGCAACAGCCAGATACTTCTTCTTTTCCAGTCCTGGAAGAGAAGTCAGATGTTCTGATCTAACTAAGTCAGGCCCTCCTCAAACTCTAGACATCTTTACCTTTTCAAGTTGAGCACTTCTCCTTCCAAAGTCTCCTCGAACCAGGCAAAATCGTATCTCTCAGTCTGCAACCCAGACACCAGGAAAACCTTCTTGGCCTCCAGCCCGTCCTTGGCCAACCTCTCTGTCAACTCCTTCCGGATCTGGCCCATCTGCTCTGCAGGATTGTACCTGTGTCGAAGCCGCCTTCCAGCTGTGTGCAGGTCCAAGTCGATCTTGGTGCGAGCCACAAGGAAAGGTTTCCTCTTTTGCTGGATAGCCTTGAGGACTTGTAGATGAACGTCTCTCAAGCCCGTGGTTCCCACCACCATCACAAAGCACCTGAATTGGTTTAGGTCACCCAGGCGCTTGAGATAGGCAGCTGGATTCTCAGTCGCCTCAAAGCCAGGCAGATCATGCAAGGTGAGGTGGGGGAAGGTGGGATGAGTGTGGACCTCCGCAGAGACGGTGGGCTGCGGGGCTTCCCTGAAGTAAGCAGCAAGATTTGTCACCTGGCGGGGCTTGCTCAGCAGAGCCTGAACCAGCACGCTTACCCCTGTGCCACGCTCTCCTAGGATCCCAACCTGGACCTTGAGGGAGTTCAAAAAATCCATCAGTTTCTGGATTTCAGAGGGAGCTGTGACTGCGTTCTGGGCCAGGTATAGGGCCTTGATATTTCTCAACTCCACTTCGTTTGGATAGGGGGAGCTGGCCATGGCTGAGCTGCAGGGAAAAAGAGAGGAGGTGAGTATGGCCCAGGCAGGAGCTTCTGGGGAGAATCCAGGCCGAGTCCCCTTCACACCACCACGTGCAACCACGCACTGACACCCATTCTCAGCCCCCTCTCTGCTTCCCCACCACTAGCATCAGTCTGTGCAGACCCTCCCGAATCACAAGAGTCATGCTGCAAAGCGAAGGAAAATCCATCCGGCAACTGTTGGAATGTCTGCCTGTTACCCTCTCGCTTTCAGGCTGGGGACAAGATGGGGCGACCCAGTTCCATCGGGAGCAACTGGGGGGCCCCAGGAGAGGGCTGGTGGATCCCAGGAGGCGCAGCCAGAGCCCCTCCCGCTCACGATGCTCCGATGCCGCTTCGCCTCTTGCCCGGCGGTCCCTCCCGCCCCCGTCCAGCCCGCGACCGGGAGAAAACGAAAGCTAACGGCGCCTCGACCGCCGCCTTAAGAAAGGCCCTGGGCTGCCATACCGCAGACGACCGTGCGGGGGCGGCAAGGAGACACGGAAAACGCCCATCCCTTCGCGGCGCTCGGAAGGTCGCCCGCAGTTTCGCAGCTGGCAGCCGCGCTGAGCAACCGGGTTTCGCCTCTGGCTGGGGGCTCCGGGATCGCCCACCCTCCGCCTTTCCAGGTGACCCCCCCACCCCCATCCCTTCGCCCCCTCCTGGGGCTGCGGGAAAGAGCCGCTCACCCTTTCCTCCAAAAGGGCTCCAGGCGCCGCTTCGCCTCCGTCGGGGGCGGCGAAGCAGAGATCCGCGGCCGAGCCCACCCGCTCTTGCCCCTGCCCCTGCCCCGCGCGGGGACCCTCCGGCGCGCTGTCCGGGACGGCCGAGCGGGAGCCGCGGAGCGCGATCCCGGAGCCGCCGTGCGCCTTCCCTTCCGCCGGCGGCTCGCACCGCGCCGCCGCAAAGACGCCCCTTCTGACGCGCCGGGGAGGGGAGCGGGGCGCGGCGGCGGGGAGGGGCGACCGGAGAAGCGAAAGTGGCCGGAGCGGACCCCGCCCCCCGCCCAGACCCGAGCGAGAGGGTCGCCGGCGCCTCTCTGCCCCAGGAAGCCGGCCTGCGCGCGCGCCGCCTGCGCTGGACGCCCGACCGGCTGCGCTGATCGTCGAGGGGCGCCCCGCAGGTAGGGAGCGAAGCTTGGCCAGCCGCTTCATCCCACGCCCGGCCCGGGGGAGCCAGAAGCCAAGCGTCTCCCTGCAGCCCGGGTGGCTGAGCCGTGAGAATCCGGAATGCCCGTGTTCGGGGCTTGGCGGCTCCGGGAATCAACCCTCCCGGGCCTTTCCAGCATCCTCAGCTAGCTGGCCGCGTAGGGGACAGTGCTGCTCAGCCTTGGCCGCTGGGAGATGGGTGGACGTCAACTCCCAGAATTCCTCCTCTGCTCACTACATAGCCCATATGGCAGAGATGTCAACCCTGTGGTAATCTGCATATTGCTAGGACTCCGAGCCTAGACAATGGCTGGAGACAAGGGGAGCGGAGGTCTGTCAATATCTAGAGCAGTGTTTCTCAACCTTGGCCGCTTGAAGATGGGTGGACTTCAACTCCCAGAATTCCCCAGCCAGCCATGCTGGCTGGGGAATTCTGGGAGTTGAAGTCCACCCATCTTCAAGCGGCCAAGGTTGAGAAACGTAAACCAGACGTTAATATGTTCCTTTAAAAAAAAGCATCCTCGGGAATGGTCTTGGAGCAGCTGTTAGATTATTTTTGCATTGTGCCCTTATTTTGGAAGCTGGCGTTGTGTTTCCTGCAGGAAAACACATTGCTAAGAGCAGGTAGGAGAGCCAGTTTGGTCTAGGGGTGAAGGCACCAGGCTAGAAACCGGGAGGCGGTGAGTTCTAATCCTGCCTCAGGCATGAAAAACTGGCTGGGTGACTTTGCGCCAGTCCCTCTCTCTCAGCCCAACCCACCTCACAGGGTTGTTGTGGTGGGGAAAATAGGAGGAGGAAGGAGCATGAGGTATGTTCGCCCCCTTGAGTTACTTGTAAAATAATAAAGGCGGGATGAAAAAAAAAATCTAAAAAAAAATAGCGAGATCAGATAAGCGACCCAGCTCTTGACCCAGCTCCCTGAATTAAAATATCCCTCGTTTACATTTGTGGCCACAACTTGCTTGCATCGTGGCCTAATTTGTAAACATTTCTACCTGGTTTATTAGTCTTGCCGACTGGAAAAGAGAAGAAGCCTGAATAAAGAAAAGAATAAGCAGCTTGTCGTAAGGGAGGGGAAAATGAACCCATCCCTATTTTTATGGACAGGCAGTGCAATTAAATGAAATTAGAGTATTATTATCCATGTTGTGTTCTTGGCCTGAGCCCAATTGATTTTGGTTTGGTAGTCTATATCTGTGACTGGGTGTGGCTTAAAATATTTGTGGCCAAGCTTAGGGTTTGATTTTACCATAAACAAGACATTTTCCTCCTCTCTGGCTTTTGTCTTTCTTTCTTTACAGGTTTACAGCCTGCTCAGAGGAAAAAAAAAAACTCTTGGCCAACACCCATCATGTCCTTAAAGACCCCCCCGAGCTCTGCTCCGGGTTCGCCTGATCGCGGGGATGTTTCTATCGTTTTCGTGGGGAAATCTGGGGTGGGCAAATCGGCTCTTCTCAACGCCGTACGAGGGATGACCGAAGATGATGTTGGATCAGCCCCCGTGGGGGCCCCGGTGAAATCTGAGAGGCCCGTCATGTACCCCGATCCGTCTCATCGTAATTTACTGCTGTGGGAACTGTCGATGGATGGCGAGGGACAGCCTGCAGATCGTTGGATCGGAGAGGCCGACCTGCTTGTGTTGGTGACTGATAACAAGTTTGAGGGTTCCCACACCCGCCTGGCGTTGGAGGCCCAGGAAGCAGGCAAGAAGGTCTATTTTGCCCGGACCAAGGCTGATCTGGAACTTCACACTCTCAAACGGTTGATGGGGAAACATTACAATCGATCTGAAGTCCTCCTGGCCCTCCGGGGGGTCTGTGCTGAATCCCTGGGGACCCTCTTGCTTGGGGAACCCTTTGTATTCTTGATCTCTGCATTTGAGCCCTATGCCCTGGATTGCCCCCAGTTGCGAGAAGATTTGCTGAAGGATGTCCACCAGTACGAGAGGTTGGTATGAGAGCTTGCCAATGGAAAGGTGGAATTGCCCTCCCTGGGATCTGGTCAAAAGCCCGGATGCTCCAATGTTCTCCTGCCCATAGCTGATCCCAGCAGATCACTTTCCTAGGCTGATATTTCTGAAGCTCAGAAAGTGGGGATGGAAACACCAGGGCCTGTACTCAGAGAACTCCTGCACTTAGCTGTAACGTGGGTTGGGTTTTGTGTGTGTTTTTTTTAGGATTAGCTTATTGTGTTGCCATTCTGGTTGTACCAGGGTCATACTTTAGGGGATTGGGTGAACTTGGCCAGATGCGGTTTATCCAACCAAGCATCATGAGAGAAATCATAGCTTAGTGCAGAAGATCAAGCTGGCCATCTTATACCCAAATATGAATCTGTTTGTTTAGTTCAGTGTTTCTCAACCTTGGCAACTTTAAGACAGGTGGACTTCAACTCCATGCTGGCTGGGGAATTCTGGGAGTTGAAGTCCACCTGTCTTAAAGTTGCCAAGGTTGAGAAACACTGGTTTAGCTTCTTATTTTAAGCAACCTACAATGTTCAGGCTTTGCTGAGCTTTTACTCTTTGCAATCCTTTGCTTGAATGTTGCTGGGAATGTTCCTGTTCCCACATTTATAAGAAATGGTGGGGGCGAGGAAGTGAAAGGATTGGTTGTCTCCAGCAGAAAAAAGATGGGTCATTTTTGAAACTACTACTACCATTCCTTTTAGTTCTTCATGCACAAGTAGTGTGTTTGGCACAGATCCTACTGTGAAGGTCCTATGGCTGAATCCTGCCCAAATCATTGTAGGTCCTGTTTTTTGGGCTACTTTATTTTCCAAAGGATGCTGAATGTAACGAATATTTAATATTTTCTCTGAATCTGTGTTCCCCCTGCCTTGGTGTACCTTCCTGACATTTAATACTGCTGCAGGATATCAATCCAAGTTCTCCATCTATGACTTTGACCTTTCCTTGCATCTTTCCACAGGGTGGTGAAGCCCATCCCCTCAGACTATGACATGATCAGCGAACGAGAGATTGCTGAGATCCAGGAAGCCTATGAACTGGGAGGCCTCTCTGAGGTGGTGACCCGAATCCAGTGCAGTTTGGAAGCAATCTGCAACACCCAGCTTGATATTGCGGTCACAGGAGAATCAGGGACCGGAAAATCCACATTTGTGAATGCCTTGAGGGGTATGAATGATGAAGAGGAAGGGGCTGCTGCAACAGGCGTGATAGAGACAACAATGCAGCCCACGCCGTATCCTTACCCTGGGCATACCAACGTCAGCCTGTGGGATCTCCCTGGTATTGGAACTCCCAACTTCAAGGCTGATAAGTACTTAGAAGCTGTGGAGTTTTCCCGTTATGATTTTTTTATCATCCTGGCTTCTGAACGATTTAAAGAAAACCACGTTCGTTTGGCCCAAGCCATTATCCAACAGGGAAAGCAGTTCTACTTTGTACGCACCAAGGTAGACAATGATTTGGACGCCGTGCAGAGAAAGAAGAATCCACCCACTGAAGCAGAAGTTCTGAAGGAGATCCGCGATGACTGCCGGGACAAGCTTTTCAAGGCTGGACTGAGTGATGCCAAGGTGTTCCTTCTCAGCAGTTTTGCAATCGACAAGTTTGACTTCCAGGTTTTTGTGGAAACTATGGAGCAAGAATTGCCAACCCATAAGCGCCAGGCTTTTCTCTTGTCTCTGCCCAGTGTCTCCATGGGGATCATAGAGAAGAAGAAGAAGCTCCTTCAACAGGAGGTCTGGAAGGTGGCTTTGGTTTCCAGCTTAGTAGCTGCAGTCCCTTTGCCAGGCCTGGCCTTCACCTGTGATGTTTCCATTTTGCTGAGGAAGTTGTCCACTTACCGGCAGGACTTTGGCCTTGATGCAGCATCTTTGACCCGACTGGCAGAACGTTCCAGGAAACCCATGGGGGTCCTGAGAGCAGAAGTGCACAGTTCTCTAGGGCGTAGCATCAACAAGGATGTGGTGATCAAGTTGCTGGGAAAGGCCACTGGTACAAGCCTGGTGGTGGCCAATCTTTTCATCCATCGAATCCCGATTTATGGAGCCCTGGCCTCTGGGGGTATTTCTTTTCATACCACGTATTCCATGTTGAACCAGTGCCTGGAAGAGCTGGCTGCTGACTCCCAACGTGTTCTTATGAAGGCCTTTGAAAGTGACGTCTGATGTGGCTACAACAGTTTACCCATCTGGTCTCTTCCAGGTGGGCTACACCTACAGTTCCCATCATTCTCAGTTGCCCTGGCTTTTGCCTGCAGTAGAATCAGATGACTTTCCTTCATCCCATTTTTGATCTTCCTTAGACGCCTTGTCATTGACACTTCCTCACTTAGCTTCTATCACAAACAAGCTGCTAAGTACTGTTGCCTATCAAGTCTTGAGGACTAGGAACAAGCATTTGCTTTGGCTTTGATCTTCTGGAGAGCAAGTTTAGAGGAGCTGCTTTGTCTCAGAATGTTCCATCAGCCCTGTAATTATTTACTATTTTAAATGTATTGCCCCTCTCTCTTCCGGCATGGACCTATGGAGTTTGAATGAGAGGTTAAGGGTTTTGTTGCAAATTACTGCCCCAGCCTTGGGATGGCCAACCAGAAATGCAGAAAGAGGAGGAGAAAAAGAGGGTGCAATATTTGATGGGGTGTAAATCCTTGTCTAGTCATATTTTTCAGAGTTGGATCCCAGTGTAAGCCAAGGGGAAGCCTTGGTTGGAACACAAGGATGAATCTAAGATTTCTCTGTTGCTTTCTTTCTGGTGGCGCTCCCTTGGCTCGCCACTAGAGGTTGGTGCTGTGCGTTGGAATAAAAAACATCTCGCTCAGCCTTTCTCAACCTCAACGATTTTAAGCTGTGTGGACTTCAACTCCCAGAACTCCCCAGCCAGCATGCTGGCTGGGGAATTCTGGGAGTTGAAGTCCACACAGCTTAAAATTGTTGAGGTTGAGAAGGGCTGAGCTAGATAGATGTTGAATTGGTGTGTGTTTGTGCAGGAGTGTATGTGCACCGAACGTATATAAAATTGCATGCTGAGCAAATTATCAAACAAGGCCCTCCCCTTTCCTTCCTGTTACCTCCCATGTTATTTCCCAAACATCATTAATAAAAAGATGTAAGAGAAAACCTATTAGATCTCAGATTCTTTGAAATGTCATCCCATGTCAACATCGTTAGAGCAGTTTAGATGACAGTCTTGCCTCCTAGATACAGTAGCGGTATTAAACCTATTAGACCAGTGTTTCTCAACCTTATCAACTTCAAGATGGGTGGACCAACTCCCAGAATTCCTTAGCCAGCATGACTGGCTGTAGAATCCTGGGAGTTGAAGTCCACAGATCTTGAAGTTGCTGAGATTGAGAAACACTGTATTAGAGACTGAATGTACTCATTTTACTGCTTATATATTTGGTGGTGGGAAGGAGAAGAATGAAAAATTACACTGCTGCAGCTTGGAGTTGAATTTTGGCAGTGTACTTTTGGGAGAATTGGTTGTGAGAACCCCTAAATAGGTTGTGGGTCTATGCTCATCTGAGTGGCTGCTGTCCACTGTCCTAAATCAGATTTATGTCTGCTCATAGGCCAAACAAAATGAAAAATAACATCTTTCTAAAACAAATTCCAGTCCCAGAGAGGTGGTGTTACTTTGAAGGAGCAGCTACCAAGAGGTGGGGTTAGGTTGATTTCATATCATTTAGAATAAGCTCCTTGGAAACACACAGTGAACTTTTCCTGTTTATAACTGCACAGTATTGCCAACTCACCTTGGGTCTCAAGAGAAAAGCAGATTGTCAGATTAAACTGAGACTAAAACAGAGCAGGGCTGTTGCGACCCGGCATAAAGATCTAGGAATCTGGTGGATTGGAGAAGACTCCTAGGAAGACATTCTTGCTGGGTTCCCACAACCTGTTTAACCTTAAAATCCAGATAAGAAAGTGCAGTTGTATTCTCATAACATGCTATGGTTTCATGTAATACCTGGCTTGCTTGCTTATTTATTTATTTATTTATTTATTTATTTATTTATTTATTTATTTATTTATTTACAGCTATTTGTACTGTATGCCTCTTACTCACTAGACTCTAGGTCACTCTGGTTCACTAAATGACACCAAACTGGTGGTTAAGACAGCACATACAGTAGTTTCTTGTGACAAGCTGAATCACAAATGACTCAACTCTGTTTTAACCTAGCTAAGTATGTTGTCTGAACCTTAGCCTCCTGGTGTTAAAAGTTCAACCATAGCTAGTTGAAGTTAGGTTTCCAGAGAAGGTGCTGTCATGCTAAAATCGACTTACTTATATCTTAAAACCATTCTAGGAATGATTTTGGAGAAGACCTGAACCTCAGTACAGCAGTTGAAGGAACTGACACTCATGGGCTTTCACAAGGTTGCCCAAATGTCTCATTGCTTGCTTGCTTGCTGGCCAAACGGTTGCACGTGTTGCAATTTTAACTGCCTGGTTGTTTGGAAATACTGCGTCCTGTGGGCTAACTGTACATAATACAATATATATTCTTCATTCAAGTGATGCAGGGAAAGGAGGAGACAGGACTGGACCATAGGTAGAGTTTCACCAAAATTGAGACAGCTCTTTTGAGAGGGTATAAAAAAAATTGAACAAAGCGATGTGGCATTACATTTGGCTTATTCAGTGAAAGCCAGAGAAGCAGGAAACTCCACCCCTCTGCTTATCCATTTGAAGGAGGGGCAGTCCAACTGTCAACCTGGCTTGGCCATATTTCGCTAGGAATATGTTCCAGGACATCCCTTCATCTCAGCAAGGTCATCAACTGCCGGTAAGATAATACAAACTGGTGGATTGCCGATTCACTTTCTTTAGCTTCTTATTTTAAGCAACCTGAAATGTCCAGACTTTGCTCAGCTTGTATTCTTTGAATTCCTTTGCTTGGGATATACCTGATCCCTCATTTTATAAGGAACGATAGGTAGAGGGGGGGCGAAGGAGTTCAGGGGTTGGTTGTCTCCAGCAGAAAAAGGATGGGGTCAGTTCTGAAACTCTCCTCTTCCTTGCTCTTTAGGCACAATTAGTATTTTTGCTACAGATCCTACCCACAAAGCTCCTGTGGCAGAATCCTGCCCCATCCGGTAGATACTCATTTCTGAAACTGATTGTGGACCCATTCTTTGTCTCCAAAGCATATTATAATTTGCCGTGTTCCCCCCTTCTTTGATAGAGTTGCTGTGATGGTTAAAGAGTCCATTGCAATCTTCATTTTCTGTCTTGGCATAGGTAAGTGCAGATTATTTCTCTCTGTTCTTGTGTGTGTATAAGACACACCTGAAGCCCCCCAGTTTAAGTATAGTTTGGCATTTGAAATGCTATCAATGTATTGTTTTAAACTAAAGTTGTCTGGATGGTTTATAAAGTTAAAGCAAAGATGAAGTCTTCAAGTTGGGGTTGGAGTCTGGTGATGCATCTATTCAGCTTTCTCAGGATGGTATGGAAAGGATTTCCTGGTGCCTCCTTCCATTTTTTTCACTTCCACTCCAACCTCCAGTCCTGTGGTTTCTCGTTTAAGGACCAACACAGTCTGTGACCTACTAATATATATATATGTGTGTGTGTGTGTGTGTGTGAGAGAGAGAGAGAGAGACAGAGAGAGATCAGTCAAGGTCAGTTGAAGACCTTAACACTGAAGACATTTGTTTTCAAAAGTCTGGCAACATAGACCCAGAAGTTCATGTATTGTTTTAAATAATAAGATGTATCAATGCTTGTCATTCCAGGCAGTAAAACTACTCAGTTAAAATACAGTCCCCATTGGATTCCCCATCCATTTAGCGGGCTATATCCTGCATTATTGTTTTTAAGAATGCCATTCACATGGGGGGCAAGGAGAAGAAACCAGTGGATCTCAACACTGGTTCATAGACACAAGCATCCTTCTTGAACCAAATGTCCAACAGATGCATTGCACTAACTCCCATCATCTCTAGCCAGCATAGTTTCATGTTACTAGGTTGGGAAGGTTGACTAGATGGTTACACAGCAAACAAAGGGGAATTAAAAATGAAAAGTCTGCATTTGCACAACTCACTTAACAGATCAGTTATGCCTAGTAGCTATATTTGCACAACATGCTAAACTTGCTGACCCTTAACCTTGATTCATTAACCTCGATTAGCCTTAGCTAGTTTATTGTATGCCTGGGTTACCATGCTGTGGGAAAATGGGGTTTGGATTGCTTATGTTCTGGTGCACCGGAATTTTTATTTGTTTCAAACCCATTTATAGAAGTAAAAAAATGTGTATGACAATAGTCACCATGTAATGCAGCCTCAACTTTAATCATCATCATAATTGAGAAAGGAAAAAAATAAAGCCTGGGAAATTATGTTCGAAACAGAACAACTCCAAAAATGTGACTGGAAAGTCTTTTTCTTGGCTTTTTTTTGGTGTGTGTGTGTGTGTGTGTGTGTGTGTGTGTTGGACTTGAAATATTGACATATCCAGAAGGCACTGATGCAAATCAAATGTAGTTTTTCTCATGTTAGGGTTGCACAATACTTTTTTAGCTAGCCCCTTGCCACAAAAATTTAAAATGTTGAAGTGTTAATAGAATCAAAATAGTGGGGATGTAGCCAAGAATCGTACGCAACTCCAACACACAATTGACCCAGAGACGGTTAAGCATCTTGCTGATTTCAGTCAAAACTGTGGTTTGTTGTTGTTCAGTCGTTAAGTCATGTCCAACTCTTCGTGACCCCATGAACCATATTGCGCCAGGCCTTCCTGTCCTTAACTGTGGTGAGCAGAGGACAAACTGAAACTCTGAGTTGCACCTCCATCAGCAAGGCTATTGCAACCAGCCAGTCCTTCTTAAACATTCTGTGACATGCCCAGTATATACAAAGCAGTTTTTTTTGGTATTAATCGGAATGTAAGATCACAGGAACAAAATTCATGTTAGTCAAATCAATTCTCTGCTGATTTATGGTTCCATGTAATGCCCAAACCAGAAAAATGATTAATTCAACAGTTAGCTGAACTTTATTTGTGGTCCAAACCAAAACATCCAGCATATTACAATACCGTATAATCAAGTAAGAACAAGGGGAAAAACCAGGAGATTAAAGAGTTATTATAATTAGAATGTTTTCAGATGAAATTTACAGCCGGAGGATGACGCCTAGAGCAAACCTAAGACACTGCGTGTATTAATGCAATCAGGAGAACCAGGAAAGAATGTAAAAAGGAAAACATGAATCAGCTTAAGGAAAATAAATTAATAAATGGCTAGATAATTAATTGTCTCACAGCAATAGCGATGCTTCTTGACATTTTGGTGAAGCACAAGCGTAGTATCTATTCTCATCAGTTTGATTAACTCATTTCCCAGGAGAAGTTACTGTGTGCGCCAAACCAAACCAATGATACATTTTTCCTTAAAGGATGAGAAGATGGAGTTACTGTATGCCTTAAAGAGCTCTACAGATCTATCTGGATAGATCTCCTGAAAGCATGCTTAGCTTGTGGGTGATGTACAATTTAGTGATATGGTGCTAGAATTTACCACCCTCTTAAGATGGCTATTGCAATCTTCCCAAATTGGTGTGGTACATTCGTATGGGGACTGCCATTCCAAAATTCCCAGCCAGATTTGGAAAGGCTGGGTGATGCCTGGCAGATCATGCAGAACTGAGCTAGGAATGATCAGAAACCCAGTCCCACCATATCTGGAGCATGCCCGTTTGGAAAGATTACAAAATTACATTATTCAGTGGAGATAATGCTGAATATTGATTCTTGTCATCCATATCTTTTTCTTCAGCCAATGGCTTGGAATGTCATAAGTGCTTAGTTAATGAAGGAAACTGTTCGATGGCCCAAGTGGAAGTTTGCAAGCCCAACCAAAATGCTTGCTTCTTTGTGATCAAGAAGTACCATGGATGTAAGTCTTGTTCTTTAAAGGTTTTGTGTGTCTGTGTGTGTGTCCCTTTGAGTCAGTTTTTGACTCCTGGTGACTTCCTGGACAAGTCTCTGCAGTGTGCTTGGCAAGATTTCAGAGGAGGCCTGCTATTGCCTTCTTCCCAGGAGTGAGAGAGAGCAACTGGCCCAAGGTCACCCAGCTGGCTTTGTGCCTGAGGTGGGACTAGAACTCACGGTCTCCCAGTTTCTAGCCTGGTGCCTTAACCGCTACACCAAACTGGCTCTTCTTTAAAGGTCAGAAATACATTTGCAGTGATTTGGCTGTATTTTGCTCCCTGTTTGTCAAAGACAAAGAACAGATTCCTTTTTTTTCTCCAAGTTCTTCAAGAGTCAGAAGCAGATTGCTGCTAGAGATATACTGTGTGGAGAGGATGGTTTGGAATATAAAAGGGATTGTAGGTCAGCAGCTCAAAGTATTGATTCCCCTTGCTCAATATTCTATAGAGCAGTGTTTCTCAACCTTGGCAACTTTAAGATGGGTGAACTTCAACTCCCAGAATTTGAGGCTGGCTGGGGAATTCTGGGAGTTGAAGTCTACCCATCTTAAAGTTGCCAAGGTTTAGAAACACTGCTCTACAGAATCTTGGGGTAGCATTCCACTGAGGGTTCAGATACCATGTGGGTACCAATAAACAAAGATTTAAATTGCCAAATCAAATTTTTGAGGTATTTTGCAACCTTGGAAAGGGGTAGTTTAAAAAGTGGGAATGGGAAATCTTTTGTCTCTCAGAGGCCAGTCCTCAACCCCTTGAAAAATGCCAAAATGTGAGGAAATTGGTCAGAAATATGCTTCTGTTGTTGGTTTTTGAGTTAGGGTAGGGTTGGAGAGGGAGTTGCTGTTCGCATTCCCACTCTGAATTTTGGATAACAAGCAAACAAAATCAATTCTCTCAAAATTCAGCCATTTTGCCACCAAATTTTAGCAGCATGATCTCAGGTATTTTGGGGGCACAGGTTGCTGTGTTTGGTTTAGATAGTAGGTCATCCTAGGCACAGGGGTCTGTTACAAGCCACAGCTTGTCATGATATTGTGCAAATTACATAATCCATGGCATTCATGTGGTGATGTCACAACATTCGTGAGATCATTTGCCCCCTTGTCCCCCAGAGGATGACTTTGTGGGTCCAGGTCTAAATGGACTAACAGTCTAGCACAACATCTGGGATCTTCCAGGCTAATTTCTTCAAAGAAATACATGCATACCTTCTCTAAAAGCAACCAAGTAATTTTTCTCTAGCTCCTACAAAATTAAATAAGGAACAACAGCCATTAGCCACCAGCTCTCAAAGGCAATTCAATAAATGTCAGGCTTGTGAAGTAGTTCAGACAAGAAGCACACCCAGGAGTACTAGCTCTATCTTTATTGTAAGGTTACATTTACAGAATCTTGCAAGTCTGAAAGTACATCTCTCCCTCTCGCCTTCACAGTCCAGGAAACTAGGGAGGGTCCCTTCTGAGACACTTGCCACGCCCCAATTCCTTCTGCAGACTCAGGTGACATTTATCTGTTGTCTAGTCTTCCTCCTGTCTCCCAAGGTCATTCCCACATACTATTACAATACAGTAAGTCACTTCATAGATTGCAACCAACTGTACAAGATAATTCTACAAATCCCCAAAGACTCTTCAGATAGTACTTCCACCTGATGGTAAGTAATCTTGTAATTTATTCTTTTCTCTGTAGTGAGCGCAGATACGGCCAAACAGGGCTGTGGATCCTCAAATGCTTGCCGACGGTACTCTGCGGGAACGAAGGGTTCCTTGTTCCGAACCATGTGGTGTTGCTCTTTGAATCTTTGCCAACCTGTGCATTTGCAAGGTATGTAAAAGGGCAAGCAACAGGTGCATGTCAGGAACCCAGAATGTAACACCTGCTGAGGAAGTCTAGGTGGCTTGTGGGTTTGTGACTTCGTAGCCAAGTGATTTTGGGAGCCAGAGACAAAGTTCCTTGAACATGTCAACTGTGTTCCATGGCAGTGAAAGAAAACAAATTCAGCCCAAGATGCTGCAAGTGTTATGTGTACAAAAATGCTGCACGGTCAAGGGAGTGTGCAGGGGTGCCATATGCATAAAAAAAGTGCAGAGATTTGATCACGGTGTCTCGGCCACTATCTTGAGTTTTTTGACCACACCCCATGGACCTCCTTATGCAAGGTGAAGTTCTGATGCAGAGGGGTGGAAGTCAGCCTTGTGTTCTTCTTTGTATTTTTGGTGCCTTCGAGTCAAATCTTGCTAGCAACTACAAGGACATGTCCCTGCAGTTTTCTTGGCAAGATCTTCAGAAGTGGTTTGTCATCGCCTTCCTAGGGCTGGGAGAGAGGGACTGGCCCAGAGGCAACCATCTGGCTTCATGGGACTAGAACTTATGGTCTCCCGGTTTCTAGCCTGGTGCCTTAACCATGACACCAAACTGGTTCTTGGTGCTTTTTTGAAATGCTCCATTTCATTTTGCCAGAGATTATGGGGAGGCTGAGAAAGGAAGAGAAGAGAATGCAGACCTAAATAGCCAAGAGTAGTGGGTGGGTCAGTAGACAACATATCTCATCAACTGTAACATCAACTATCTAAGAAAGAGAGTGATCAATATTTTAGACTGCACTTTAGACGAACGGCCTATTGGGATCCTTACATTAAAACAATGTATTTCATGGGTGGTCAGAGCCCCAAAACTACATATAATACAGCCCTTTATCTGAACAAAACATTACAATTGAGAACTGCCTCTTTGGATCTGACAGGGGTAAATTGTAGGGGTGACACAGAAATAAGATTTGCGTTTTCTTTTACTTATGTCTTTTACTCCATTTTCTAACATATGGCCTTATTACCGTTCTGTATTTTGTATTCTGATATGACTAATCAATAAAGTATTATTATTATTACAACAATTGTAACTTAGCCCAGGTGAAGAGAAATCTGGGAAGAAGCATTTCAAAGCATTCAAAGAGACTTACCCTTAATGAACTCACTATTACTGAAGCTGGGGATTTCCTATTACAGTTTTCAAGATTCTGGATGTACTGCAGATTAGCAATAAGCCTTAGAATAAGACTAGCTGAAGTCTGTAGTTCTTGCTTCCTTGAAACTTGCCTGGTTTCACAATTTCCCTTCCTCCTTGGGGTTTTCCATCCCATTTCTACTGACTAGATCAGTGTTCCTCAACCTTGGCAGCTTTAAGCCGTGTGGACTTCAACTCCCAGAATTCCCCAGTCAACATTTTGTGGTCATGTAGCATGCTCTTATGGTTGGATTCTGGGGAGGAGAGGACTTGACCCCTTTAGTCCCCCCCGCACTTTTATACTTCTTTTAATGATTTCTCCAAACTTGCTAAAAGCATCCCCTTGTTTGAGAGTCCCTCCTTTGCAGTCTGCACCACTCACTTTTTGAATTTGCTCTTAAAAAGAGGATAACTAATGCCATTTCTCTGGCTCTTCCTGGGCCTGGCCCTGTCTGAGAGGCTTTTGGAGCCACAAAAATGATGCTGAGGTCCAAAGGTCTTCCTACCCCATTCCAACAGAATTGGAAGATAGCAAAGCCCAGGCTAATCAGTGTCCTGTAATGGCAGAAGGGTCTCTAACTCCAGACTGCTAGGTGGAAATTGATACTTGCAATATCTCCTAGGGAATAAAACAATCCCTCTGCAGTCCTTCCTGCCACAGACCCTGGGGTCCTTTCCCACTTGCACGAAGCATGGCACATACATGGTCATTTCCCGTGGGTGAGAAAGCCTAAGTCCTCTTTGGCTGTGCTACCCTTAAGTTATGTTTTCCCTCTTCTTCCAACACTGTCCAAGGACAGTCTCAGGTGTATAAATTCTGTTAGATTTTTGTCACTCATTACCTTGGATGGAAGTCAAGTGGCAGTTAAGTAGACCCAGAGGTAATAGGCAGGACAGGGGTTGGCAACGGGGACAGCCGATGTCATGCTGATTCAAGGATCAGCATGACATTCAATTCTAATTCTAATTCATCCTAATTCAAGGATGAACGGAGGGCAGCATAGCTCAGAAACGGTGAAAGGGCCAAAGTGCCAGACCCTGCTAGTCATGTTGCTTGAACTAATTTGTAGGGGTCTCTGTCTCCTTCTCTTACTTTTTTGTGTACCCTGAGGGCATCAGGAGAACTTTAAAAATTTGCACATTAATCTTTTGGTAGGTTCTGGTATGTTTGCATATATATATTGACGGTGGTTTGATTGTCCCCAATTATGGAGCTCAATCTACAAATTGAGTGAGTTCTTCCATTCTCTCCTCTCCCTGCCTGTCATTTTAAACAGTCAACCGAGATGGATTGCAAAACGGGGTGGTGTGTCAAGGTTGCATTGGGAGCCCAGCAGAATGTGGTCTAACGGCCCCTTCGAAGCAATGCTATGGGAGTGCAGATCAGTGCGTGCAGATTTCCCAGCGCTTCCTACCAGGTACAAGTGGGTGTCGATGTGAGATAACTCGGCAGGGTTGTGTGACAAAACACACAACTTCTCTGTTCCAGTTGGTTGGCAGGAGGTTTATTCTTGATTTCCGTGTGTCACTTTGTAATTTTCTACCATAGTGAAAAATAGCTATTTTCCTATTGAATTAAAGAAAATAATAGAATTAAAAGAAACCTCTCTCTTTAAGGTGCAGCAATTTATTGTGTAAGTGTAGTTCATGAGCAGTTTAGGCACAATTCAACTCTATCCCTTAGCTACACTGAACAAGTAGCACAAATTTAGCAGGAAGCTTTTAATTAAAAGCACAAGACCTCAAGCTTTTATTTTATTTAAGTGGCTGGCCAACCTGCAAATTTACTGAGTAAACATTACAGCTGGATTCTGGCTGTACCATGCTTAAGAAATACTCTGGAGAACCAGTGTTTTAAATCCACTTCCAGTTAACTACAGAAACATTAGACATTGCAAATTGAAAGCAAACTTAGTCTGGCACAGCCACGTAACAACTCTGCAATTGCCCTATAGAAAAGTTATATATATTTTTCTATATAATAGAAGAATACATGGAATTATTTTTAGATGAATGGTTAGAGTACTGCATATAAATTTTTAGCTAAAAAACGTTGAACAGACCAGTGTTTCTTAACCTCAGCAACTTTAAGCTATGTGGACTTCAACTCCCAGAGTCTGGGGAATTCTGGAAGTTCAAGTCCACACAACTTAAAGTTGTTGAGGTTGAGAAACACCTATCTAGTTAAATGTTAAATTGCAACTGGTGTGTGTCTGTGCAGGTGTGCGTGTGCATTGAATGTACATAAAATTGCATGCTGAGTAGATGATCAAACAAAGACCCTTTCCTGTTTCCTCCCATGCTGTAGTAATGTTTCCCAAACGTCATTAATAAAAAGATGTTAGAGAAACACTTCTATTACATCTCAAATTCTTTGAAATGTCATCCCATGTTGACATTATCAACTTTAAGATGTGTGGATTTCTCATCATTTTCAACTTTAAGATGTATGGACTTCTCAACCTTATCAACTTTAAGATGTGTGGACTTCAACTCCCAGAATTCCTGGCTGGCTGAGGAATGCTGGCTGAGGAATTCTGGGAGTTGAAGTCCACAGAGTTGCTGAGGTTGAGAAACACTGGAATAGACTATGATAGACTATGATACTGAGGCATACAAATCATTGGATGATTGTCCTCTTCAGGGGAAGAGCTAGAACCCATCATAAAGGGATGTGGAAATAGTTCCTTCAAAGATGTGCAGGTGCTCTACCAGATTGGGAGAGATGTTGCCTTTCTTGACCAAAAGGTCTGTGGCCAGTCCAACTGCAATAATAGGAGTTTTCCAGGTAAGTCCAATAAAGTCATTGTACTTTTTTTTCATCTTATTCTGTCATATTGTCAAGTCCCTGAATCTTTTGAAATAGGGTAATATAGAAATAGATGTGTACATAAATTTAAATATCAATTAATAAATATCAATATAAACCCCATAACCATATCCAGTCCACCACTGGATGGCAACAAAGCAGTATGGAAATGTAATGAATTAATAACATAATATACTCTGCTTGGAACTTTTACTAATGCCATATTGAGTAATAATTGCACAACCTCAGTAATTATCAGTTTATCCACAGATAATTTTGTCTTTTTGGAAAATGTACCTTTATTTTAAATAAAATAAAAGGATGGTGATGATGAGGATGAGGATGATAATACTAATGACAAAACAAGTGTAGAGTGATGTTGAGAGGGAAGAGGGAAATAAATATCTCTATATTTATATATCCGTATAGTTTTCTAATGGAAAAAAAATAAAAATAGAGGCAGAGAAACAAACAAACAAAAGAAATGTAATGAATTGCGCTGACTGGTAAGTGATTTGGATTTTTTTGCAGCCCAGATCTGGTAGCCCTACATGAATATATTTTTTCCCCCGGAAGGAAATTGTTAACACCCTCCTTGTGAGCTCTTTGAGGTAGTCCAGACAGGAAACCAAAACCATGAGGACTAACACTACCTTTATTTAAGGTTACAGTAACAGAATCTTGCTAGTCTGAAAGCCCTTCTCTGCTCCTTTACTTTTACTTGCCAGAAAACTAGGGAGAGTCCCTTCTGAGAAGGTTCTCCACACCCATTCCTTCTGTGGGCTGAGATATCTCGTCTGACGGTTGCCCTGGCTGTGGCTCTTCCTCCTTTCTCCCAATGTTATTTCCACAGCCCATCACATGGTTGCATCAGTTGGACCAAGTTTCCTAGTCCAGATTGCCCTTTCCCTTGAAGGAGTCACCAAGTCTTGACTCATCACGAGGTCTATCTTGCGCTAGCATGTTATCACCTCCCTGCCCCTCCCTATTTGTTGCTTTGTCGGTTTGCTTCAAGCTGACACACAGTTCTGCAGATCCTGTTTGGTTGTAGAAGTTCACGTGTAGGAAATGGACCCATGGCTTGCAAGCAGAAAGAAAGAAAGGTTTTTATTTATTTGAGAGTCAGTTTGGCCTAGTGGTGAAGGCACCAGGCTAGAATCCAAGAGATGGTGAGTTCTAGTCCCGCCTGAGGCATGAAAAACCAGCTGGGTGACTTTGGGCCAGTCCCTCTCTCTCAGCCCAACCCACCTCACAGAGTTGTTATTGTGAGGAAAATAGGAGGAGGAAGGAGTACAGTACTAGGTGTGTTCACCGCCTTGAGTTATTTATAAAAATAATAAAGGCGGGATTAAAAAAAAATGGAATCCCTGAAGTGCCATTCAGAGGGACTGAGTCAAAATGCTCTTACTGAAAAGCAGCAACTGGATCACTTTTAGAACATTTTCCAAGAAAGCGATAGGCATATCAGTGGTTTTTGGTTTTGCTTTATTTTAATTGGCTGTAGGAATTCTTTTGCAATGCTTTTATGTGATTGTTTTGTGTTTCCATACCTTTTATTTTATAAACCACTTAAGATTATTTGGAAAAAGGTGGGAATGAATGAATGACTGAAGACAATGAAGACCAGCTTTCTACTGGGCTTAGTTATAAGCTTACAATAAGTAAAACCTCTACAGCTATTTAACTACTCTAACTTTCTAACTGCTTCCATTTCATCTGCTTTCCTTCGGGCCTCCTGGGTTCCCCTTGCAGTTGGTAGAAACCATGATCTCTGCTGCAGCTTCTTTTCCTTCTACCTGCAGAGATACCTGCCGGACTGCCCAATGGGCTACAGTGCTACACTTGTCGAGATTCAGGGCATGGGGAGTGTGCCCTCAACAAATTGCAGCGTTTGAAATGCACTGGAGCCATGAACCGGTGTGTGCATATCATCAAAGCAGGTAAAGAGAAGGCCTAGAAAGGGAGTAGGTACAAAAGGGAGGGAAAGACAAAAGTTCTGTATCCCAACAAATTGCACGGAATTGTTCGGCAGTATTTTGCTGCCGGATGGGACGCGCAGGGAGACTAATCGAAAGCTAAATGCATTATGTTTTGAGGTTAGCCAATTGCTCTCAAGAGCTGGTTTACACATAACACCTAGCCGGGTTTTTTAAACTATGATTCCGTGAACAAGCCATAGAGGTTTGGTTTGTGTGTAACTTTAAGCCATTATGGCTGGTCACACATTGCAGTAGGCCAAAATTAAACCAACCGCGTGATAGCTTAGCATTTTATGTGATCCAGGCGGATGACTAGGAATGGCTGGAGATTTTTAGAAAGTTCAGAGCTTTAATCTTCACACGTACTGCGTCAATGAAGGAGGCTGATTGAAATGTGAATGGTGGGATCAGAAGCACCAGACTGGTTGCCTTGTGAGATCTGATCAGAAGCATAAGAGTGAAACTACCGACTGCTGTGTTGAAGCCTTTTGCCATGATCATTTTGCATATTTGTGAATAAACACGCACATTATAACATGTCCATATTTTCCAGAGAACTCCGTTCAAGCAGAGCCAAACCAGGATAGGTGGTTTGGAGAAGTGTGGTGATCATAACAGTGAAAGTTTATGATACAGCAGACTTTCACTGTTATTATCACTGTACTTCTGCAAGTGGTGAGAAATTCCAGGGGCACCATACAGTACCTGGTGTCTGGAGGTAGCATATCTATTTATTATCTATCTATCTATCTATCTATCTATCTATCTATCTATCTATCTATCTATCTATCATCATCATCATCATCATCATCATCATCTATTGTTTAGCTATCATCTATCTATCTATCTATCTATCTATCTATCTATCTATCTATCTATCTATCTATCATCATCATCATCATCATCATCTATTGTTTATCTATCTATCTATCTATCTATCTATCTATCTATCTATCTATCTATCGTCTGATCTATCTAATCTATCTATCATCTATCTATCATCTATCTGTCTGTCTGTCTGTCTGTCTGTGTCTGTCTGTCTGTCTGTCTGTCTGTCTGTCTATCTATCTATCTATCTATCTATCTATCTATCTATCTATCTATCTATATCATCTGATCTATCTAATCTATCTATCTATCATTATCATCTATCATCTATCATCCGGATCTATCTATCATCTGTTTATCACCTCTATCTATATCCATCCATCCATCCATCTCCAGGCACCAGGTAGATGAAATCATTCCTGTTGAAGTAGTACAGCAAAACGGCTTCCCTTCAAGAGAAACTGCCTCTCACATTATTATGTGACTTGCAGTTCTCTTCTCACATCTGGAGTATGTCTCCTGCAGAAGCCCATGCGTGGGGTTCTGCGAAAACAGGCAATTCTTCTTTTGATGCAATGCAAAATTCCCCCTGTGGGGATGGATCATTGGGCACAAAATTTTAATAGCACTATTTGTCTAGGTTCCCTTGGTAGTTCAATCAGAAAATTGTGTTAAAAAAATATAAATTTAACCACTGCTACATACATTTAACTATTGTTACTGTTTTCCAGAAAATAAAAGCACAGCTGTGACCATCCAGAAAGGCTGTGCCACGGAGTCCATGTGCAGGAGAGACACAGATATATATCTTAGACTGAAGGGAGAAGATTCTCATGCAGAATGTTGTAAAAGGAATCTTTGTAACAAAGCCCATAGTCTTTCCAGCCCA
Organism: Python bivittatus; assembly: GCF_059951505.1. NCBI lineage: Eukaryota > Metazoa > Chordata > Lepidosauria > Squamata > Pythonidae > Python > Python bivittatus. Next base: position 5,187,265 of record NW_028277054.1, read on the forward strand.
GAACTGATGACAATTCTCAGTTTATGGTTGGTGCTGAAGGTCTATCAATAACTATCATTGGTTCATGGATATCCCAGATAGTTTCACCTGTGGCACAGATATAAATTTGGGATGTTTTGGTGGTTTTTTGCATCTGCCATTCAAATGCATAACTTTCGTTGCCCTGTGTGATCTCAAAATGTTGCCTTTCTTTCTCCCAGTTTGCACACCAAGAACATGAAATTTCACTTGAGTTGACCTCAACCTCAGGTGACACAAAGATCTCTAAGTAATTTTCTTGGCAACAATGCAGAAGTGGGTTGACATTGTCTTTCTCCAAGATATTTTTCTCAACTTTCCAGTTGAGACTAAAACCCTGGTGGTCTCCATCCAAATAATTACGAGATCCTGATCAGGCAGCAATACAGCTAGTGAAACTATAAAGCAGTGTTTCTCAACCTTGTTGTTGTTGTTCAGCCGTTAAGCCGTGTCCAGCTCTTTGTAACCCCATCAACCTTGGCAACTTTAAAATGGGTGGATTTCTATTCCCAGAATTCTCCAGCCAACTGGGAGTTGAAGTCCACCCATCTTAAAGATGTCAAGGTTGAGAAACACTGATCCAGACAGACAGGCTCTGCTCAGGTTCTGGTGCTTCTGTAGCACAGTCAGTGCCTCCACCCAGACAGGCCCACCACCCAGACATCTCATCCAACACTATCTAATGATGTTGAGCAATGATCAGAGTTTTTCCTCAGGATTTTTTTTTTTTTGATACAATTAAACATTCAGACCATTTTGGATAGCTGTGATCAACACGTGGATTCTTTCAGATGATTTTTGAGGGTGTGGGTGGGCAAATCAAAGCCACAATTCCCCTGTGAGACATGGACACTGCTAGCACACATGGTTGGAGATACTTCCTCCATCACATCCCACTTTTATTTTTCGATCTGATGACTTTGGATGGCAGGTGGCAGAGGTTTGGGTTTGGGGGCTACCCATGGCAGACTTTGGTTGCAGATTCAAGGTCAATCAAAACAGTATGTAGAGTAAGTGGCTTCATTTTGATTCTTGGGTTTTTAAACATCGGTCATGTCCTCTGTGTTGGCAGAGATCAACTTCTTGTCATCGAATGATAAACAAGCAAATAAATGGGCTTTTATTGCATTAAGCCTGAGAACCTCCTGTTGTTCTTGAACTGGAAAAGTGTGGCTGAGATGGGTCTGCAAAGCAATTGATCGGTGGGCCATGTGGAAGGGCGAATTCCCCACCCCGAGCGAGCAGGCCTTTCTTTTCCCTCCTGGGATCCGGAGGTGGTGCCTGGGAAAGAAACAGCCCCCCCTCCTCCATTGGAGAGGTTGTCCTATAAAATGGGACTGAAAGCAAGCTTGGGGGGGGGGCAAGAAAGGGGTCACGCCAAGAAGACCGCAGGGAAGCGGGAAAGAGAAACCTCCAGCCCAAAGGCGAGCAGGTCAGCCAAGAAAACTGCAAATTCCTGGAGCTGCAAGACCGGCTGAGAGATGGGGAGGAAAAGAGCCCGGCTGGAGTCTGCAAGGGCAGCTCCCAAAAGAGAGGACCGGGGCTGCTGGGGAGGGGGAAAAACCCACTGGCAAGTGTACGGAAAAGTGAAAAGGGTTTGGCTGCAAGAGCTGAAGACCTGGGTGAAATGGAGTTAAGGAACAGTTAACTTAGTGTTACAAGCATAGAGTGATTACTATATTTACTAGAATACTATGTTTAATTTATAGGATGTTATATGGTCCATATCAGTGTTGTCCAAACTTGGCCACTTTAAGATGAGTGGACTTCAACTCCCAGAATTCCCCAGCCTGGCTGGGAGTTGAAGTCCACTCATCTTAAAGTGGCCAAGTTTGGACAACACTGGTCTATATAAAGGAAAGGAGTTGAAGGAGGTTACCTAGGATAGACAGACAGACAGACAGACAGCTACCTGGCCATCCCTCTGACAACAAACACCAGTAGCTAGTCAAAAGCCCGACTTCGCACAGCACACTCACTTTAACTCTGGTTCCTTTGTTATTAAAACCCTGACTGTGCACTCTCCAAGGATAGAAACAGAGTCGAGAAGACAGAACCAGCTTCAGACTAATTATATTTAAATTAAAGGCTGGAGGTTGTTGTTTCTTTTCTCCTCCAGAGAAGTGACGGCAGTTTCAACAAAGGATTCAACAAAAGATGAATACTTCTTTTTGCGTATCATTCAACAGGTTTGGTAGGCTTTGGAGTTGTTCTCTAAACCTGCCAAACTTGGTTTCCTAGAAGTGGTACTGAATTCCTATGTTTACACTTAATAGGAAGCAAAACCTATTCAGACCTTCCTTCCTTCCTTCCTGCCTGCCTGCCTGCCTGCCTGCCTGCCTTCCTGCCTTCCTGCCTTCCTGCCTTCTTCTCTCCCTCCCTTCTTCCCAACTGTCTTCCTTCCTTCCTGCCTGCCTGCCTGCCTGCCTGCCTGCCTGCCTTCCTTCCTTCCTTCCTTCCTTCCTTCCTTCCTTCCTTCCTTCCTTCCTTCCTTCCTTCCTTCCTTCCTTCCTTCCTTCCTTCCTTCTTCTCTCCCTCCCTTCCTGCCTTCTTCTCTCCCTCCCTTCTTCCCAACTGTCTTCCTTCCTTCCTGCCTGCCTGCCTTCCTTCCTTCCTTCCTTCCTTCCTTCCTTCCTTCTTCTCTCCCTCCCTTCTTCCCAACTGTCTTCCTTCCTTCCTGCCTTCCTGCCTTCTTCTCTCCCTCCCTTCTTCCCAACTGTCTTCCTTCCTGCCTGCCTGCCTGCCTGCCTGCCTGCCTGCCTTCCTTCCTTCCTTCCTTCCTTCCTTCCTTCCTTCCTTCCTTCCTTCCTTCCTTCCTTCCTTCTTCTCTCCCTCCCTTCTTCCCAACTGTCTTCCTTCCTTCCTGCCTTCCTTCCTTCTTCTCTCCCTCCCTTCTTCCCAACTGTCTTCCTTCCTTCCTTCCTTCCTTCCTTCCTTCCTTCCTTCCTTCCTTCCTTCCTTCCTTCCTTCCTTCCTTCCTTCCTTCCTTCCTTCCTTCCTTCCTTCTTCTCTCCCTCCCTTCTTCCCAACTGTCTGTCTTCCTTCCTTCCTTCCTTCCTTCCTTCCTTCCTTCCTTCCTTCCTTCCTTCCTTCCTTCCTTCCTTCCTTCCTTCCTTCCTTCCTTCCTTCCTTCTTCTCTCCCTCCCTTCCTTCTTCTCTCCCTCCCTTCTTCCCAACTGTCTTCCTTCCTTCCTGCCTTCCTGCCTTCCTAATTTGTGAGCTTTCCTCTATTGCTCCTAACTATGGCATAAACCTGCCCTGGGAAAAAAAAATTTTTAAAGTCCCCAGGACATGGCCCTCTCCTTGTCCCCAGTCTCTGACTCAGGCAGGCTTAAGTTGTTCTTAGCTGTACTGGTGTTACAGGTATGCTGCCCCCTTGATTCCAACATGGCCCCAAGTGTTACCCAAGTGGGTAAACTCAGTAGTGGGAAAGAGCATATGTGTGTTTGTGCAAGCCTGAAACACGTAGTCCCCGTTGGCTTTTACTGCAGCCTGGCCCTGATGCCAGTTTCCCTCCTCGCTGTCACTGCTGCTAGCAAGCCTTAGATTTGCTGATACTTCCTTACAGGCACGTGAAGGTATGAACTCTACGCTCATGCAGGATGATCGGTTCTGCTCACTTTCCAGTCTAGCAAAGAGCTGCTTAACAGTCTGAAAGGAGCACGCTGTCTCCTCGCGGGGGTAAAGAGAAGGTTGCATTTCAGCATTCGGGCAGGAGTGAATTGCTTCTTCTCTCTCTCTATAGGTATGTGTGGGTCTGTATGAAATGTATCACACATAACATGCCAGGCTGAAAGAAGTGCTCCACTCTCTTGGATAAACTTTGGGGCACAAAGGTAAATGACCTGCTATAGTGCTTCCTCTACCCCTCCATCATTTAAGGCGATTGAAAGCTCTTTTGCAACCTATTAAAAGCACAATTACAGGTAGTCCTTGACTTACGACCACAACTGGAACTGGAACTTCCATCACTAAGTGATGTGGTTGTTAAGTGACATATGCCTGATTTTACGACTTTTCTTGCCACAGTCGTTAAGCAAATCCGGCTTCCCCCATTGACTTTGCTTAAATGGTGATCACATGACCCTGGGATGCTACAACTGTCGAAAATACATGCCAGTTTCCAAGCGCTCAAATTTTGATCACATGACCACGGGGATGCTGTGACAGTTGTAAGTGCGAGGACTGGTTGTAAATCACTTTTTTCAGTGCCATCATAACTTCAAACAGCCATTAAATGAATGGTTGTAAGTCAAGGACTACCTGTACTCCAAGCTACACAAAGCATCGGCTTCCTGTTGTGAGGCATATTCCACAAGAAGAGAATGTGCTGGCAACCTTGCACTCAGGCTGCCTGTAATGCATGTAAAAAAGGGTGAGACTTTGATCACACAGTTACAGCCACCGTCTTGACTTTTCTGACCCCCCCATGGATGCTTCTGCTACTCTTTATATTTTTTGCCCTTGGTAACCCATATATACGTTTGTCCGTATGTACATTTACGTATGAATAAGTGCCAATTGTCTATAGCACACAACCAATAATAGTCTATGAAACAATATTAATAGTATTAGTCTATGAAAGCTTATAGAATGATAAATGTGTTTGTCTTACAAGTGGCAGAAGGCCCCTTCTTTGACTCCTGCCGCAACTGTTGAATGTGGGAAACTTTTGTTTGGAGAACAGTTGCAGCCAGATGTCCTGGTTCATAAAGAGGCAGTGGCCTCCTGCATTGCAGGATAATTACAATAATGAAGGAGGTGCAGCCAACTCAGGGAGGGACCTTTTATCTGCAGAAGATGAGTAACAACTGTGGAAATCCTGCTGAACGTTCACTGGGCAAGTTGTAGTCACAAGCCAAGTTCTCCTGCCTCCAAACCAGCTACAGGAGCCCAATTTGGGACTTCAAAGAAGGAATGAAGGAAAGGTCCTACAGAATGGTAAACTGATTGCCAGTAGAAGAAAAGAAATTTATGCAGAAAGCCCTGCCCCTCAACCTGTATCCAAGGTAAGAGTGCCTAGATTGACACCTGAGCGGCTGCAGTGTGTGTGGGTGTGGAAACATCTCAGCTGAGACATGATGATCTCAGAGGTGTCTCTTAATGCTAGAAATCTCTCCCAACTTTATTTTATTATTATTATTTTGTATTAAATCAAGGAAGTGTCCCAAAGTCTTTGAGGGACAGGATAAAGCCATGTTTTATAATGATCCACCTAGGAATCTCTCCCCTCCCGACATATGTGGGTGATCCCAAGAGGAGCTGTGTTCTGCATCTCCTCCTCACCTCCATGAATTGAGGTGGGACCTCAAAATGTCCCCAGTGTTATTCCCAGCTGTGCTCTTTATGGCAGTGTTTCTCAACCTTAGCAACTTTAAGATATGGGGACTTCAACTCCCAGACTGGCTGGCTGGGGAATTCTTGGAGTTGAAGTCCCCATATCTTAAAGTTGCTAAGGTTGAGAAACATTGCTTTAGGGGAAGAGGGAAAAAGAATAGATGTTTTTCAAATAAGTTGGTCTGCCATTACTGATCTTATTGAGGACTTTCTGATAGTTTTTTTTAGAGACTGCACTTGGAAAACCATGTTCTTTTTAGCTTCAACTTGCCTCACAATGCCTATTTTTAAAACATTTAATGTCTGCTCCTTTATCCTTTATAGCATTGACTCTTTTCTTTCTCTCTTCCAGCTTTTCTCTTTGTTCTTGCTTTTTATTCATACATTGATTTTATTTTAATTTAACCCCAAGGAATTGAGAGCATATAGTATGGTCTATCAATTTCCAATTTAATCATCACAACAAATCAGTGAAACAATCAGGGGCCTAACCTCACCGATGGGTACATCAGCTTGGATCTCTGTTCCCACCCAATATTATTTCTCCTTCTCCTTTTTGCCCTCCAAAAAAAGAGGCTGGATTGTCATGTACAATTCTGCCATGACTCATCTTAGATCAGATTCCAGCTGAGATGTCTGTTGTAATCTCCCAATGGATGTTTTAAAACCCCAAGGAGAGTAGGGGCAGTGTGCCAATCATGAGACTGTGACTGGATTGAATTTTACTATGTTTTCTGTCCCTTATGGGAACTCTAAAAGTTGTAACAGACCAAAGAAATATTCTGGCATCTGATCCTCCTTAAGTCTGCACTCAGCAACCTTTTCACATCATAGTCATCTTCCTGTCTTTTTTTTTTTTATTAAAAAAAGGGCTAAACTCTCATGACTTCATGATTTGGCTATGTCATGACTTTATGGCCACTTTTTCAGTTAGCTATTTTAACCTGCCTAACTTCCTTCCTTCCTTCCTTCCTTCCTTCCTTCCTTCCTTCCTTCCTTCCTTCCTTCCTTCCTTCCTTCCTTCCTTCCGCCATTGAAACATTTCTACATTAGAAGGCAGGGAGTCAATCCTAAAGAGGGATCCTTGTTTTCTTCCAGTTCATCATCATCATCATCATCATCATCATCATCATCATCGTCATCATCATCTCAGTAGCACTTTAGGTATGGTTTGCCCATCATAAATGATTATCTACTTTCATCACGTCTGTAGGAATTGGTCCTCTGGATAATTAATCAACATAAGGAAAAAGATCTCATGTAGGTGTCAAAACCCTCATCCAGAACCGTGTGGCCAGGCTCTTCAGCCAGAGGCTGAACTCCTCAGTAGTGTTGCCTTATCTACATGTTTCAGTCCCCTATGATTGTGGTTCAAACCATGGTAGAAGCAAGGAGAAGTTTAGAGGGAGGTGATTTGGAGGGAGGTCACTGTCTGCTGGTTCAAAGCAATGAACAGTGGCACCATCAGCAGGCTAAGAAGGACTCTTGTGCTACTTATTCCCTGGCCAGGTTGTCCATTGCAGAAAGGACTCTGGCAGCATATCATGTAACTAATTGGCAGTTTGGGCATCAAAGCTCCATAGAAGGTGGTATCTTGGCAGAATTCCTGGTTGGCACATCCAGCTCGGATTCTGGTGTTGTGGGTATAATCTGTATCAGAACAGAAAAATGAAGAACAGTCTTGTCTCAGGATGGGAATGAATATGAATGCCAAGTTTTCCCAGTAGGGCTAAAGTATCTGTAATAAGTCCCAGGAAAAGTCACAGTGGATTAGATCAAGGGCCATTCTAATCCAACATCCCCTTGAAAGGAGGGATTTGACAACCATAGTCTCTAGGAGAGATGCATCTGGGGCCTTCCAAATATTTGATGAACTGCTGAATGCTGGCCATCATACATAGGTCTGATGGGTGGTAGTGTCCAGCAACAGAGAGAGGACCATAGGTTCTCTAACACGGTTTTCTCCCCTATCTTGGCAACCTTGCAACTGCAGAGCCAAACTGCCCTATTCATGAAGAGGTTTGTAACTAATAATCACTGTGTTTGCATTTGGAATGAAAACACAAGTAGGATGGACTTTCCCTGCTGAATATATGCCTGCCTTCCAGAGTTACTAAAGACAAAGCAGTCCTTCCAAGAAAAAAAAGTGGAAAATGTTTAGGGCAAGGTCACATACACTTCAGACATGTCACTAATCCATAGGAGAAAAAGATCCCCTCTTCCCTTCAAAAGAAACCTAATTGTAGCTAAAGGGGGAGTGGGAGGGATTTTTTTTGTGGGGTGGGGAAGTTAGGACACTGCATTTTTTAAGATGCTGAAGTGTAGCACAGTAAGAGTTCTTGTCAAAGGCATGATGGGCAGTCATTCAACTGGTCAACTTCCCCCTTCTCTAATAATCTCAGCGAATGAAAGCTGCCCTGTGAAAAATACAGGAGGAGAAAGCTGGAAATCTTTGTGTGCTTTGCATGTTCAGGGGGGTGTCAAAAAATTCAAGATGGCAGCCGTGACCCTGCGATCAAAGCCCACATCTGGTTTACATGTGTTGAGACGCCTGTAAAAAAGAGATGAAGTTTTGATTGCAGTTATAGCCACCATCTTGATTTTTCTTCCTTCAACACATGATTTATAGAGATATCTGGTAAGTTTTAGTGAATGTTTTAAAAGATAATTAATGAGGGCCAGTGATCTGCCTAATAACTGCAACTACAGAGCTACTGCCCAGCATTTCCCCTGATCTTGGATTGTGTTTTGGCTTGCCTAGAACAGTCATGCACTGGTCCATGGTTCCCATGCAGTCTGCCAGTTGCAGGTTCTCTATGTTGCATTCTCCGTTGCCTTCCTCTAAGCAGCTGTAACATTTCAGCCCGTTGGGCTCTCTGGTCAAAAATTCTGAAATGGAGAACATAATCCTGGGAGAACCCTTCCTTCCTTCCTTCCTCCCTCCCTCCCTCCCTCTGCAATGCATTGATGCAATTTACATGCCTGAATTATGTAAAAACTGGAACTGCAGATTGCTCCAAAAATACAGTAGCTTCATTCTCAAAGCATTCATGCATTTTAAACTTGGAAAAAGAAATTGCAATTGCTGTTGGGTTTTTCTTTTGCATGCCATCTTGAATTAACCCTGGATTAAGGGTCCTACCCCCTCCAAATTTATGTCAGTGTAAAAACAGAGAAAACTGAAACTAAATTTAAGCCTAGGGTCACCTGGGAAAGAATTGTTGTTGCACTTAGAGCCTTCACAGATTCGGATAGCCACGTAGCTGGTTTCGCTACCTATGCTGTATGCTAACAGTCGTTCTTCTTTGGGATAATCTCCACAGCCCTTGATGATAGGCTCCACCAGACCAGTTTCTGTGAAAATGCAGGATATTAAAAACGCTTGACAAGATCAGAGAAAGAGAGAAATGCTTTTTCCCCCTCTCTTTTGAACAAAGCATTGAATTAATCCTTCTGCTACGTTTGCAAGCCAGAATGACAGGTAGCAGGTCATATGCCCCAGGAAAGCTCTGGAATGTTATATAATGTGCACGAGCTCTTCAGTGAGATGACCATTTATGGTGGACCAGGCAGTTTATCTATTTTAATGGATTTCTTTCACAACACTGGTTCTCCTCTGACGTTAAAATGAAACCTATGCTTCTGTGCAACGCACAAATATTTGGCAGAGAATTTGCAGATCCCTTTCCATATCGATCTGCATTTTTCCAGGCAATTTGCAGAAAGATCCCACTGAGCCAAATTTAAATATAATTTGGGTAAATATGCTGATTAAGCTTGAATAGGTTAAAATAGGGTTGGAAAGTTTGCGATTCTTTGTGTTACAGGAGTCCAGCCATTGTCTTAGCATGTTTTGTGAACCAGGCCACCACATAAGCCATCATGTGGTTTGTTGACGCATAGCATGTGATGTGAACTCAGCCACTGTAATTTGCTAACCTGGGTTTAAGGTTTAACATACTGCATTGTGTGAACTCAGCTTCTGTAGCTGTAGCCTCTTCTTGTTATCAGAATGTCAGTTTTGTACTACATTTAAACCAACATTCCTGAAGAGTACAACCCAGCATCTATGCATCATCTACACCACAGTTGATCTTTCTGATTGGTATAAATTATACATAATGAGTTTATTTGCATATATACTTCTTTTGCATGATTTGAACAACAATTCTATGCCCATATGGAGTAGCCCATTTGAACACAAGGGACCATTAATTTCAGATATCAGTGCAGCCATCAAGAAGACCTAATTTTTGATCACCACCAATCATATCTCACCCTTGGTGAAACATGGTACCCTTCTTATGTACTGGATTTCAAGTTCCATAATTTCCAACTACAGTAGTGTTACCTGTTATGGAGAATGATCAGATAGATGCTTGATCAAAGAAAACTCTTGAAAAAAGAGAATATCTGTAAACTTCTCCGATGGTTTACCTGGCAACCATTGACGGGAGATTTCCACACAATGATTTTCTCTGCCTCTGCACTGGGCTGTGGGAACATCAGTCCCACTACATTCACCCAAGCTGCCTATACAACTGTAGCATTCCAATCCGTTGCGCTTGGCTGTATAAGTGACTGTAAGGGGGCAAGAAAGAATAGGTTGAGGATGTTTCTGTTCCCTTTTCCACCCTGGATTATATGACTGTCCCGAATTCTGAAAGTGAAGCACAATCAGAGCAGGAGCAACAAGGATGGTAAGGGGCTTGGAGGCTAAATCCTACAAAGAGCAGCTAAAGGAACTTGATATGGTTAGTCTAAAGAAGAGAAGCTGAGGGAGACATGATCTCAGTCTTCTATGTCACAGGCAAAGGGTGTGGATTTATTCTTGCATAGCTTCCAAGGGTAAGACAAGAACCAATGGGTGGAAGTTTTACAGAGGGAGATTCAAATTTGTATTGAGGAGGAATTTCCTGACTGAGAGAGCTATTAACTGCAGAACTGCCTGTCTCCTGAAGTTATGGGGGCTCCATCCTTGGAGGTTTTCAAGAAAAATTGGACAGCCATTTGTCAAGGATGGTATGAGGACTCCTGTGCTGGGCAAGGGGTTAGATGACCCCCAAGCACCTTCCAACCCCTTGATTCTATGAGGAGGAACTGGATTCTCCTAGGCATTGAAAGAGGAAATGGGTGCATGAAGATCAGTGGTTAATGCCAGGCAATTGCAGGTGTGGGAATTGGGTTGAACAAGATCCAGGAGAGAAGAGAATTCTAATCCAGATATTTGGGGACATGGATATAAGGGTGCCTGTTTTGCTCTCTGGTGGATCCCTTGTGCTACTGTGAACTCCCTGTCTTCCATATTATTCTACATCTTAGAGTCAGAACAACACTTTACTCAGGGTAGTATCTTTTGTGGGTGAAAGATAAGGATCCTCTAATACAGTGGTGGGGGACCCACGGTTCACCAGTTATTGTTGGATAGGAGGAGAAAAAGCTATTTGGGCGAGATGCCCTTCTACTGAGTGAGACCCTCCAGTGTACTTGGCAATGGAGCTCCAGATGTTTTTATTCTTTGCACTAAGGATGCCTCAGACCTCAGGTCCCTCTGCACATCAAGCTATGCAGCACTGGGTTGCTCTGCTGAGCGGGCAGCCCCATGCAAGGAATAGGAGAACATGGCAACCCATCTCTCTGGCTGGCTTTCTGTGAACCTAAAGTGCTCCGAGCTCTGCTTGTCTTCACTTCTGCAGGGATCCTATTCCAGAGTCCCTTACCATTGTAGGGAACAGCATTGCAAAGATCCTGAGAACAACAGTAGATGCTTCGGGAAACAAACCCCCTACGGACAGCGAAGTATAACTGGCAGTGCTGGGGGGTTGTACATCCTCTCTTCAAGGTCTCGCTCATGGGGCCTAAAGAAGAAAATAAATTTGGCAGCCGCTCTCAAGGGGTTTGGTTAAGCTCTCTTTCCCTTCCCTCCTGGCCTTGATGGGAGAGGCTGAGGATTGAACCTAGGGGCTTTGGGATGCAAGACCTGTGTGTCTTCCTTGAGCTCCACTCTCGTCTATGGCTCTTCCAATCCAAACTGAACCAGAATTTCCACTCCGACTTCCAATGGAAGACGTAGGAACAATCACTAGAGACAACAAAGGAAGGTGTCCTGTCCAGAGATGTTAAAGAGCAGAGCAGCCTTTCAGACAAAATAGATGGCAACTCTCATCACCCTCAACCATTCTGGAGAGTCTAGGACTGTGCAATGAAAAAATATTGGCCTGGGTTAACATCCTTCAACTGTTATTGGAATAGACCAGTGTTTCTCAACCTTGGCAACTTTAAGATGTGTGGACTTCAACTTCCAGAATTCCCCGGCCAGCAAGGCTGGCTGGGGAATTCTGGGAGTTGAAGTCCACACATCTTAAAGTTGCCAAGGTTGAGAAACACTGGAATAGACTATATGTCACTCTAGATTTCCATGTCTTATGCTATTTGTTGCAGGCTGGAACCTCAAATGGAGAGGAATGTTTAGGTATTGGAGAGATCATGGATAGGGAGGCAGTTACTGAATTCTTCTCGGGCTGCATTTGGCTTCACAGGTCACAAGTTATTCAGGCAGACTAGTCTGGAGTTCAGCCAGGGTTACTCTTATCTCAAATCTTTGCATTTTTAAAACATTCCATCAGTAACCTTGGCTAAATCATTTTGCCTCTGGGCAAAGGTAACCATTAGGTGCACATTTAAGGACTTCCCACCCTTGCATTTAATATTTTATTTGTTGCTCCCGTGTTTTATGTGTATGTTTGCTTAAAAATGATAGGTTTCCATGCTGCAAGGAATCAACGGCTGAACTCAGGCGAGGTGAGATGGTATCTCCATCTCTTGCACTTTCTCCAAGCTGGTGCCCCCTCAGATGTATGGTGATAAACTCTTCATGGGCCATACTGTCTAGGGATGATGGGAATTGCAAACTAAGCTATCCAGAGGTACTGGAGTAGGAAAGGCTGATTTATGATAATTTGGATGCTGTGATGGGCAGGATCTCTCTAGAAAAGCTTTCCTTCAGTTTTCTGGGTTGTCCCTCATAGTTGGGTAGAATTCAGTTCCCTGAATTCTCAGAAATAGCCATTGTCAGCAATTGAGGAAGACAGACACAGATGTTTTCTCACTGTTAGCAACCTGTTCCTTTTAACTTTGGAGATACTGGGGGTGAGCTGGGTTTTTCACTGGGCAAAATCACATGATGCACTAGAGGAGTTGACTCAGTTCTTTTCATACATTTGAGGTAATAGGTTGAAAATGGACTGGATTGTCGAATTGTAAAATTTGGAGAGACCACAAGGATCATCAAGTCCAATCTCTTGCACTGTGCAGGAAAATCCATTAGATGATCCATGAGAGGTTGCTGTCCAGTCTTCCCTTCAAAGATTGGATCAGTCTTTGATGAGATGGACAGTTCAGGATAGGGACTGTTCCCAGAACAGTCTTCCAGATCTTGCTGACCTACATCTCCCGGTTGCCCCAGCTAGCACAGCCAACAATGAGGCATGCTGAGATCTCTATTCAGGAACCCTTGGAGGGCCCCATGTTCCCCACCCCTGACACAGCTCATGGTAGAACATTTCTAGGAGTCAAAGTTCAAACCTCAACATTTTTGGTTGAAAGGCTCTAGTAACAGGGTATTGTTTATTCTTAATCTGCCCAAGATCCACCTGCCTGAGATCCAGGACTGCTATCCTTAACCTGAAGAGACTCTGCTTCCCCCATCTAATGTCCTCCAAAGGAATTGGGACTGCTCCTCCCAGAATTATTAGTTAATATTTGGCCAAGAATTCAGGAGTGGCAATTCCAGCCCATCTGTAGTAAATAAGATAAGCTATGCTTGCTATTAAACAATAAACGAAACACAGATTGTTCAAATAATAATAAAAAATTGTCATTTGCACTTGCCATATCATTATCACCATCAAATAAAATATTCCCACGTTGGACTGACAACTTTTCAGCTGAGTCAATGGCTGTGCTTTTAAGAGCAGGTGACATATGAAAGTTAGCAACAGATAATACTAGAAACTCTTCCCTAAAAACTTCACCACTGATTTCTGCAGATCAAGTCACTTCTAAAGAATGTGGTTAGTCCCTTAGCAATCCTCTTCTCAAGACACCTACCGTAAGTAGCTCGTGTTTCTTCCATGCATACAGTCTCATTCTCAGTACAAATTTGCTCCTGGTTGGTGCAATTTTCCCGAGTCCCCAGGCATTTGTAACAAGTCAGGCCTGAAGCTGCTGAATGCAAAACTAAAAATAGTATTACCACAGACAGTAACTGAACCTTTTTCAAAGGAAAATTGATTTATCCAGAGTATGGCAGAGAACTGATACATTATCCCTATTGCTTGCTGTGAGAATTCTCTCCTTTTAGTTTAAGTGGAGAGGAACTTTTCCCAAACTTGGATTTGCCTACCACAGATTAGGCATCATGTAATATAATATTAAACCTGAGAATCTCTACACTGGATTCCATTTCCCAGGAAATTAAAACCATCATTAAGTGAAGTGAACTCATTTACCCCTGGACTATCTCTTGATTTAGGGTTGGAGGAAAAAGAGTTAGGGTTCCTTATGCTTACACAGGTCGGTTGGGATTACTGAAGTTAGTTCAGACAAGTTCATATGGGATGTAAGCGGACACTTTGCAAAGCTACATAATGCTGATATTACTGAGAATTCCCTACCTGTACAGCATGAAAGGTTTTGTGGGGTGGAGTGGGTGGGTGATGGTGTAGCAAGAAGTATCAGGGGATGGACTCACCCAACAAGCCAAACCTGGGAGCTGTGGCTTGGAGCATCTGGAATGTCTTTCTATCTAGGTACCAAGGAAGGCATCTAAGGGGGCAAATGTATGTTGAGAAGGGTTGGGATGCATGGCTGCATTTCTAACCCGGCAGGGGAATAGCATACCGTCCTTAAGAAAAGAGGATCTGGCGTAGGAGATAATAATGCCTGCTTTAAGATGAGAACAGTGTGCAGTCATTACAGCATGAGTTGGAGGCAGATTCAAATCCTCCTATTCTAGAATTAGTATGCAGAATCATGCTGTCATAGATGCAAAGGAGAGTATTTCCTTTACTGGTTGCATCCAAGAGAGAATTTGGGCAAATGGAGTTTTTCTCCACCCTCCACTGGAGGGACGGGACAAGCTAACACCTGCTGAAATTGTATCTCCTCCCTAAGATTTAGGAGCTGTGCCTCTGTTGCATTTGATCACCCAACCCAGGGAGCTGGAAATCAGAATGACCCTTCCTTTAGAAAAAAACCAAAAAACCCCTCACCACTTAATTATTTTGAATTATTTATTTTATATTTTTCTTAATTTGTATTAGCTTTTTATCTTTGCATTTTTAAATTTTAAATTTTAATAAAGTTTAATAAAAATATTATACACACACACACACATATATAATGACCTTTCCTAGCAGAAGGGATAAAAGATTATTCACTGTAGCAAGGAGTTCCCGTGACAACAACCCACCTGTGGTCAACAAGGCAAGCAGGAGGATGCTTGATGCTGGGGCTGCCTTCATTGTCTTGTTTCTCACCTCTCCAGTCTGTCCCGTTCTCTGGCTTGGCTTGGTAAACTGTACACTCCTAGTTCTGCGTCTCAGTCCCATCTGATTGAGAGAGCCAGCTTAGCCTAAAACCTGCTTGGCAGCTGCAGAAGGAAAGCAGAGGGTGATGCAACCAACCCATCCATTACTAAGGTGGTGCCTGGGAACCTTGGCTGGTTTTCTCTGGAACAGATTGAAATAGCACTATCTGGGAAGGGATAGAATGGATGCAACGCTTACAGAGTAGAACAAAGAAGGAGGATCCAGGGGCAAAGGAGAGCTATATGTCCCCTATGTGTCCCCTCCTTCAAACAGAAGGAGTTTTCACACACATAGCTGGTTCTCCAGGTGAGGTTGAAGCTCTCTCTGTCTTCTCCCCTCGTATAGATCAGTTAAAAGTACAGCAGCCACGTTTAACTGGGATTCACTTGCCTGGAAACGTGACAAGGATGTCCTCTCTGAGATGTTAGATTGCAACCTGATGTCCTTCAGATGTTTTAGATTCCAATGCCATTGAGCTCCAGCCACCAAGGCCGATGTCAATAGGAAGGCACTAGATTCCATTTTTCATCCTATTAAGGATTAACTAGTTGAAGATGTGTCAGTTTAAGAGGAATGGAGGAATGCTCAAAGAGTGATTATGGCATGAAAGCACTAATAAGAATAAAGATGAATGTGTTACTTCTTTTGAGAATAGAAAGCCATGTCCCTGTTTGCAGCTAACAGTGGCACAAATATGCACTCTGAGTCTCTTTTTCCCATGAAGTCACCTTCTGTTATTCATCCCACAGGAAAAAGTCATCCTTAGCTATACCAGTATTAAAATAGTGTTTTCCCAATTATTCCAGTACCATTCCAGGGCAGCCTTAAGTTATGCAAAATCAGTTTACCTTTGTCACTGATTGCTTTGGAGGAAAATCAGAGGACTGGCAGTGTCTGGGAACAGAGGCCATAGAGGCAGGATGAGGCTCAGCCCCAGGAAAGCAAGTGTCGTTTTAATTCAAGGATGGGTGTAAAGTGCTATAAATTGGCAAGGGGGAAAGCCTGCATATCCAATAGAAGAGAATATATATACTCAGGGTTGAACTGTGGAGTCCTTGGTGCTCTCTGAGTTTGGTTGTTTGCTTGCAGATGCTTCATTATCCATCTAGGTAACATCATCAGTGCTAGTGAGTGTGAGGTTTGCAAACTCCACACCCACTAGCACTGATGATGTTACCTAGATGGGTAATGAAACGTCTGCATGCAAACAACCAAGTTCAGAGAGTACCAAGGACTCCACAGGCCTGCACCTGCCAGGTAACAAATGTCTTTGACCAACCTTAAGGAGAGAAAGATTCTTCATTAAATGCTGGTATCAAACCTTGTCAGCTGAACAGTTCAGTGGCTATTTGCAGAATCTATACATCACATTTTCAGAATTCCTTATGCTATTTTCTGGTAGTAGAACTCTAGATTCCTACTGGCCTGTAGTAACAGCCACAGCAGTAGTAAATCTCTCAGAAAATACTTTGGAAGCAGGTGTATAACTCCCCAAAGCAGTTTGCAGAGTGGAAAATTTTGTTTACAGAAAGTTAGGGCAAGCCTTGGATGGGAAGGGGTGGGGCTCAACCACTTGTTAATTTTTATGACCCATAACTTTAGAAATATCTCTGTGGTATCTGAGGTCATGTTTTGCTTCGTTGCTCATGAGGCCTTTCAATAACTAGCATTTTTTTCTTCCCCTACATAGTATTTCCCAATTTGTCCAGGTGTAAGGAGGGTCAGGCAGCATGTGGGAGAAGTTATCATGTCATCATTGATGACATGGCGATGATTGCCAAGCCTATTAATTTTTTTTACAACTACACAAGAACAGGGCTAAGTATTTTTGCTCCCTGAAATGGAAACCCAAGTGATTTGCAGCTGGAGAAACAACCAGACGCTTGAGTTGGACTGGGGGTTGAAAGTATGAAATGTGGTGAGGCCCCATATAGAGGCAATCCTTGTCTGTTTCACATGGTCCAAGTCAGGTATGTATTTCACTGCATGTTGGGTTCACTTTTAAGCCAGTTCCATCCTGTTTCACATACTTTTGAAGGGGCTGTTTTTTTAAAAAAAATCCACACAAAACTTTGCATGGGGTTTTGAATGCAACTTAATATAAACTCTGTATCTTTATAAACATGTTATGGCACAACCATCATGTCAACATGATTCTGGCCCATTTTGAGGCTGAAAGCTGTAACTCAGAATTTGGGAGTGCAGAGAGGATAATTGTGAGTGACTGCCAATTTTAGCATCTATCCTTGGATCTATTTATTCTCTATTTATTTAAGATTATTGTATATTGTAATTTTAATTGATTTTAACTGCTTTGTAAACCACCCAGAGTTGTTTCAATGAAATGGGTGGTGACAAATTTGATAGATAAATAAATAAATAATTCTGAACATTAATTTGGGTTAGGTTTAGGGTTGAATCCGGGAAATCTGTCTTTAGGAATGCCCTTGTTTAAAGTGTGGTATTCCAAGTTATTGAACTATTGATTCTTCAGTGTTTACCTCCCTCCACCCTCAAACCTGAATTGGATTCCACAGGATTCTTTCTCTAGATGAGCTTTTCCCAACCTAGTGCCCTGCAGATTTCCAGGATAACTCCCCTTACTCCAATGTTCATGTTGTCTTGGGGATGATTTAGAAGTCCCCTGATTGGGAATGATGATGGTACAGAGTAAGAAGGAGAAGGCATCCCATATCTTGCCATCATTGAGATAGGAAGCTTGGTGCTGAGATCTTCCACGTTCCTCAGCACGTGGTATCTAGCCGAACTAAGAAACTCCTTGCCTGGTTAATGGACGGATGAAGGCACATCTGGCAATTACAGCTGTTGGTTAGACAGGAGAAGTTGAAAAATGTCCTGGAAGTAGGCAGAGCACAGCTCTTCCAAAACATTGTGAAGGAAACTGCATGGATGTGGTCTCCAAGAGTTGAACTTGGTGGAATCTTTATTTTTAAATCTCTGATAGGAAGTAATAGTGTAACTGGCATGCTTGTCTGTTGTATCTGTGAAATACTGGGATCGTTGGATGGTTTGACCATCACTGATGGGCAAGTTGCAGTTTTTCCTAGCTGAAAATCTAGCTGCCTGTCTGGGCAGCTTTTCCTTGCTCCACTGTGGAATGGCTGTCTTTCTTCTATTGCAAACTTGTATCACCGATTTAATGACTGGATTTTTTAAAGTTTATTTTTTGTACATTTTAATTAACGCTTTTAATTTACTCTAATTATTATCCAAAAGTTCTATCTATGATTCCAATACTTAGCAAAGCCCCTTAAGAATGCTGGTTCAGAAGGATGGCCTGCATTTTTTTTAAGTAGAAGTAAATAAAATAAATAAATAGCTGCAGCTCAGTGGGGGCAGAGGGGCGATGCCCCATACACAGATGTTTTCTGGAGCTGCACAGAGAATGCTGTCATTTGAATGCAACTTCTAAGGGTTCTCGGCATGCATTTTGGCATCTGGTCTTCCGTTTTGGAAGCAAAACAAAATATCTGGAAGATACTAGGATACATGGAAATGTTACTGGTTTGATGTGGCATTCTCTTGGCCAATGCAAATTCTCTTCTTCTTTATAGGTGGTTGATGGTCATTCCAGAGGTTGAAGGAAAACTGTTGGGGGCATATCTCCAGAATCTGAAATCTGCTTTGCAAAAACCAAAACAAACCATAAATCATCACCACCAACAAAATTGCACATGTTAGCTAAGGATGCAGTCAATTGGTTAATCTTGCTACGACTGGCCAATTAAACATCAGTAAACGTTGGCAAACTTCTCATGAAGAACAGATAACATTTTTCACCCTCTTTTCAGCCAAACACAGCGTCTCTTGTTGTTGGATACTAGGCTGTTTCATGTGGTCTTGGCTACTAAGTGATTGTGTAAATCAAATCTAGCCTGAGTGCTTGTTCCACCAGCTCTTACTACAACGTGAAGGGACTGCTTGGCCAACACGTGAGAAAAATGGCAGTGTGGGAGGAATACTGGCAACAGGTCAAGATGCTGCTGCTGACTGTCATGTTTATCTCCTGTCTATTGGATGCAGGTAAGAATGAATCAATCAGGATGAATGGTCTTCTCTGTGGGATGAGGGACAACCATGAAGTTCAGAAAAGAGCTTCTATTGATGCCCTTCAAGATTTAGACTAGAAGGAAAGGGGCATGGGGGAAAATGTTCGCTTTCTCTTTTGCACAACTGATTTTGAGCCCCACATTTCCTCTTTATGGGTCAATACAATGTAAATATTTTAGTAGAACTGGTTACATAAATAATCTCCTATGGCCCTCAAGGTTTGATGACTCAGCTCTTTTTAGACCTAGCTAGGAGAGTCAATAGTCAGAATATATTATATTTATTTGGTATATTTACACAATGCCTTCTAAACAATATATTTTTTTTTTCCTAGAATTTGTGAGTACCATTCAGATTAGATGGCTGTGGTTACTTCGACCTTGGTTAATCAGAATTCCAGGGTGGCATGCACATAACTTACTACTGTACACTTATGTTCAAACTGTTTTTTGGGGGGGGGATAGTTTAGGGTATTGTGTGAACCAACTACTTACTAATTGGTAACTATGTGTAGTTTAATCTCTGCATTGTGCAACTCCAGAAAAATTGATCAATTTAGTAATCTGCTTAAGTCTGTTGTGTTAATATAGCCAGCTACCCCTAATTATGTCCCATTGAAATGAATGAGATATAAATTAACCAAAGTGAGAGAGGTGTTTCTCATGTCTAATTTAGCTAGAATGTCACAAAAAACAACAGTAACAATTTTGAAATGCAACATGAAAAGGAAACAGGTAACAGGAAAATCTCAATCACTTAATATAGGTGACAGGTTAAATTGAAATGGCTTTTTGTACATAAAATTCAAACTAAAAAAAAAAAAAAGGAACAGATACAAGTACATTCCATGTTAACCTGAAAAGAGGTGAATCATGTTATTTCTAAATAATAAACATCCTTAAAATATAGAATAAGTGGTAGGGCTATATTTAAAAATACAGCAATGAATAGTTATACAGTATTTATGTGAACGCTTATACTACTGAATGCGATGTTCACACAAGGACACTGGGCAGCCAGTTATCCATTTTTTTTAAAAAAGAAAATGCATTATCCCCTCCCCACCCCCCCACCCTCAGCAGCATCAAGCTGCATGCTTTGCAAAAGCTAATGTGTATGCTTAGTGTCAATTTTAAAATAATTGCTAATGTCTGAACTGGAAGAAAGATAAGTCCGTCCTACCACTGAGAAGAAGGCAGAGATCAGGGTTGGACAATTGATTGTCTGAAGGCGATATGTGGCTAGGTAACTCCAAAACCCCTCCTGCTGTCCCTTTGGTCCTTAAACTGCACTCAAGATGGTCAGATCTTCATATGGAGCTTGGCTTCAACTAAGAACTGCTTTGTATAAAGTGGGAAACCCACAGCCACTTTACACATGCACAAAGAACCACCTGTTCCTCATATCAGGTGCAAAAAAGGTAGCAGTGTTACCTCAGGGAAGATGCTGAAGATTGCATCTACAATTCCCTCATCCTTAGCTCAACCATCATTGGTCAGGGTCTGGGTACACCTGGAAAGACCAAAGCCAACCAGGTGGACACTGTCAGGAAAGCTGAGTCAGTGGTCTGATTTGAATGCGAATCAACTATGTGAGGTGAAGGATCAGGTGAGTTTTAGTCCCAACTCCAGTGCAGCAGCCAGACTAATCTTATTTCAACAGTGCTGACAAGGCGGTGATTCCAACCCCACTCAAGAATGTCAGGCTTCTTCAGGGGACACAAGGCAAGGTAGCTGGCAGACGGTTGTCTCCTTCAGCTGTTCTTTCCCCCTTCCCACAATTCCTTATTGCTCATCCTAGGAATCCCATACACCGTTTGGGATATTAATCCTTCTACCTGCTTCCTAGGTCAATTGTAAGAGTGGATTCCCAGGCTGATAAAAATGGCAGATGTAAATAGCCAGCTACACGTTTCTCTGTTATTGGTGAAGAGATCTGCCTTCTTGCTGATCATAGAAAGAAGGAAAATAAATAGGTTTCTGTCTTAGTGCACCAATGATATATTGGTTCTAAATGACAAACAGTTCAGTTGCTGGAATTCTTGTAACCCTACCCTATTCATCTCAGTAAATCTTGCTACAGAGAACTCTGAGAGAATTGAGCTTGAAGGATCACTTTGTATTTTAGGCAGTGGCCAAAAAACCTGACAGAAGTCTTTCCCAATGTTGTTGCCATTTTGCCAATGGGTTTCTTTCTCTGTAGTCAACGGCCTACGGTGCTACCAGTGTGTGGGGATGTTCCACGAATGTGTCCAATCAGAGCAATTGTGCACGCCGAGGGATCGCTCCTGCTTCTCATCTACCATCAAACTTTTCTGTAAGGAGACTCCCCCAATACTATGTACTTACTTATGTTACTTATTTACTTCAATTATATCCACCTTTCTGTTCAAAATTGAACATTTTGGTCAGATTGCAAGAAGTGCCGGCTAATGGCCTTCAGTGCTCTCCATGGGGGGTGTGACCTAAAATTTGGGACCCTTTTTGCATTTAAGGGGGAGTCTGGAAGGCTTTAAGGGGCACATGCTTACAGAATCCATTTTACCCCTTCAAACTCCTGGTGCCACTGTTTCCAAATAGCCGCTGTCCCCACCTACTAAAGACATCCATAGGGGGAAGGGGGCAAGTAGTTTCACACATGCCGTGATACCATTGTGTAACTTATACAAATGATGTATGATTGGGGTGATGACATCAATAACATGTGTGATGTCATCCTGGCTTCTGTTTTTTTTTTAATAGTAATTTTATTAAAGATTATAATTACAATAGTAAAAACTAATACAAATTAAAAGAAAGAAGAATAAAAAGAGAGAGTAGAAGGTGAAGAAAAGAAAGAGAAAAGGAAAAAAGAGAAAGAGAAATAGAAAAGAAAAAAAGTAAGAATATAGTAAAGAAAAAGACATATATAAACAAGTGACTTCCCACCTTCATCACAAGTATAAGCTTATCACCTCCTCTTAAAATACAACAAATAATCTCTTCTTCCCATATCTCATCTCTAATCTATTAACAAATCCATAAAGCATTGTCATTTCAGTCCTGGTGTCAGCAAAAGTCCATTAAGGGTTACCCGAAATAACAGCGTATCTATTTTAACCTTGACCAAATAAATCAACTTTATATACCTTCCTTTTACTTCTTAATCTTTAGTCCATTCAAATAATTTAGTCCATTCAAATAATTGTAGAACTTGATTTCACTTTTTCTTTGTCCCTTCTCATAAGACTCTTCAAAACTTTAATGAGCCTCTTTTGTAAATCCAGTATAGGAAAATTATCCAGGACACTCTCTTGGTTTATTGTTTGTATATCCCTTTTAATTATTAAGATATTAGCTGGTTTCTTTTGTATGTCCAGTGTAACATCTTTTCCCATGTCATTCTTCTAGCCTGTCATTTGTAAATCCATTTTCAACTCAGTCTCGATTTTGTCAGGTAAAACTTGTTCCCCTTCCATAACATCATTTAGACACAGTCTCTCCATAGAGGCAGATGTCTCTGTTAACATTATTAATATTAACTTTTGAATCGATTTTTCAAAAATATCCCTCAGTATATCCAATGTTAGAATATTTTGCTTCATTCTGTAATTATAAGTTGAGTTTATGTGTTCTTCTCCTTTAATCACAATCTTTGGTTCCCTCTAGTGTCCAATTTTGAAAAAACATATTACGTTTTTTTAAAAATTCCAAACAAAAGCATTTTCCCATGGGAAGGATTCTTTATGATTAATTCAAAATCTTATTTCAAATTTATCTGGACCCTTAGTCCATCTGTAACTTTCTAAAATAAAAGTTTTAATCACCCTTTTGCTGTTTATTCAAAAAAATGTTTTTTAAAGTTCTTAAACTTAAGTTAAAAAGGTTTCTAATAGCTAAAAAGTAGTTAACAATTTCCAAAAGTGATTAGAAAAAGAAATATAGCGAACCCTGTGTCCATAAAAGTGCTGGCTTCAGTTTGAGCAAGGTGACTATTCCCTTGTCTCTCAGAGCTCTAAACCCACTGGAGGTTGCTTTCTTGTAGTTTCCTTGCAAGGAGCAGCTGTCTGGAGCACTTGTGGGTGACCTCAAGTCCTCCCCTTGTCCAGAGAGGTTTCAAAGAGCCTGTCTACTTGCTGGTTCTTTATTCCACTGTGGTTGTTGGTTCTGCTTTTCGCAGAGATGTCTTCAGTCCACCATTTCTTCCTCTGGAAGTCCTCATCCTGGCTTCTTCTGAATGCTTACATCTCTGGTGTGGAGCCTCCTCAAGCCGATGGGAGTTTTATACTCTTTCTTTTGTCAACCCCCAGAAATTGGCAATGTTCTGGCCCATTTCTCCTGAAGAGCTGTGCTGCCTGAGATAAGAGATAGGATGGCATTTCTTGTCAACAGTGACTACTTTTGGAGAAGGTTGGGCTTTTGAATGCAGACTAGTTTAATGGACCCTTCTCCAACAGAGTGGAATGGCTGGAGGATTCAGGAGCTCTTCTGGCAAGGGAATCTGGGTTCTTTCTTCCCCCCAGCATGACATGACTGCCTCACCACCTCATGGGAGGGCTAGTCAGACCCTGTGTAATTGAGGGATGGGGCACCTATGCATTTGGATTCCAGGCCTATGTAATTCCTGGTCAATAGCACCAATGATTGGGGCTGAAGGATGCTGGAGTCCAACAGCACCTGGAGAACTGCAGTTTCCCCAAACTGGTATTCTTCACAAATGTTGATTCCTAGAATTCCTAGACAACATGCCCAATTTGGGAACATTTACGTCTGAATTCTGCCTGTGACAAACTCCTATATACTTTACTGATCTTCTGGCTTCAATTCTTTTCCAGATTCAAATAACTACACAGGAGTCTTTTTGCTTCCAGGTGAGTTGGATGGAACTTATTATTTTTGATCCAAAAGGACAAGGTTCAACCTGACTTGGGAGTGTTTTTAATTTTAAAATAAATACCAATCTATACAATGGTTGATTATGACTATTTAACCATGAGGCTGGAATCCTCTCTGCGCATGCTCAGAAGGAATTTTCCTAATTTATTTCATATGCATATGAGAGGAAGATGGACCAGAACTGAAAATGATCCCACTCAAGGACAAAAGAAAAGATAGTCTGAATTTGTATGTGCCCTAAGCCACATAAAACCTCAATCTTTACCTGATTTGGTTAAACATGTTGTGTGAACATAGTCATTGTTGTGCTTTATTAATAATAGAGATTTAGATGAAAGTAAGTATATTTGGCCTAAGGCAGAAAAATCAGTTAGTGGCATCAGATCTGAAGAAATTCTGCATGGCTGCCTTTAGCTAACCATCTGCTATCTCTGGCTGCCCTCAACCATCATGCTCAGCCCAGCCTTTTAGGGTTATGGTTTGTTGATCCAACCATCATGGCCTAATTCATATAATTCTAAGCCATAATGGAATGGCTTCACCATAAATTCAACTGATTTTCTTGGCCCCCTCAAGCCCATGTATTTCTAAACCGCAGATCTGGAAATTGCTGAGTATGTGATGAAAGGCTGTTCAGGGGAAGGTGTATCTAACCGCACAGCTAATGTCTACTCAGAAGACGACCATGAAGTACACAACACATATTATTGTGACTCTGATCTCTGCAACATCCGGTTCACAGGTGGTAAGTATGGAGGATAGAACACCAGCCTGTTGAGTGAGTGAGAAAGAGACAATAAGAGCCAATGTGGTGTAATGGTTAAGGTGCTGGACTAGGACCTGGAGTGACCTAGGTTCTAGTCTGCTCTCAGCCATGGAAGCTTAGTAAGTGATTATGGGCTCATCAGTCTCTCTCAGCCCAGCCTACCTCATAGTGTTGTGGTGGGGGAAAATGGGGGAGGAGGAAGCGGTTTCTCCCAATTTGTTTGAAAAACAGACCTATTCCCATCTCTCAGAAGCAAAAGAGAGAAAAGAAAGTGACTAGAGTTTGATTCTGCCTGGTAGAAATGCTTTGAGGCCGAAGATTTTTAGCTTTTCTGAAGCCCAAAGTGATTTTGGTCACTTCACTGGTTAGCAAAAGGCTTCCAAACCCAAATCAAAGTGCTGATTTAATTTGTAAAGCTCTGCAAGGTGAAACCCTGGGATACCTTAGGGACAACGTCCTGCAGATGGATTCTATCCATCTTATGTGGTCATCTGGGGAGGAGATGCTTAAAATCCTGAGCCTCCAAGAGGTGAAGGAGACATGGCTTTGAAGGCAGACGTTTTCTGTGGTGGCCACAATATTTTGGAACCCCTTTCCAAAAGTATTCCTGGCTCCCTCACCTTTGATCTTTTGCAAGCCAGTAAAGATGATTTGATTGTGGTGGGTTTTGAATCTTAGTGGTGATGGTTGGCCGAATTTTTAATTGGGATATGATGTTGGAATGTATGGATATTTTTAGGCATGTTGGTTTTTTGGACTTTATGATACTTTGGTTTTTATGCTTGCAAACTCCCCAGAATTTGGGGTAGGCATGTTATATAAGTAAGTGTAATAATGAAAAAATTATATTTTTAAAGAACCACGATCAGCAATATCCTTCTCTCCCTCTTCCTTCCCAGCTCCAGCCAGCACTCATCAAGTGGCCAATGGCATGGAATGCTACAGCTGCTTTGATCGGGGCACAGGGGACTGTGCTCAAGGGAATGCTACTCGGGTCAAGTGTTTGGGGGACATGAACCAGTGCATGGATTTTACTGGTAAACTGAGACCTTTCTTGAACATGTTAGGGGATGATGTTAAAGGAGTGAAGAATTTTTGAGCGCAGGTGCATGCAATATGTCTATGATCTTTCTACCCATCTATCTGAAAGTTGAACACAAATTAGTGAGTAAGATTTTCTGCTAGGTAGACATGAATACGCTAGAAGTGCCTTTCAAATTTGTTAGATTCCAATTTCCAAGCTAGCAATTCTGGAAGTTATGACCCAATACAACAGGAAAATTCCACGTTGGGAAATGAAGGCTCTTGATTGTTCTGATTTATGCATTTTACAGGGTCAAATTTTGTTCCCTGTCACTGTTTGTGCAATATTTTAGGGGCCCAGATAATCACAACATTTTGTGTTTAGGCTTTCTACAAAGTTCTCATGTAACGGCAAAGGTAGGATAAATACTTGCTATGGTTATATTCAGTGGCGTAGGTCCTGTTGGAGCTGAGTTGGATAAGCTGAACATCAGGGTGTGGTTCAAAAATAAGGGGGAGAATTTGTTGAGAAGGATTGGAATGAAAAGTTTAGAGGATATGTGGTTGAAATGATAATGTGCTAAGGGAGCTTGAAGCTGGTGATGATGCCTCCTGCAGTGATTGGCTGAGCTTCCCTGATGTCATAGGGTAGGAGAGTTTCTGACTCTTATTGGCTGAGCTTCTTCAAAAGAGCAAGGCAGAAAGAAAATTCAGGAGAATCTGGAGGAAACAAGGTCCTAGAACTTCTGATGATTGGCTGAGTAGGTACATTGTCAGAAGAAGAATATGGCAGACAATAGGTCTTGGTCACTAGCTCAACTGGTCTGAATGGAAAGCACTTGTGGTGAGAGGACAGGAAATGGTGGGCTTTAGGAAGTAGAGAGACAATTGGTTGAGAGAGACCCAGCTGCAGAGCTGGAAGAAGGAGCAGTTCAGAAGAAGCTGAAGAAACAAAGGTTGGAGAAAAAGTGGAAGAGGAAACTTGGGGAGATAATGATAAAAAAAAAAGGAAGAGATGCCCCATGGCCAAGACAAGAGTGCAAAGCAGCCTTCTTCTTTGATGAGCTGAGCACCATCAATCCAGATTTCAATGCCTAGAATTTTCAGCAATGACTAGGCTAACTGGAAAATTCTGGAAGTTGGTCCACATATCTGGAGGCTACTCAAATTGGGGAAAGCTGGCCTAGAGGGTTGTCAAAACCTGAAATCTTCACCTTGACATGAAGCAATGCATGGGAAACATGTAGGATTCCAGATCTTATTGAACAATAAATCCCAGCTTTGCTAATCACTGTTCAGGCTAGTTGATCACTTCTGAGAGTTGTGGAATATCCCCATCCCTAAATTAGACAGTGTAAATATGAGATCCCCTGCTTATAGTCTGATGTGTTATGTTCCATCACTTTCTTTGATTCCTAGTGATCAATGGTGCCTGGAAAATGACGTACCGGACATGTGCCCTGGAGACTTTGTGCCGCCGACAGTATATGCTGCCAGAACTCTCAGGGAGGCTGGAGATCAGCTGCTGTTCTACTCCTCTCTGTAATGATGGGAGGCCTGGACTTAAGAGCATCTGCAGTCACTTCTCAGAGCAAGGTAGCCTTCTTGTTATCCATCAGGGAGAGCACTGTGAGATATGAGCTGAAGTGGAAGAGTATGGCCAGATGTATCCATCCTGCCAGGCCTATCTTTGTGAGGCAGTCTTGGCACCCCTTTAAAATGTGCTCTGTGAGGGGCAGGATATCACATCTCCTGAGGAGCAACAAGAGTGGTGCTGGATTCATTCTCTCCAGTGCTGATCTAGCAAAAATTATTTACATTTGGTGAATCTGACTTGTGAATCCTTTCAAAGAGGGGCATGCCAGTGGGGATAAACAGGCATGGTTAGAGCATGGTGGGTGGAGCTGAAGAATCAGTAAGTTTCTTTTTGCCTCTGTATATTTTTGCAGGTGGGGGACATGGTGGCGCAGCGGCTTAATGACGCTGAAAGTTGCCGGCCAGAAATGGTCGACGCTTCAGCGGTTCGAGTCCAGCCTTCATGTTAAACAGGGTGAGCTCCTGTTTCCTCCCCAGTTCCTGTCAACCCAACAGGTCGAAAACTCATGTGAGTAGACAAATGGGTACTCTCACTCCGGTGGGAGGAAAAATGCTGGCGGCGCCTTGCAAAAAGGAGTTGGGAGCAGTTGCCGGTAAGCGCGAAAAACCGCGCGCGCCCGAAAAGGGCGCAAAGCAACAGAAACCCCGCCTCCTGCACTCGCCAGCTGGGCTCTGCTCTAGGAAGGAGGCTCTGGCAAACCACTTCCGAAAAACAATTGCCTTGAAAACTGCAAGGACTCGTCCAAGCAGTCACTGCAGGGTCAGCAATGACTGAGCGCAGACAAAAAAAAAAAAAAAAAAATTTTTTGCAGGTGACTCAGACTTTTCTGTATGGGATCTTTACATCATACAGGATTAATTTGGTCTCACATCTGCATTTGGCAGCGAAGCCGCTTTTATTTCTGTGGTGTGTTTAGACTTAATGAGAAGGCAACCATTCTCTCACAATGTTGAAGCTTTGTAGAGCCTCTGGCAGGGCATGGGGGGACATATTCCTACTGCCAGGAACTTGCCTCACCCCATCTTGACTTCTGGGGTCAGACCAGCCTCTCCTTGGCTGTAGATGTTCAGCTACTGTAACATCATGCTGAGAAGCTACGATTTCATCCATATTAATGCAACAGAGGATGGTGCCTTGACGGCTTGGCACCTCCCTCTCTTAGCAACTGTGTGTGTGTGTGGGGGGGGGATGGGGGTGGGAGTGGGGGGGTGTTACTTGGGAATCACCAAGCAAATGCACACAAAATGAATTAAAGATATGGTGGGGTATGGAGAGTTGATTGCGTACGGTTCTCTGTGCTCTCCTATTGGATGGCTGGAAGAACAAATTGATTGGCTTGTGATGTTCTCAGACTTTTGAGAATGGCACCAAATGGCAATGAAGATGATCACATTAGTCTCTTTCAAACTGCTGAGCGGGATGGGAAGCAGCCTAGGGCAGTAGTTATCAAACTATATTTTGGGCTGGAAAACATATTTTAGTTTCTGATGTCCACCAGATGAGTTGGACCAACTATGAGGTTGGGTTCTGGAAATTGTACCCCAATATCTCTGGGGGGGGGGAGGGGATGCAATGGGGAAGGCTACTCTGAGTCATCAAATATTGCCAGGTGTAGCTTCAAATCTCTGCAAGAAACAAGTACTGGTCCCTGTTACTTATCTGGGGGCATCTTCCTGGCTTCCTTTGGCACAAAACTTCACCATCCAAACAAGAGGAAACCAGAGTCTGGCATGATGGAAAGTACTCAGCAATGGTGTTGATTTGACCAGTGGGGGCTCAATTCACTTCCTGAAGCTGGGATAAAGCCAGTATGTGATTGATTGATTGATTGATTGATTGATTGATTGCTCTCCAGGGGTCAAGAAGAAGCCTGAGAATGGCTTGGAATGTGCCAGTTGCTGTGATTCAGGCCAAGGTGAATGTGCCCATGGAAACTGGACTCATGTCAAGTGTGTTGGGGATCAGAACATGTGTGTGAATGTCACAGGTGAGTTGTGTGGGCATATTTATAGGTGGGTAAAGGATGAAATTGGAGCCACACCCACAATTCTCTTCCCTGAGAGAAAAACGGGCTGCGAAAGAACAGGGAAGGCAGGCCCTGCCCAAAAGATATGTCCCCAAAAGACTTTTATGAGACAGTTCTGTAAGTTCTGTCAAATTCAGTGAAGCTGGATAAGTAACTGGATATTACAGCCTTTCCTAAACTGGAACCTTCTAGATATTCAGAGCAGCAATTCCCAGAATTTCCATCCAAGGTTTTAGGAAATCTGGAATTGCAGTCCCAACACATCTGGAGGGT
Source organism: Python bivittatus (assembly GCF_059951505.1). Taxonomy (NCBI): domain Eukaryota; kingdom Metazoa; phylum Chordata; class Lepidosauria; order Squamata; family Pythonidae; genus Python; species Python bivittatus. Next base: position 5,216,840 of record NW_028277054.1, read on the forward strand.
TGCAGTTGGGAGAAGGTTGGGCTATTGATTGTGGTTTTAGAGATTCCTTCATATTTATGTTAGATGTACGTATGCATCTTGTTAATGCAGAAAAGAAAGTGGTAGATGACAATGTAAAGCAGGCAATGTTGTTTTCATATCTGAACTACAAAAATGGGATAACATAAAAATAGGAGAATCTAATAACAATAGATCATGGTTATTCATGTACCCCTTCTGTTCCCTACACAACTGTGTTACCAAATTTCATGCTTCCTAAATAAGACCTCCAGTGAAAATATCTCACATTTGAAGCAATAAACATTTCCAAAAGCCTCTGTATTTATTAAATTCAAGAACTGTGTCAAAAATCTGAATGATGACTCCTAGGAACAAAATTTGCATTGCAAGAGTTTTTCCTCCCTGTGGATGGGCACGTCTTTAGCATCAGGAATCGGATGAGTGAGCACATTTCTGTTATGCAGATACGTGCATTTGTGAACTCAGGTTTTATTTGTTTATTTATTTATCAATCTCATTATAGATCACAGTAATCCCGAGACTCTTGATGGTTCACACAAATAAAAAGCACACTAAATGGTTCATAACAAAAGTACATAATTAAAAGGTCTGCAAAACAATGAGATAAGGATAGAACACAACTGTAGAAACAAACCCAACCTATGACCCAGCCAAGGTGATACCGTGGTCCACGTGCCCTTCAGAAGACTTGTTTTCAGCTGCTTTTGGAAGGCAGTCAAAGCAGAAACCAATTGGACGTCCACTTTCAAAGAACTGGTGCTGCCACTGAAAAGCAGCCCCACTGAGCCTCAGCCCCCCTCACCTCCTAAGGTGGAACCACTAGAAGGCTTCTCTCAGGTAGATCAAACTAGCTGGCCAGTTCCATTGGCAGAATGATGTCCTGCAGATAACTTAGGGCCGAGCCATGTCAAACTTTATAGGTCAGCACCAGTGCTTTAAATTGCACCCAGAAGCGTATTAGTAACCAGTATAGGACCCCCAGCACTGGTGTAATGGGTTTCCACTGGCAAATACCAGGTAACTCACAGGCTGCTGCACTTTGAACCAACTATCGCTTCTCAGTGGTCTTTCAAGGCAACCCTGTGTAGAGTGTGTTGCAGTAATCTAGAGAGGTGGAAAGAAGGGTGTGAGTTACTGTAGGAAGATCCTCCCCGCAACACCCAGGTAGGGCCACAACTGGCCCACCAACCAAAGTTGGATGAAGGTCCCCTCGGCTGCAGCCTCCATCTGCTGTTCTAGCAGGAGGCAGGAGTCCAGGAGGACCTCCAAGATGCAAATCTGCTCCTTCAGGGATAGCATCACCCTGTCAAGAGACACTACTGGGGCAGACAGAGAACCCCCAATGGGCAAATAGTGGTTTGATCCTTTAATTTCATTTCCAGCGTAAGGATAGCCAAGCCACGAATGATCCCCTAGTCCTTTCCCTTCCCATTTTGCTCTCTCTTCCTCCTCCCCATGTTCTCATCTCTCAGCTCCACGAATAGTTGTTTCCTCTTGCAGTTACCTTTCAGACATTTGGTGTTACAGCTGCATATTTGTTTTTCTCTAGAGGGAGGCCAAACATTGATGCGTGGCTGCAGTTTGGAGAAGCTTTGTTGGGAGAAGCCACAGTTGCTGGGCCTGGACCGAAATTCTTCTATCCGCTGCTGCCCTGGCTCTCTCTGCAACAGAAGTGTGGCCCCAGCTGGAGGTGCTGCATTCATCCTTCTGCTCCTGCTTTTTGGGCTGCTCTGATAAGAGTCTAGACAGCCCAACTTTCAGGGAAACAGACGAATGCTGCAGAGCAGAAAGGCCAGCGTCACAAGGACTGATGTGCTGCAGCCATGTATTATATCTCTTGCCTGCCTTTTGCATCACAGCATCCAGCGTGACCAGTGTTGCACATCAGGTTGTTTTAATTGCTCCAGCCTATATGACCACAACTTTAGTGATTCATCCCAGTGTCCTTAAGGAGGAAGTTTCAAAGAACCAGGCTCAGTGGCCTGTGCAAGAAAGAGGGCTCTGTTTACGAACAAAGGAAGGTGAGTGTAGGCACGCCAGCAGGGTGGCATCTGGGCAGACGTTACAGTCCTGAAATATTATCAGCCTCCTCCTGCAAAGAATCATATAGCCTTGCAGCTTCTCAAGGCTGACTCCTGCCAAGTGACCACAAAATCTTTGCTTCCTTGCCTTCACAGGGATGAAAAAAGTGTTTCCTTTGCCCTTACAGCATCAGCGGTAAGGTATGGCACCATAGGTATTAGTTACGCAAGACTTTTAAGTTAGCTCTCATGCCTAAATGGAAATGGATGTTTTGCATAAGCAAAATGTCCCCAACTGGTAGGTATGATCTCCTTGTTGCTGGGGCGCGCCACTCCCCCTATTTTCCTTGGGATGCTAAGCATCGTTTCAAGCCATTGCCACTGCAATCTTCCAAGTGCTGCTGCAAGTTCTCTGGAGGACATGGTTCTCCAGTGTGGAACTGGAGATGGCTGTCCCTGCCCTGCCCTGCCTGTGGACTTCAAGATAGTGGACTTTATGATCCTGCATCATCACCAGAATTGTCCAACGGAGTTTCCTCCAGGCTTCAAAGACAACAAATTGGGGAAGGCTGCCCCAAAACATTTTGTACACACTGAACTGATGCAGTTTTGGCCAACCCCACTGCAGGGAACCAGAGTGGTCAAATCACACTCCTTGCATTTCACTGCACAAATACTGGTTGGATCTACCTCTGAATGGAGCAGAAGTGGCTACTATATGCTGGGATGGGCAATTAATACGGGGCCATGGGAGAATCTCCTGCTATGGATCTCCAGGTTGCGGAGGCTGACTGATGGCTGTGATTTTTGCCTTTCTCCTGAGTGCTTCTCTGGTGTAGAAATCTGCCAATGTCCTTGAACTCCCAGTCTGCAAAAGGATGTTCAGAAACATTCAATGTGAGGGATGCAGAGAACACAAAGGATATTTCAAAAGACATTAAAGAAAGCACAGTTGGCAGAGATGTTGTGTTCCGAGGTGTGAGTCTTTCTGTAAAATGGCATTTTGGAGAACTCGATATCTCTAGTACCTTTTGCAGTAAATACAGTAGTTTTGGGGGAGACAAATGCACCCATGATCCTGTCTCTGCCCAAGACTGACTTCTCCATGCTCCAGATTTTGGAACTGGCATAAGGATAGTGTGTCCATAGATGGGTAACCTGAACTGCATGTGGTCCTCAAAAATGTTGGGTGGGGCTCTTAAGAGACAGCCAAATGTTGTGGTCAACTTAATGTGACAGAAGGCAAAAATGAATAAAACACATGACCAGGGGGTAATCATATGAACTATATTTAATGTTAATTAAATGCACATACAAATGAATTGAAACCAAATTTAATTTTGATCCCCATTATTTTGGGAACAGCAGTCCCTAGCATGCCACTCAAAAGCTGAATGTGGTTCTCATTCCAAAAGAAACCGCACGTTCTTGTTCTGAAGGATGCAGGCATGGGAAGGAAAAAGGACCGCTCCTAGGAACGAAACGGCAATCTTTATTTCATTTAAGTACTGGCTGTTTCCTTGTTTCTCTAGAACAGTTATGCCTGGTTCATTCAAATCCTTTTTCAACCGATTAGCTGGGTTCAGAGAACAAATGCAGCCTGTTCCCCATGAACTTAGTCAGAGTCCCTGACTTTTTAATTCTGGCAGCACCCAGTCCCAGCTTTCAGGCTACAGATGGGGTTGGAGAGTAAGAGTGGTAGGCTGGAAACAGCAGATGGGTTGGGAGCAGGAAGCCAATCTTGGTAGAACTTCACTGCTCTCTTGTGGTGAATGAGAGTAGTTGCGAGGAGAAGACCACCAAAAAGGTATTTTTTCCCCTTTCCCCTTTCTCGCTACTGTTGAATTACCTCATTGGCTGTGCAACAGTAAAAACTCCTGTTTCACATGATATATTCAAGCTCAAAGGTCTACACATTTCCTTATGAGATTATGCCAAAGAATTGCCTCCATGTGCAATTCAAGGTGCTGGTTGTCACTGATAAAGCCTTTCACGGCATAGGGCTTGGTTGTTTGAAGGACTGCCTGTCTCCAGTGGTTTCTGCCTGTCCAGTAAGATGGGGGCACTCTGTGTCCCTTCAATCAAGAAATGTTATCTAGTGGGACCGCAGAAGCGTGCCTTTTCTGTTGTAGCACTTGCCTTCTGGAACAAGGATGGCTCCTACCCTACAAGGGTTCCATAAATCTTTGAAAACATGGCTTTACAACCAGGCCTATGGTTAGGTTGTTTGTTGAGGCCCTGATGTTTTTTTTTCTTCCTGTAATGTGTGATTTTGTCCAAGTGCACATGCTATTTTCTTTTTCGTTGTCTTCTCGTTTGAACTATGGAAGCCTCCCAGAGCCATTTGGAAGTCAGATAGCCTTCCAAATCTAATGAAACAAAGAGATAATGTGTCAGATCTGTATGAAGAATTGCTTTGATAATATCCGACAGGTAGCAAGGTGGATGGACTGAATTACACTGGTGCTAGGTGGACCATTGGAAGATCTGAAGGACAAGGTTGGGGACAGATTGTCCTGGAGAAAATCAATCTACGTGTTTGTTAAGAATCAACAACAACTTGATTGCATATAATCAGTGCGTGCATCTCTGCAGTTGACAAGTAATAATAGCCAGGTCATTTGGAAATAGCTTATGAGAGCCCGAAAGCGGGCCATAACATAGAAGAACTTCAGAAGTTCTTTGCAGTACACAAAAATGCTGCCTTTACAGAGATCATGAATGTGTGCCATTGTGGACCCCAAGGACTTTGGGGCCGCAATGTTGTGTTCAAGAGGGACAATGTTTTACAAGGATGTGGTTATCTTAATGGGAGCGTGTAAGAGAAAAATCCCTCTACGACCTAGAAGAAAAGATAGTATATCTTAGGTCGGATAAGGAAGTGTATATAACATCTTCTGAGCTGATAGGTAGATAAGTAGAACATTCAATAATATTTATATTAGAAAAACTTGCTTTTGCCTGTGACTTCCTTTTTAGTAAGTTCCATGAACTGAAAGAAAAGAATGAAATAAAGTGTTTATATGCGTGTGATATTCTATGGAGCTGATCTTGGCTTTTAAAGTTTGAAACTGAACTTCTCTAGAACTTTATAAATCCAATTCATCTTTGATCCAGATATTTCCGAGAAGTCTTGGTGCTCTGAAGCACACAGCCTGTCTCCAAATGTGTTGAAAGTGAGACTGCAAATAGTGGATCTGCTTCTTCCTTCTTGGAAACAAGCCCTATTTTGATTCTGAACATGTGCCTGCATTTTTTAAGAGGGACAGAGACTTGGAAACAAACCGAGATCAATGTTGGTGATTCTATAGCTAAGGCACCACCTGATGTTTTGAAAAGCCTATGGAAGACCTGTAAATTACTTGCACTTGTTCCTCAGCAGCTTGAGAGAGTGAAACGTGTCCACTAGCACACATGCTTCCAACCCCACCCCCATCCCCTACCACCGAAGAGTCTAGGAAGCAAAGTAGATTGATCGGATGTTGCTCTTTGGTTTACAGATATGACCTTAATTTTCTCAAGTGGCACAGAATAATCTTTCTGGATGGACCTGTCCATCCAGATTCTCTGTATCACTAGATTGTATGAATGGGTGGTTCCCTTTGGCATTGTGCAGCAGCTGGAGGTGAAAGGCTTGCAGTTTATCATCTGAAATCAGGAGCCGGGCTTTGTTGATGGAAAAATTTATGGGTCAGGCCATTCTGCAGGGCCAACTTTCTCATTTGAGAACCTGTATATCACAGCTGGCAGAGCCCGTGAAGACATCATTCAAGAGAAAATTGACCCTTGCCCCAAGACATCTAATGGGGGGTGCTTAGCCTGGAGGAATTACACAACTTAAGTGAATGAAGGATGCAATTTACAGCTTTGTCACTGGCAACTAAATGTCTTGGGACAATCTTGCCAGGGTTCTTGGATGTCATTCCTTTCTATGCATTATTGAAGGTTTAGCCAAGCTCTGTCTGCTATAAGCTGCTTTAAAGGGCCTTTTGATGTGAGGCTTAGAAAAAGAGGTGCATGTTTGAAAGATCTTTGCTTGTGAAGTATGTGTCGTTCTGCTCCTCTCCGTCCCAACAGAAAGAGATGATCTTGTAGGCCACCTGGAATATGAGCTTGAGGCTGGGCTCATGTAGAACACAATCCTTTTCTTAAGCAAAAGATTAGCCATGGGAAAAGAAACCCAGTGGCTTCTCTTAATATTTGATTTTTAAAAATAAGAGGAGCTGCATTACATAGAGAAACAACAGTTTATATATTTCTTTGTGAATTTGATTTTTTAAAATGATGGATAGCGCTTGGTTCTCAGTCATGATTTCTCAGTTTTGTCCTTATTCTGCAATGGAGAGAATGTTTGAGGATGTCTGTTACAAGGGATGAAAATGGTTAAGACTGTCTTATGATCTGAGTTTCTGTTCTGCTCTGGAAATAAAATCAGGGAGGTTGTAGCTGTAGATTGTGATTAAAATACCATGTTATGCCCATTACATTTCTTCATGAATATGAATATCGCATTCAAAAAGCTAAAAACAGAGGGGAAAAACAAGCTCAAAGAACAGAAATGATTCAAACCATGAAATATTCCCCCCCCCATGCTTAAAGCACATTATTCAGGAGAATATTAATACATTAATATTAATGGTTCCACAATAGTTCTGCAACTGCTGCATTCACTTTGGTGTAGTGGCTAAAACGGTCAAGCAGGACTGGAAAGACCTGGGTTCAATCCCTCTCCACTTGATCACAGGGCTCACTGGGTCACTTTGTGTCTGTCTCTCTTGTGCTAAGGCAGCTAGAGATTTAGTTTCAGCAGCTATTGCAATTAAGCCACAAAGCACACCTCTGTCTCTTGTGGGGAGGCTGCTAATGGGACTGTAAAGCATTTAGAAAGGAGACACCCTGTATCTTCTGGCCATGTTGGGTGCTGGCGAGCGGATTCTGCAGAAGACCCAGCTTCAAAGGCATACATGGAAGACGGGAGGGACTATTTAAAAGCCTGCAGACAGGTTTGCCCGGGGCATCCTAAAACCACATAGTTGCTCAACCCAGCCCCTTGCTCCTTGAGTAACCTAAGCCTCTCTTGCTTTTGGCCAGATATATTGTTCACTAGGGAAGAAAGAGCTTCTGGCTTGAGTTCCAGAAAGCTGCTGTGTTCTCAACTAGCACCATGTACTCTCTTGCCCTTTGCCTTCTGATCCCACTCCTACACCCAGGTAAGTCCTTTGGATTGATAGAGTTTTACAGGTTGGTTTTTGACTAAGGAGGGGGGCATGCCTGGCTCTTCCAGATGCACTGGAGGAGCTTGGATTTCTCTCTTCCCTTTCTAATTACTCCGGTTTGTGAACAAACTCTTGGAAACCTTCCCTCAGAGCTGAAGTGGCTTGATTGGCAACAATGAGTGATGTTAAATGTTTCGCTTTGGATGTGATTCCCCACTTCCTGCAAATTCTTCAGGCTCTCACATTTCTCTTAATGCACCGAAACAAATCAAGCTGGCTTTGTTTGAGCAGGTGGCAACTTTCATTGAGCAAGCTTGTATTTCTCTCTCTGATGGCATTGGGATGCAGGTTTACGGAGGAAGGGAATAAAAAATGGGTGATGGGTGATGGTGATTCTTCTGAATCAAGCAATGCGGAAGAGAGTTAAGAAGCCGTTGTATGCTAGAAATCTTTTGAAAAAGGCTTATATTAGGAAATCAGCCTGTCTTACAATTGTGGGGGACCAGGTGCCATCCTCTTCCTGGTACTGTGGAGGAGGAAGACTAGAGTATATGAAACAAGAAACAAATCTACATGAAATCAGGCTGTCACATGTCACTCTCTTGCTTCATGGACTTTTCCACTCTCCTACCCCAAGGGCTGATGCACATCACCAGTTGCAGACACAAAGTCATGCTGATCTTTTCCTGCTAGCTGGGGTCATAAGGATCTCAGTTGAAGCAACAGCTTTCTGTCCCAGTTTGGGGAAGACTTCCTTTGCTTTAAGGATCAAAGAGCCATGATCTAGAAGGAAGAGACAGAGTTCATGCTTTCTGTGATAGCAGTAGCAAACTGCTTTTTCTCGTCTTCTGTTCTCCTCGGTAAGGCATGATTCCATCATGGCTACAAAGTGGCTAAAGTTGGCAGAGAGACAGCCCTGGATGAACCATTAAGCAAAATAAGCTCATTTTGGGGGAAGGGGAGCACCACAGAAATTTCCCCCCTAGCTATCACGCCCTTAACTCTTTTACTGCCATACTTGACTTTAGTCAGATTTTTTTGTAGTTGTCCTTATCTGTCATGTTTGACTCTGATCTGCATTGTTAAAAACGTTTTCTTTGCCATGGGGAGTGACTAAAGTTTGAAAGTTTGGTTTGAGGGTGACACTGGATATCACATCTGTTTCTGTCCCATAGCATGAGAGTTTTGCTTCTGTCAAGGGGTACCATTGTTGGGTTGTGCTTAGGGCATCAGTTGGCCTTAATCCACCCCTGGAGACAGACCATTCTGTTCCACACTGCCTTGTACCCAGTATCCTGGAACCTGAGTATAAACATGCCTGCTGTCCCTTCAAATGAAATGACTGTGCTTACATAGACGGTGCGGCCATCAGCAACAGCCCAACCCAGCCCAGCCCAGCCCAGCCCAGCCCAGCCCAGCTGGTATGGGCTGGGGTGTCAGCTGTCTCTTGGGTTGATTGCGTGGCCCTAAGAAAAGTGTACAATAACATTAAAAAAATAGAAAAATAATACAATAATAATACAATAAAATAAAATAAATAGAAGACACCCATAGAGGAAGCTCAAGAGCCAAGTACCGGACCTCAAGTATGAACATGCATGTCATATATGTCATCCCCCCCATACAGAATGACCAGGGATATAGCAGGACCTCCCAGCACAGGGGCTGGTGTGATGACTATTTCTTAAGTTGACTTCACAGTCATAAAAAGAATTTTACAACAACAAGAGAAATAGAAAAAAGATATCCATAGAGCAGTGTTTTTCAAACTTAGCCACTTTGAGAAATGTGGACTTCAACTCCCAGAATTCCCCTGCCAGCATGGGTGCCATTTTGGGGATGCTCAGCTGTGGGCTGATTTTGATGTACAGGTGGAGGGGTGAAGACATGTACTTTGGGCGTAGTGGGTGGAGTGTGCTCACAGCAGGGCAAGGAGTCAGTTTGGATCTGGTCTCTGTTTCCTCCCCAAAGTATCTTTTCTGGTGAAGTTATACTACCAAAGAAAGGTGTGACAACTTGGTCACTGATCTTTTCCTTGACAGAAAAAAGACCCAAGAAAAGGAAAATTATGTTGTCAACACCACAGTAGGACCCACCCTGCCATCTCTATTTTCCCAGAGAATCATGAAATGGCTAGAAGACAAAAAATGAGGCCCAACACGTGTGCCCAGAATCAGGTGGCAAACTGGGCAGAAGGATTTGTTCAACTCTACAACAAACCGAAAAAGGATTTCATGATTCTCTGAAGCCAAGCTGATTTTGTATGGGGTATTTTGTGAATGAGAACCTGTTTTATCGGGCTCTTGGAGGGATCTTTGGCTAGTTAATATACTCAGGGGTGCCCAAAGAGAGTGTGAGTCAAAAACGTCAATATGGCAGGCATGAGCATGCTGACAAAGCCCCACCCCTTTTTTTACATGTGTCACTTTGGGGCTTTGTGCAGTTATGTCTGCCACTTTTTTAATCCCCTTGTGGATGCTTCTAAACCTTCACACACACAAACAGAGATGTGGATATATTGGGAGGAAAAATCCCCCTATAAGTTGTCTAGACCATGAAATACAAAAATATTTTCTTTTTTATGTCGGGTGTATTTTTGTGTCTGAGTCTGTGTGTGACAGAGAGAGAGAGAGAGAATCTCTTCTTTCCTATCCTCACTTTCTCACTAGTGATTTATAGCATCTTCTACTTCAAATTTCATTATGGTGCTGATACGACAGCAACAAGAACAATTTTGTATTGTTTCAGCCACGTCCAGGGGTGCGTCCGGTAGGGAGGCAAAGGGTAAGGGGGACAGACTATTGAAAATAGTACAGTAATACCTTGGGTCACGAATGCTTCTGTTCACAAACAATTGAGTTTGCGAATGCAAAAGTTTGCTTCCATTCGCGAACTCCGCATCGGGTGACGAACACGACCCGCGGCCATCTTCTCTGCTCCGACACGTGGTCGTGGCTTCCTCTAGGTGAGATCGCGGTCGCAGACAGACACTTGCTGTGAAGCTTTTTGGTGTCACTTCAAGCAAGGTTAGTGTTCTCTCTCTTCATACTGTACTGTACTGTTCTTTGTTTCATATTTTTGTGGTTAAAAAAAAAAATATGGTTCAGAACGGATTAACCTTATTTACACTGAACCTTATGGGAAAATTTGATTCGGTTGGCGACCAATTCGGTTGGCGACCACGTTTGTAGGGGTCAGAACGGATTAACCTTTTTTACGTTGAACCTTATGGGGGAAATTTGATTCGGTTCACGACCAGAATCGTGGGATGAATTAAGTTCGTGAAGCGAGGTACCACTGAACTGCAGCACTGCCATATAAGCCTTGTCCCTTTTCTATGGGTGTTGCGACATCGTATGCACACCTCAAAGAAGCGGATCTTGGAGTGCAACGGTGCTTGTGTCAGAATGACAAACCCTACGGGGGCCGTGGGTGATGCCTGCTGATGCTATCAAGTTGCTCGACTAAGTCTCTCGTGAGGAACAGCAGAAGTTTAACGTGCCTCAAGAGGCGTTTGTGTTTGCAGTTGCTTAAAGACATCTGAACAGCAACGCTGTGTGTGACTCAGTACGGTCGCAGAAGGTCTGGCCCAGCCAATGTGAAATGTGAGATTCTTTGCAACTCTACACAGCTGCTCTTCTCTTGTTTTTTGAACATGTTAACCCATCTTGATTTTTTTTAATCCTTAGCTCAGCCTGAAGGCTTAACAGTTCTGCAAGAGGTAGGGCGGGTCTGGAGCAGGCAAGGAGTAGGTGTGTGTGTTGAACTAGTGTACCTGATCACTGAACCATCACTCATTTGGGTGGGCCCTTTTTTTTTTTAAAGGACACTCTTGTTTTTTTTTCCTGGCAAAGTTCATGAGCTTTTAATAGTAGAACAATTAGGGGAAATTCAACAGGGAACAATGATGCTTGGTAAAGGCCCAGATTTAGCAGAATCAAGCCCGCAAGCTGGAGAATGAGAAGTCTTTGCTGGAGTATTAGATGCGGTAAAATAATTCTGAAGACAATTTGATGAATAAGTCACAAGCATCCATTCTACAGCCATTGATATGTTTTAGCATATTTTAATTAATTATCTATTTTAATGAAAGTTGATTCTATTTTTATCGTAAACTGTTCAGAGTCATTCCACAGTGAGATGGGCGGTGACAAATTTGAAATATAAATAAATAACTAAATAAAATTATTAAGCTTCTCCCATTTGTTTGTGATTTAAAACAGGAAGGCTTTGGGGATTGGGGAGATGCAGTTTTCAGATTTGATATCCACCAAGGTTCACTTTTTGGAAGCAAACTGTTCAAGCTCTAATCAGGCTGGAAGTTAGTACGTACTGAAATGGTTCTAGAGCCAATCTCAGCCTCAGAGATTATTTCAGTCCCTTTCTTTCTACATCTCCCTGCAGGTGACGCCATCTTCTGCTTCAACTGCACCAGCACAGAAGGTTATAATTGCAGCACAACTCAGCAGAAATGTTCACTCACGGTCAACAGCTGTATCACCATCGCTCGGGATGAGGACACAGGTCTGTAACTATCTTTCCGTTTGTCTCTAAAACAAAATTAGAATAGAAAAGAACGGTTTATCTTTTTTCTATCTGTTCTTACTATAGTTCTTCTGCCATACTCCTGAGGACTTATGGTGGTTTACGTTTAGCACAATGGCATGTGCTAAGAAATTTGTTTGCACCAATTCCTCTCCAAGGTTTGTAAGCTCCAAAATTGTGATCTTTCCCCACATAGCTATCTGAAATTCATTGCTAGATATGGCCAGAGATAGGACAGGGGACCTTCTACATGAAAAATGTGTGTTCTCTCAATGCATTATGACCATGGGCTCAAGATTGTCCATGCCAAGCTGATGCTTGCGAGAAGCTCCAAAACTCCATCTCCCCACCATACACCATTATACTCAACAGAGATGGTCACTATGAATATCCTTTGGACTACTGTAGAGGAAAAGAAGGATCAGGCCTTCCTTCATTGTCAAAGGACATATCTGCTTCAGGAGATTGCCTCTTCATTGATCTGACTCCCATCCCCAGGGACCCAGGACATAGAAAACCCAACTTATGAGAAGAAGTGCAATTCAGACGATCGATTGTGCAACCAGTTTTACGGGCTGATGGCAGGGGATTTTCGCATGCGGTGGAATTCCAGCTGCTGCCGTGCTGACCGCTGCAATACTGAGGAAATAATTGGTAAAGAACTGGGATTGTTTCAATAAAAGAAGCTGTTCTGGGTTGGATTAAGCAGCATGTTAACTATACTTTTAAAGCAAGTTTCTGACAAAGGCAGCAGTCTTCTGTAGCAAGCCTTCCAAGTGTTGCTAATTCCTACCTGTCCATTGGTTATACTTGCTGTGGCTCTTGGGGGATGAATTCCAAGGGCACCTGGATGGCCACAAGTTTCCTACCTATTCCATGTAAGTAAATCCTTTGGAATGGAGAGATTCTGTAGAACATGGGGAATGGTTCTTAATCAGAAGTAAGGTGCCAGGAGGTGGCATACAAGCCCTTGAAATGCAGAGAAGCTATTCTATGACCACAGAGTGTAGTTTTCACAGTTGCTATTTATTGAGAAATGACATCCGGATAATGCCATCTACATTTAGCAAAAACTGGCTATGAGCTCCCCTCCTCCCCACAGGCAATACGTATATAAAGATGTGACATCTGCTGCCAAGGTCAGTTCAAGATCTGCTCTGAAGAAGCTAGAAAACTGGTTAACAAACTCCAGGACATATTCATGGTCTCATAGGGCATTCTCCAGAAGCTATTTGTCTAGGATGCCAATGCCACAGCTGGGTTGAATTGGGCAGGCTGCTGCTGATGGCCCCACTGTATACATAAGCACAATCTTGTCTAGGGGGAGAATTCTACTTTCTGACTTGCAAGATTCTGTTAATGTAGCTTTATGATAAAATAAAATTAGCTCATCTGTTCGTGTTTCCTGTCTAGTCTACTTAGTAAGGCTGACATCAATCTTGCAAGTCTGAAAGTAGAATTCTCCCCCGTCTCCTTTACAGCCCAAGAAATCAGGGAGGGTCTTTTCTGAGCCTCTTGCCCCATCCACTATCCAGCTGTGGGCTATGCTGCCTCTTATCTGACCATTCCTTTGGCAGTGTCTCTTGGCCCCGTCTCCCAAGATCTTTCCCACAAGCCATTACAGCAAATTGTTTCATGTTATAGAGATTCTCAGGTTCTTCTTTTGGCTCTCTCCATCCATAGTTCAAAAAGCATCTCAGAATCGGAATGGAGTCCATTGCAATTCATGCTTTGCCCGTGGCACAGATTTGTGTCTTAACAAGACTGAGGTGGCCTGCACAGGTCTCATGACACACTGCATCCACTTTGCCACTAGTACAAAGAAAGGTAAGTAGACATAAAGAGGGCTGAGTATGGTGAAGATGGAGAAGTTAACTCCATCTCTTGCCCATGGGAATTCTACCGCCTATTGTTTAGTCCTGGACTCAATCTTTGTCAAAGTGGGTTTACAACCATGTTAATAAATATAAGAAAACACAGCAGAGTCAAAAACTCCCTGCTGATTGTGAGAAGAATTATAGAGATGGCTCTGTTCATTCAAACCAGCTAATCCTTTCCCCTCCCATTCTTCCAATACAGAGCAATTCAAGGACCAACAGGTTGCCTTCACAGGATGTGCTACCAAGAACCTGTGCGACATGGGAGCGGTGGCGCTGTTTGCTGCTGGCCGCAATGTTGAAGTCACAACCAACATGTGCAGTTCTGCACCAGGAATTGCCTCTCAACACAACTTGGTCCAATACTTTCTAGCAGGGCTGCTCATTCTTAATTTTTGTTTCTGAATCGTTGTCCTACAAACTCCCACCACTGTCTGTCTGGTCATCTTCTACGATCCCTCCCTACACTTTCTTCTACCTTGTTGGTCTGCTTTCAGCTCCCACTTCCCTCTCAGACAAGTTGTTGCACACTACACACCCAGCCTGAACCCTGAAGGAAAGTGTTTGGCATGGGAATGATTTCTGCATCCAGTTCCTGTTTCTCTGGTCCTGGTCAGTGGGGAAGATTTCTGCCTGTGAAGGGTTCACAAACTCATTTCTTCCAGAAGAGACAGATTGGCAAGGTGTGAGTAGAGGAAGTCAACATGTGGTTTTACCAGATTTGAATGCTGTTGCCAAGCTTTTACTGTATTTTAAGTGTAAAATATAAATAGAGGAGCAATTTGTGTATTTTTACATCTGCACCCTGGCCCCACCCATGTTTTGGAATGCAGCCCTCAGCTAGCCATTCAAGGGATTCCCCATCCCCTGCCAGTGGATAGAGAACTGGAATTGGACCAGGTTCAACTCTCTACCCAGCTATGAAAAACAGAGGCTGTATTTACTCACAATACAGTTATTCCATTTTCTTTATTTGCACAACAGCTGCAATATTGGCTAAGCAAATGGCCTGGGATCACACAATATGGTAGGCCACCAAATCACTATTAACCACCATTACAACTAATCAAGCTTGGTTAGCAACTGCAGTTGTCAGTGCAGCTGACCTGGCTAAACATCTTACATGAAGACAACCATTGGATGAGTTTAGCTCCTTATCTAACCAGTTCACAGTTTTTTCCCCCAAGGGAAATATCTCATTCTATCTTCTTCTTCTTCTTCTTCTTCTTCTTCTTCTTCTTCTTCTTCTTCTTCTTCTTCTTCTTCTTCTTCTTCTTCTTCTTCTTCTTCTTCTTCTTCTTCTTCTTCTTCTTCTTCTTCTTCTTCTTCTTCTTCTTCTCCTTCTTCTTCTCCTTCTCCTTCTCCTTCTTCTCCTTCTTCTCCTTCTCCTTCTCCTTCTCCTTCTCCTTCTTCTCCTTCTCCTTCTCCTCCTTCTCCGTCTCCTCCTCCTCCTCCTCCTCCTCCTCCTCCTCCTCCCTCCTCCCTCCTCCCTTTCCAATCGCTGACCCAGAGTATTTCCTTGCTGCTTTTGGAGTCTCAGTTCTCTTCCTTTTCTGTGGGGCAACTAAAGCTGTTTTCCCTGCTGATTCATCATATTTGGCTTATAGTCCAGGTACAGTGTATCTCATTAGATCAATGTTTCTCAACCTCAGCAACTTTAAGATGTGTGGACTTCAGCTTCCAGAACTGAAGTCTGGCTGGGGAATTCTGGCTGGGGAATTTTGGGAATTGAAGCCCTCAGATCTTGAAGTTGCTGAGGTTGAGAAATACTGGTCTTGAAGAGCCCTTAATTCCAGGGCAATCATGGTGGAACTGTTGTGACCATTCCAAGCATATGTCTGATGACAAATTCTCTTAGTGTTTAACTTATCACAAGCTGTGTCACTAGTTCTTGCTCAGGCATTACCCAAGTTCCTACCTCCAACAGATTTTTAATTTAATGTTGGTAAAGGATCCAGAGGCATTTAAGGGAGTGGAAGATCTATAAATTATCTCAATCAGCACATGAGGCTATACAAGACGACTGTCTTTATCACTTTCTTTACTTCTGGGGGTGAACTGCAGGAGGTCTTTCAAAGGAGTGGTCCATGAGATTATAGGCGTGAATCCCTAAGAATGGATGCTATAAGATGAGGGAACCCTTATTTTCTGAAGGAGATCTCCTGCCACTTCTTCAACAACTCCTTGAAACAACAGACAAAACCCAATTCTTCTGCATGCTCTGTTTATTTTGGTTATGGCTCAATGACACTTAAAAGTTAAGAAAGAACAGCACAGTGAGCTAGAACATTGAAGTGTAGTAATTAAACCCCAATCATCCATCACCAACTCTGAAAATAAAGTTAAGTACCTTTGGTCCCAAATTCTTACCACCCTCTTGATTAAGCCCTCAAGATGCTGCCCGCTCAAACTTATTGGCCATTAAGAAGCATTACCATCCTTCCAGGCCCATAGCATTCTGGCACCCCATAGACATAATGTTGACATGAACTAATCCATTTGCTTGTTGTGACTCTCCTACTGGGTAGGAACATACATTCTTGGTTGCACATCCCTGGAGATTGGCTGTCACACTGAATGCTGACACTGGGGAGAAAATGGGGAGAATGAAGCATTTATGAAAACTTTCTTGTTTCTTTCTTGCTCTAAATGGTGTAGCACTGAGATACATCAATCAATGTGCGCTTCTGTCCAGTCACCTAGACAAGGCCTGTTGGGCATTGCCCTTCCATGCAAGGTACATGGGGAGTGGACGAGATGACCGGCCTTCTGTCTGGTAGCCCCTAATCTCCCCTGAGACATGTCCTGCCCCCATGCTGTTGACTTTCCAGAAATTACTGAAATCTGTTTTAGTTCAGCTGCTTTGGGCCCCAGCTGATTGACTAAGGGCATCTATCTCATGTTTTGAACTGAGAGATTTTCTTGTTATGTTGTTTTCCTCTTTTATGCACTTTTTTTTTTTTTTTACTGAACACTGCCAAAGACATAAGTATTCTCCCAAGATATTATATCCTATAGGTTTTACATTTTTCTCTATTTATTTTTGTCCTCATTTACTGTATGCATCCTTGTTGTTTGTTTCTAAAATGCCCAAAAAGAAATTTAGAAAGAATAAACTGAACACTGCCAAAGACATAAGTATTCTCCCAAAATATTATATCCAATAGGTTTTACATTGTCCTTGATTTATTTTTGTTTTTCATTCACTGTATGTTTATTTTTTGTTTCTTAAAATGTCAAAAAAGAGATTTAGAAAGAATAAATTGCTTACTTGCAGTAATGCTTCCAGTTACATTGATACATTGGTCCTCTTCACCAAGGCAGACGACACGTTCATTTCCTTCAGAAAGGCCTCCATTTTGTACATAAAAGCCTGGGCAGAGGAACCCATTGGGTTTAAGTTCGTCACGTCCTGGCACTGCAGAAAGGAAGCCTCAGAGTCAGCAAATGGTTTCACGGCCACCACCCTTTCTAAGTATGGATATCCCTACTCAGTGCCCTCTAGACATTTTGAGATGACAATTCTTGTAATTGTGTCAGGCAAAGATTTGTTCTCCCAACAATTGGAAATCACCTTGTGTCCATATAGGAGTAGGGTGTGTAATTTGGGATTCACCATTCCTTAATGAAGCTCAAGGAAATGGTGGGGTCTTTAGAATTCATGTAAAATATGTTTTTAACTCTTTGGTAGCTGACCCCCCCCCCCAGCTCTTTGACCTCTGTCAGAAGAAACCAGCTGCTCCATTGATGCAGAAGGGCGGGGGGTTCTCTAAACTTTTTTTTTTTTTTAGCTACAATGTCTTTCTAAGGGTTTTCATGGCCCCTTGCTTCCTCCACCACCAAACTTACAGTGCACTCAAAGCAATAAGAACTTAAGTCTTTGAAGACTCAGAGTTTGCTGGTGTTTTGAATGGAGACTTTAACGGCAAGTTACTTACAAGGAAGAGGTGCTGTATTACAGCCATCGCTTTCACAACATGCTATTTTCTTCTGGTGATATCTGCCAGCTACTGATGTGATTTGATAATAACCTTGAGAACAATCCTCAGTTTTTGCACATCTCTTGGAAGTAAAGGTGATTGAAGGAGTGACTGCAAAAATTGAATCAGAAAAAAACATTGTGGCAGGTATCAAGGAAAGATACATATCAAGTCTGGCAAATTAAAATTTAAATATAGATGCTTCTAATGATCCCTGCTAACTAATTGAGAGGTTTAAGTTGAGGATAGGAGGGTATCAAGGACTGATTGTGGAAGCGTAATTGTGATAGTTGCACCAAACCTTTCTCGAGCTGCTCCCTCCAGTTATGCTCAGTTGAGATGGAACTAATGGAGAAGGGTGATTGGAGAGCATTGTAATATCTTGACCTCACCAGGGAGGAAGAGAATGGTTCCATTGTTTGTGAGGTGAGTCAACT
Organism: Python bivittatus; assembly: GCF_059951505.1. NCBI lineage: Eukaryota > Metazoa > Chordata > Lepidosauria > Squamata > Pythonidae > Python > Python bivittatus. The sequence continues at coordinate 5,234,937 of NW_028277054.1, forward strand.
GCAGTGTGATGAGATTAACAGATATCATACTGTTCCTGGATCGGTGGCAACTGGATTCAGGAAAGAGCCTAAGTGTGGCAAAACATTGTTGTGACTCCCACCAACACCTGCAAATCACTCCTTAATGCTCTGGGGACCAGGTGATGAAAATGGCAAACATCATTTAGACTGGAAGTGCATCTCACTCACTCATAGTGGTGTGAAAGGAATATGTAAGACAGTGTCTTTCATCCTCTCCACATTCCATCATCTTCATGTCCTCATTTCTGCATTCTTCTCTGGCGACAAAACAGGTTTGGCATTTTAAAGATGCTGCTGCAGATAGAAGGAAAAAAAGAAAAGAAAGAAAGAGAAAAAGGAAGGAAGGAAGGAAGGAAGGAAGGAAGGAAGGAAGGAAGGAAGGAAGGAAGGAAGGAAGGAAGAGAAAATCTCCAATCAATCATGCTGTAGTTAACCAAATCTCTCAAGATTTGTAATGGGTTATTTTTTCTAGGAATGTATTCTAACAGTTCCTTGGGATAGTGATGTCTTTGAAGAGGGGACAGAGATTGGAATGAGTTGCAAACATAATACTAGCACTGAATTTGGATCTGGTATATGGAAAATGAGCCCTGGGAAGGAGATAATTAGGCCAATAATTCCTTAAATTCTCCCTCCCAGTCCCCTGTTTCCTTCCTCAATTAACACTCTTGAGACCTGTCTTTTAAAGCAGGTGACTCAGTGCTTCCTCATTAAAATAGGATGCATAGAATTTGGGGGGTGGGGAACTACATTGACTAGAGATTCCTTGAGAGAACCCAGAATTGAAATTCCTCCCCTACTTTGGAGGATTCCTTATCCACAATTTCATCCATGTTTTCCCAGATTTCTCTTCCCTCTGAAATTTCCCCCTGGTGTTACTTACCTGTTGATACAATTGAAGAGAGGAGGCAGAGGACAACAATTCTAGCAGACATTATGACAACAGTGTGAATCGACTGTGCTTTCTGAAGGCAGTCTGAGAGACCTTTATAGTTCCTGGAGTATGTCTACCTTGGAGGATGAGTCCGAAGAATTCTGCTGAGGGGGTGGAATGGGGGAGGAGGATGACAATCAAATCCCACACAGAGTAGAGCAACATCAACTTACACAAGAAGTTGAGGAAAGGGAACATTTCTACTGAATCCATCAAGATGGGTAAGGCAGCTTGTCATACGGATGGTGAAGGAAAATTTCCCCAATTCATTATCTGGGCTCCATCTTTAGCAGAGTGTTGGTGTGCCAGTAATGCCAGTCTATTCAAGGGGCAAGAATTGATGTTCACAATCACCACTGGGTTGAGATCATTGCAGTAACATTTCAGGAGGAACCATGCATGGGATCAGGCAGCAGCAGAAGCCCAAGGAAGGTGTGAAGGAAGATCAGTGCTCCTTCTCTCTAGCATCTCTCTCTCTGGGCTGCAACGCTGCTGACACTCTTAACTGGCCAGGTTGAAAAGGTCTACTTTACTCTGTCCAGTGATGTCAGTTTGCCACACTCACAGATGGGAGAGAAACGATACAGCCAAAGAACCACCAGTTTGTAGGAACTATTTATCTGAAATCCCTCTGAGTTCAATGTGGTCAAGTTGCATTAGTGTTGCCTTGGATTTCAGCGCAACCCTTGTGAGAATTCTCATAAATTAGCTCTGCAACTTTTGGGATAATGCGATAAGAAAGTCCAGAATTATGAGCTGCATGTGGGATGTGACTGGTACCAATTAGGTAATCTGCATCTTTTGGCTTCTGCCAGATGCCTCTGCCCTGAATCCAAAGAAAAAATTTGGTTTTTAAGGAGTGGCCCCAACTGGAGAGCAGAGGCTGTGCAGCATTTCCATTCCTCCCAGTAAAAAATTCTCATCCAGTAGCATCAGGCTGAAGGTGCTCAGGAAGAGAGTTTCTGTGAAGGGTTGAGTAGCATCCTTGGGTAAGGTGGGAAGATGGTAGGATGCAAAATGAGACTTCATTCAATTGCATCTTCACTCAACTAAAATCCAATCAAATCAAGTTAATAAAGTTAATATGAACATTCTCTGGCAGAGTCCACACTCTAGATGCTAAGTCCCAAACCAATGTTAATAAGAGACACTTGCTGTCAGATAAGATGGTATGGCAAAGCGACTCTGCTGGCTTATTATGCTGGCTGATTTACCCACCAGGAGAAGACAATGGCTGCATTCCCACAAGCCAGTGAATTATAAGCTATTTGTCACACCTGCTTGTTATCCTATGTTCTACAATTCTACAGACTGTAATTCTAGAATCTGCAGCTTTCAATACTGACACTCCTTTTCTACCTTTATTTTGCTTTAACTTTTCCTTAATTTAAACCTTAATACAAGACTTTACTTCATGGACATTATAAGTGTATGATACCCCATAATTAGAAGTGTGGTTCTTGACTGGTCAGGATGATCAGTGGATGTTTATGTCAATCCTTTCTGCAGACTTTGTGCAGAGCCACAGACTTGGAGAAGTCCACTTTGCTTTTGTTTCCTGTTGCAACTGGGTGACATACAGTGGGGCAAAAAAGTATTTAGTCAGCCACCAATTGTGGCTTAAAAAGATGAGAGAGGCCTGTAATTTTCATCATAGGTATACCTCAACTATGAGAGACAAAATGGGGGGGAAAATCCAGAAAATCACATTGTCTGATTTTTAAAGAATTTATTTGCAAATCATGGTGGAAAATAAGTATTTGGTCACCTACAAACAAGCAAGATGTCTGGCTCTCACAGACCTGTAACTACTTCTTTAAGAGGCTCCTCTGTCCTCCACTCGTTACCTGTAGTAATGGCACCTGTTTGACCTTGTTATCAGTATAAAAGACACCTGTCCACAACCTCAAACAGTCACACTCCAAACTCCATGATGGCCAAGACCAAAGAGCTGTCAAAGGACACCAGAAACAAAATTGTAGACCTGCACCAGGCTGGGAAGACTGAATCTGCAATAGGCAAGCAGCTTGGTGTGAAGAAATCAACTGTGGGAGCAATAATTAGAAAATGGAAGACATACAAGACCACTGATAATCTCCCTTGATCTGGGGCTCCATGCAAGATCTCACCCCGTGGGGTCAAAATGATCACAAGAACGGTGAGCAAAAATCCCAGAACCACATGGGGGGACCTAGTGAATGACCTGCAGAGAGCTGGGACCAAAGTAACAAAGGCTACCATCAGTAACACACTATGCCGCTAGGGACTCAAATCCTGCAGTGCCAGATGTGTCCCCCTGCTTAAGCCAGTACATGTCCGGGCCTGTCTGAAGTTTGCTAGAGAGCATTTGGATGATCCAGAAGAGGATTGGGAGAATGTCATATGGTCAGATGAAACCAAAGTAGAACGTTTTGGTCTAAACTCAACTCGTCGTGTTTGGAGGAGAGAGAATGCTGAATTGCATCCAAAGAACACCATACCTACTGTGAAGCATGGGGGTGGAAACATCATGCTTTGGGGCTGTTTTTCTGCAAAGGGACCAGGACGACTGATCCATGTAAAGGAAAGAATGAATGGGGCCATGTATCGTGAGATTTTGAGTGAACACCTCCTTCCATCAGCAAGGGCATTGAAGATGAAACGTGGCTGGGTCTTTCAGCATGACAATGATCCCAAACACACTGCCCGGGCATCGAAGGAGTGGCTTCGTAAGAAGCATTTCAAGGTCCTGGAGTGGCCTAGCCAGTCTCCAGATCTCAACCCCATGGAAAACCTTTGGAGGGAGTTGAAAGTCCGTGTTGCCCAGCGACAGCCCCAAAACATCACTGCTCTAGAGATCTGCATGGAGGAATGGGCCAAAATACCAGCAACAGTGTGTGAAAACCTTGTGAAGACTTACAGAAAATGTTTGACCTCTGTCATTGCCAACAAAGGATATATAACAAAGTATTGAGATGAACTTTTGATATTGACCAAATACTTATTTTCCACCATGATTTGCAAATAAATTCTTTAAAAATCAGACAATGTGATTTTCTGGATTTTTTTCCCCATTTTGTCTCTCATAGTTGAGGTATACCTATGATGAAAATTACAGGCCTCTCTCATCTTTTTAAGTGGGAGAACTTGCACAATTGGTGGCTGACTAAATACTCTTTTGCCCCATTGTATTTCTATCTCTGCATAAATGTTGTGCAATTCGCACAGTAAATTCTGCCATGGGACAATGCTATAAGAAAGAATTATGAGCTGCATGTGAGATGGAAAAGGGTGATGGATAGATTAGAGAAGCAGTAGCAGAATGAGGAAAGATTTGAACCTGGGCCCTCTTGGCTTGGTGCTTCCTCCCTTGGCCTCCAGCCTTACACTAAGAGCAGAAAGACTCTTTTGGAAAAGGGAAGCATCAGTGTCTCTCGTGAATTATGGGTATCTGTACTGTGGGCAAGATGAGGCTAGTGACATCATGTAAGCCATGACATTAGCATAGAAATGATGCAAATGGCATTGCATCATGATTTCTGCAAGACTACCTACTCCAACTGGTACCGGCCTGAGTAATGCAATGAACAGAGAGAATCTTCAGGGAGGATCAGGGTGGCTTTAGTGAGGAAGTCCTGCTTTTCTGACACCATGCAATGCTGCGGAACAGCCTCCTGGTTGAAATCCATATTAACATTTCGGAAGCCTTTCAAGTCAGAGTTGTTCTGTATAGTTTTCTCCTGATTTTATGAAGCCATCTTTATTTTCTATATTTATCACCTGTAATTTTTGTTTGGGTGATGGTCTAATTGTACTGTATTTGCTTTAATGGGGATGTTTGATTTGGTTTTATATTTTATGAAAGCTGCTAAGAGTCTCCGGATTGCTGTGGGATAGAAATGGACAAATCAATAGTAACCATATAAATGATGTGACTGGCACATATTACATGATTTGCATCTTTTGGCTTCTCCCAGATGTCTGTGTCCTAAACTGAAGGAAGACAAGGGCTATAATGTATAATGAGTGCCCCTGGAGAAGGAACGTGGGCCGTTCTTCATTTCCATCCTTCCCAACAAAGCATTCTCATTCATTCATGTAAGGGGTGCTCAGCATGGTATTAGGATGAGGGTCTCCATGCTGAGTTGAGTACCATCCTAGGGACTGACACCAAAACTAAGGCAGTGTCAGCCCTTTGAGGCAGACAAGGTCATGAACAGCCAATGCAGGGGTATGGATTTCCACCTTATTGTGATAATAACAGAATTTGGAAACATCTGCCAAAGTATACTTCTGCCCCTCTTATGCCCAACAGAATCAGGGTGGAGTGACTTGAGTTTCTTTCTCACACTGTCTCCTGAATTAATTTTTACCCACTGGTTCTTTCACTTATACTTCAAGGTTATGACTGGACGCCTTTATAGACAGGGCCAGTATAAGAAGGTGATAGGATGGAAACAGAAAATTCATTCAATTTCATTTTAATTCAAGAAAAATTAAACTAAATTAATGGAGTTAAGATGAACCTCTCTGGTAGAGTCCTCATACTATGCTGAACCCCCAACCAAGGTTCATAACTAAGAGGCAGAGGGAAAATTCCTCAAACTGTGAGACGAATGAATGATTTTTCCTACTTCATAAAAACAGGATTTGATATACAAACATAAAGAGCAAAAAATTGAATTTACTGAGAGATTTGTTTTCTTCATATCCTCATGTGCACGGTACAGTATGGTAATTTAGTGCAACTCATGTCCCAATCTACATACAGGAAACTCTGTACTTCATGAAAAAAATGTAATGGAAAGATTTTATATTGCACTGCAATTTCTAAAAAGTTCTCTTATCATTTATTTTTATTCATTTATTCATTATTAAATTTGTATGCCACCCATCTCCCTCAGTGGGTGGCTTACAATTAAAAATCAAAAGCCTGGAACCAATTAAAATACCCCATAAATAATTAAATTACTCAATCCATAAAATCCACTATAAAACAAACCCTACACATAAATACTAAAGGCATTCAAGATGATGATGGGGGGGGGGTGTTAAATCAATTACCTCACAAGCCACTTCCACTGATGCGAGCCCCCATCCAGCCCCCAGGCCTTCTGGCATAGCCAGGATTTCACACCTTTCCTGAAGGCCATGAGAGTGGGGGCACACCACACCTTGGGAGGTAGATTGTTCCACAGCAGAGCGGAGGCCCTCTTCCTAGATTCCTAGACCCCTAGTTGACTGGTGGAGTCTGCAACATGATAACTGTCCTTATCAGGTTGTTATTGTCAGGTTGTTTCTAGGTGGCCTCTTTTCGTCATATTTCCTCCAACTCCAGCTCCCAAGAGTGCTGGATAGAAGGTGGAAATTGATGATGCTCCTGGAATTTCAGCTCCCACAGTTTGGATTCAGAGCATAAGCAGGATAGATCTTTTGGCTCACAACTCAATAGATTCCCCCCCCCCCGCAAGTTATTTATTTGTTTTATGGGAGCCCTTGTTTCAGGCCCTTGGATGCTGCAAAGTTTTCATCATTCATGTGACTGTAGTCAAAGGTTTATCTATGAATTCACTCTGCTGACTTGTGGAAAGAAATGGAAATCTGGGGAAGAGAGTTATCACTTTCTATCTAAACCAAAGAAGGAGCAGGCCTTTAAATGTTTTAATGTTTAAAAATGAGCAGGTTTCTAGTTTTAATGATGGGTTTAATATACTTTTGATGTTATTTTTTGTATGAAGCACCCAGAGCCGTTAAGACAGTGGAAGATCTATAAATTATTTCAATAAGCATACGAGGCTATAGAAGAAGACTGTCTTTATCATTCTCTTTACTTCTGGGGGTGAACTGCAGGAGACTGTTCAAAGGAGAGGTCCATGAGATTATAGGCATGAATCCCTAAGAATGGATGCTATAAGATGAGAGAACCCTTGTTTTCTGAAGGAGATCTCCTGCCACTTCTTCAACAACTCCTTGAAAAAATAGACAAAACCCAATTCTTATGGATGCTCTGTTTATTTTGGTTATGGCTCATTGACAGTAAAAGTTAAGAAAGAGCAACACAGTCAGCTAGAATATTGAAGTATAGTAATTAAACCCCAATCATCCATCACCAACTCCGAGAACAATGTTAAGTACTTTTGGTCCCAAATTCTTACCACCCTCTTGATTAAGCCCTCAAAACCCTCCCTGCTCAAACTTAAACAGCCTTAAAGAAGCGTTTCCATCCTTCCAGGCCCATAGCATTCTGGCATTTCATAGACATAATGTTGAACCGAACTAATCCATTTGCTTCTTGTGACTCTCCTACTGGGTAGGAACATACAGTCTTGGTTGCACAACCCTGGACAGTGATCATCACACTGAATGCTGACACTGGGGAGAAAATGGGGAGAATGAAACATTTATGATAACTTTCTTGTTCCTTTCTCACTCTAAATGGTGTAGCATTGGGATACATCAATCAATGTGCACCTCTGCCCAGTCACCTAGACAAGGCCTGTTGGGCATTGCCCTTCCATGCAAGGTACATGGGGAGTGGATGAGATGACCGGCCTTCTGTCTGGTGGCCCCTAATCTCCCCTGAGACATATCCTGCCCCCATGCTGTTGACTTTCCAGAAATTACTGAAATCTGTTTTAGTTCAGCTGCTTTTGGCCTCAGCAGATTGACTAAGGGCACCTATCTCACTTTTGAACTGAGAGATTTTCTTGTTATGTTGTTTTCCTCTTTTATGTACTTTTTTTTTTTTACTGAACACTGCCAAAGACATAAGTATTCTCCCAAAATATTATATCCAATAGGTTTTACATTGTCCTTGATTTATTTTTGTTTTTCATTCACGGTATGTTTATTTTTTGTTTCTTAAAATGTCAAAAAAGAGATTTAGAAAGAATAAATTGCTTACTTGCAGTAATGCTGCCAGTTACATTGATACATTGGTCTTCTTCACCGAGGCAGACGACGGGTTCATTTCCTTCAGAAGGACCTCTATTTTGTACATAAGAGCCTGGGCAGAGGAATCCATTGGGATTAAGTTTGTCACGCCCTGGCACTGCAGAAAGGAAGCCTCAGAATTAGCAAATGGTTTCACGGCCACCACCCTTTCTAAGTATGGATATCCCTACTCAGTGCCCTCTAGACATTTCGAGTCGACAATTCTTATAATTGTGTCAGGGAAAGATTTGTTCTCCCAACAATTCGAGATCACCTTATGTCATATAGGAATAGGGTGTGTAATTTGGGATTCACCATTTCTTAATGAAGCTCAGGGAAATGGTGGGGTCTTTAGAATTCATGCAAAATAAAATTTTAAACTCTTTGGTAGCTGACCCTCCCCCCAGCTCTTTTGACCTCTGTCAGAAGAAACCAGCTACTCCAGTCACCCAGAATGGGATTGTCAAAATGTTCACTTTTTAGCTACAACGTCTTTCTAAGGGTTTTCATGGTCCCTTGCTCCCTCCTCCACCAACTTACGCTGCACTCAAAGTGATAAGAACTTAGTCTTTGAAGACTGAGAGTTTGCTGGTGTTTTGAATGGAGACTTTAACGGCAAGTTACTTACAAGGAAGAGGTGCTGTATTACAACCATCGCTTTCACAACATGCTACTTTCATCTGGTGGTATCTGCCAGCTACTGATGTGGCTTGATAATAACCTTGAGAACAATCCTCAGTTTTTGCACATCTCTTGGAAGTAAAGGTGATTGAAGGAGTGACTGCAAAAATTGAATCAGAAAAAAACATTGTGGCAGGTATTAAGGAAAGATACGTATCAAGTCTGCCAAATTAAAATTTAAATATAGATGCTTCTAATGATCCCTGCTAACTAATTGAGAGGTTTAAGTTGAGGATAGGAGGGTATCAAGGACTGATTGCGGAAGCGTAATTGTGATAGTTGCACCAAACCTTTCTCGAGCTGCTCCCTCCAGATATGCTCAGTTGAGATGGAATTAATGGAGAAGGGTGATTGGAGAGCATTGTAATATCTTGACCTCACCAGGGAGGAAGAGAATGGTTCCATTGTTTGTGAGGTGAGTGAACTGCAGTGTGATGAGATTAACAGATATTATACTGTTCCTGGATTGGTGGCAAGTGGATGTATGTAATGATCTGTGGGAAAGATCTTGGGAGACTGGGCAAAGAGATGCTGCCAAGGGAATGGTCAGATAAGAGACAGCATAGCCTGGAACTGGATAGTAGGCAGGGTAAGAGCTCAGAAGAGACCTTCCCTAGTTTCTTAGTCTATGAAGGAGACGAGGCCAGGGGGAGAATTATACTTTCAGATTTGCAAGATTCTTTTAATGTAGCTGTACAATAAAGTAGAAATAGCTTATCTGGTTGTGTTTCCTGTCTGTTGTACCTTGTAAGGCTGACAATTTAGGAAATTGTCCTAACCTTGTAAGGCTGACAATTTCACCAGGTGTGGTGAAACATCTGCAGAATTCCCACCAACACCTGCAAGTCACCTCTTGATGCTCTGGGGACCAAGCGATGAAAATGGCAAACATCATTTAGACTGGAAGTGCATCTCACTCACTCATAGTGCTCTGAAAGGAAAACGTAAGACAATGTCCTTCATCCACTCCACATTCCACCAACTTCATGTCCTCATTTCTGCATTCTTCTGTGGTGGCAAAACAGGTCTGACATTTTAAAGATGCTGCTGCAGATAGAAGAAGGAAAGGAAAGGAAAGGAAAGGAAAGGGAAGGGAAGGAAGGAAGGAAGGAAGGAAGGAAGGAAGGAAGGAAAAGAAAGAAAGAAAGAAAGAAAGAAAAAGAAAGAAAGAAAGAAAGAAAGAAAGAAAGAAAGAAAGAAAGAAAGAAAGAAAAAGAAAATCTGCAATCAATCATGCTGTAGTTAACCAAATCTCTCAAGATTTGTGATGGGTTATTTTTTCTAGGAATGTATTCTAACAGTTCCTTGGGATAGTGATGTCTTTGAAGAGGGGACAGAGATTGTAATCAGTTGCAAACATAATATTAGCACTGAATTTGGATGTGATATATGGAAAATGAGCTGTGGGAAGGAGATAATCAGGCCAATAATTCCTTGAACTCACACACACGTTTAGTACAGCCATAAGGGCAGATACAATCAGAATATACATTAGTCACCATCTTACATTTATGCATATATATATATAAAACAAAAGAATTAGTATTATTTAATCTAAAATTAAAGTAAAAATACTGAAATATATCAAATGCTATGTTATAAAGTTTTAAATTTAATAATGGTGGAGCGTATTGTGCAGCTGGTTATATAAACATAAATGTAAGATGGTTACTACTGTATATTCTGATTGTATCTGGCCTTATGACTGTAATAAACCTGTGTGCATGTGTGTGTGTGTGTATTCAATAAATTCTCCCTCCCAGCCCGCTGATTCCTCCCTCAATTAACACTCTTGAGACCTGTCTTTTAAAGCAGGTGACTCAGTGCTTCCTCATTAAAATAGGAAGCGTACAATTTTGGGGGGTGGGGAACTACGTTGACTAGAGATTCCTTGAGAGAACCCAGAATTGAAATTCCTCCCCTACTTTGGAGGAATCCTTATCCACAAATTCATCTAAGTTTTCCCAGATTTCTCTTCCCTCTGAAATTTCCCCTTGGTGTTACTTACCTGTTGATACGATTGAAGAGAGGAGGCAGAGGACAACAATTCTAGCAGACATTATGACAACAGTGTGAATCGACTGTGCTTTCTGAAGGCAGTCTGAGAGACCTTTATAGCTCCTGGAGTATGTCTACCTTGGAGGATGAGTCTGAAGAATTCTGCTGAGGGGGTGGAATGGGGGAGGAGGATGACAATCAAATCCCACACAGAGTAGAGCAACATCAACTTACACAAGAAGTTGAGGAAAGGGAACATTTCTACTGAATCCATCAAGATGGGTAAGGCAGCTTGTCATACTGATGGTGAAGGAAAATTTCCCCAGTTCATTATTATTTATTATTATTATTTATTTAATCCATCCACAACGGGGAACTCTGGGCGGCTTACAACAAACTAAAATCAGAAATACAATTAAAAGTTATAAAAACCAGACATTACAAAAATAAAAAAGTTAAAACATCCAAAAGGCCAATAGGGGCCACACTAGGCCGCTAAGGGGCCAGCCAACCCCATTTCTGATATCCTCCCTCCCCGCCCCAGGCCAGATGGCAGAGCCAGGTCTTCAAATCCCTCTGAAAGGCCTGGAGTGAGGGGGCCTGTCTCACCTCCGGGGGCAAGATGTTCCAAAGGGTGGGGGCCACAGCAGAGAAGGCCCGCCTTCTGGACCCCGCTAATCAAAGTTCTTTTACCGTGGGGATCCAGAGCATGCCCTCTCTGTGAGATCGGGTGGGACAGGTTGAGATCGTGGGGGCGAGGCGGTCCTTCAGGTAACCTGGCCCCATGCCATGTAGGGCTTTAAAGGTAATAACCAACACCTTGAATTGGACCCGGAAGCAAACCGGTACCCAATGCAGCTCACGGAGCAGAGGTGTTATATGGGTCCTTCTTTGGGTCCCAAAAATTGCTCGCGCGGCCGCATTCTGGACCAGCTGAAGCTTCCAGATATTCTTCAAGGGTAGCCCCATGTAGAGCGCATTGCAGTAATCTATCTGGGAGATAACGAGGGCATGAGTGACTGTTCTCAGGGCATCCCGATCCAGGAAAGGGCGTAACTGGTGCACAACCCGAAGCTGTGCAAAACCCTCCTGGCCACGGCTGCCATCTGTTCTTCGAGCAGGAGCCATGAGTCCAGAAGGACCCCCAAATTACGCACTGGGTCTGTCTGGGGCAGTGCTACCCCATCCAGGACCAACGACGACAACGTCCCGGATACAGAGGAGTCATTAACCCACAGCCACTCCGTCTTGCCAGGGTTCAGCTGGAGCCTGTTGTTCCCCATCCAGACCCTCACAGCCTCCAGGCACCGTGAGAGGGCGGACACGGCATCACTTACCTCACCAGGGATGGAGATGTATAGTTGAGTATCATCAGCATACTGATAATACCTCATCCCATGATGACGGATGATCTCACCCAGCAGTTTCATATAGATGTTGAAAAGGAGCGGAGAGAGAACCAAACCCTGCAGCACCCCACAAAGGAGGGGCCGAGGATGGGACCTCTCGCTCCCTATCACCACCGATTGGGATCGACCCTGGAGAAAGGAGGAGAACCAGCACAAAACTGTGCCGCCCATCCCCATATCCCTGAGCTGTCCCAATAAGATACCGTGGTCAACGGTATCGAACGCCACTGAGAGATCAAGGAGAGCAAGGATGGTCACACTGCCACCATCCCGCTCCCACCAGAGATCATCCATAAGTGTGACCAATGCCGTTTCCGTTCCATAGCCGGGCCTGAAACCTGACTGATAAGGGTCCAGATAATCCGTTTCCTCCAGGACCCTTTGGAGCTGCGAAGCCACCACTTAATCCACCACCTTCCCCAAGAAGGGGAGGTGGGAGACTGGACGAAAGTTGTCCAGTACAGTAGGATCCAGGGAGGGCTTCTTGAGGAGGGGGTGCACCAACGCCTCTTTAAAGGGCGCTGGAAACACTCCATCTTTAGCAGAGTGTTGGTGTGCCAGTAACGCCAGTGTATTCAAGGGGCAAGAATTGATGTTCACAATCACCATCGGGTTGAGATCATTGCAGTAACATTTCAGGAGGAACCATGCATGTGATCAGGCAGCAGCAGAAGGTGGGAAGATGATAGGATTCAAAATGAGACTTCATTCAACTGCATCTTCACTCAACTAAAATCCAATCAAATTAAGTTAATAAAGTTAATATGAACATTCTCTGGCAGAGTCCACACTCTAAATGCTAAGCCCCAAACCAATGTTAATAAGAGGCACTTGCTTTCAGATAAGATGGTATGGCCAAGCTAATCTGCTGGCTTATGCTGGCTGGTTTACCCACCAGGAGAAGACAATGGCTGTATTCCCACAACCCAGTGAATTATAAGATACCTGTCATACCTGCTTGTTATCCTACATTCTACAGTTCTACAAACTGTAATTCTAGAATCTGCAGCTTTCAATACCGACACTCCTTTTCTACCTTTATTTTGGTTTAACTTTTCCTTAATTTAAACCTTAATACGAGACTTTATTTCATGGATATTATCTGTGTACGATACCCCATAATTAGAAGTGTGGTTCTTAACTGGTCAGGATGATCCGTGGATATTTATGTCAATCCTTTCTGCAGACTTGACCAAACCCACAGACAATTCTCAGAATTCCCCAGCCAACAAGGCCATCGCTGAGAATTGTGAGAGTTGAAATCTAGACATCGGAAACCAGCTGCTTGGGAAGCTCTCAAGGAAGGAAGCATGTCTGGAAATTTCTAGAAATTAATGTTTGGAAATTTCAAGGCAAGAGTTCTCCAAATGTGCAATGGTCCATTGAAAACATTTCAGTTTCTGAGAAATCAACAGCCACTGCCTGATCCAATCCTCAGATCATTTCAGCAGTTTCTGTTAAGTGTTTCTACTAGCTGGGAAATCTACCTTATGAGCCAATCATCCATCTACCTTTCTCCACCCCTTCATTTTGATTTCCCTCAGATTTCTATTAGCACTAAGCAGCTGGTGTTATTCACCTGTTAATAAGATGGAAGAGAAGAGGCAGAAAACAAAGATTATAGCAGCCATTGTGTTCACGAAGTGAAATCAATTCTCCATCCTGGAGAATGTGTGGAATATTTTGTTTTATAGTGATTGGGGTATGGCTGCCCTGGGGGAGATTCTTAAAGTTGCCCTTAGTTTGGCTGGAATGGGAGACGTGAGTAGCCCTTTGCACAAGAATGAGGAAAGCGACATTGTGCGTGGAAATCCAGCAGTGTGGATGTGTGAGCAGAGAGCTGCTCTTTGTTCATATCCCAGTGTAATATCCACATCAGTCGTTTTAGGCAAACTCTTGTGTCACATCCTCAGTCCCCATGGCTCCAAAGGTGAAACTGCTCTATCAAGATTACCTTAATGATTTTTGAGATGATGAAACTGTTTGCCAAGATGGAACTTCTAGATCTGGCTCACATGCAAGAAATATTAAAGGTGAACTGTCTAATCTAAAAGTGTGTGTGTGTTAGACAATCGTTATTACTGTGGAGTCCTTGGAGTTCTCTGAGCTTGGCTGTTTTCTTGCAAATGTTTCATGACCTGGCTAGGTAACATCTTCAGTGCTCCAGGGCGCCATAATTGCTGTTCCAAATACTGCAGTTCCATTTCAAGATGGCCAATCCAGACAGTGGCCATTTTATCCTATTGGCAGAAACAGAAGGAAGGTAGGATGGGAAGTAGGATCATTCCACCTCCTGTACTGAAAACCATCTCCATCCTGTCCCCCTGCTCTGCTCCTTGTATCCATAGATAGGCAAGAAGGGCAACTTAATAGAAATATGTATTGATTTATTTCTAAAAGAATAATGGTTTCTTAGTCCTTTCTCAGGTTTGCAAAGAATTACAGCCTCATTTTTTATTTTTTTTTTAATTTACTCTCATACATCTTTGGAATTGCAATCTTTGGAACAATCCTATGATGGAGGCCAGAATTATTATCTCTATCTAAGTAAGAAAAAGGATGATGGATGGGGCTTTGAGCTTGTAACTTTTTAGATGAAGAAAGATGTGAACGTATATATATACTTTATCAAAATTTTACACATAAAATAAACATAAACACACAATACACAAATGTGGACAGAAACATAAACTTGCAAATACAAAACTAAACATCTAACTTAGAAAACATATAATCTGCCCTTCACTTTCCTCATGGATCAATTCACCATTTCTTATTCTTTTATACCACTGTCATCACTATTTAATTTTTCTGTTATCTTCCCTTATTTAATCTATAAAACCCTTGATCATCAAGCTACTTTTCTCAGCTTTTACAATATAATCCATAAATGGACTCCAGTCTTTAATAAAAGCCCCTGTAGATTTCTCTCTCATTAGATGTGTCAGTTTTGCCATCTCTGCCAAATTCATAACGTTAAATATACAATTTTCAACATTTGGAGCTTCTTTATTTTTCCATTTCTGCTCATATAATAATCTTGCCGCAGTAATCGTATACAACAATAAGACACCATGCTTTTCACTCCGTTCTTCCATAATCCCTAGTTAAGTACAGTTCTGCTTTAATAGAATGTTTTGGTTTTTCCTGAGCAGCTATGTACATTTAATTCAATTTACATTGTTTAAAAAATTAAATTTTGTAAGTGTGATGTTAGGTTTGTGTCTGTCTTTTTAAATCATGTTGGTGCTTTTAATGTGCTTGTAATGTTCTTTTTTTAATTTTGATCCTTGAGTGTTTTTTTTTTTTTAAGTTGTCTGGAGGAACATTCATCAGGCAGGACTAGAACTCATGGTCTCCTGATTTCTAGCCTGGTATTTTTAGTTACTATACCAAATTGGGTCTCTTGTAGCTTTAGCCAAGACCTTTTCTACATTCACACACCTTTAAGACATGGAGAGTTAAACTGATTTCTCTTCCTGGGAATTTGGAGTGAGATGGCTATTGAGATAAGGAAGACAGTTGCCAAAATGGAAATGGTAGAGCAGGCTAAGATCCAAGCAGTACTGAAAAGAGAAAATATTATTTTCTCAAATATTGTTTGAGGACATTCAGAGAGCAATCCTTTTATCCAGCAGGAGCAGGAGGAGATTAAGGAAGTATGGGGTCACTGAAAGGATTAATTTGCCAGATATATTTATTTACCAAATTTATAGGCTTATATGATTCAAGACTTTCCACTCAAGGTGTCCCTTAACTTAGTCCAACATCTTCATGACTATACCAGTTGCATGTTGGGGAAATACAACAATGAAATACAATTAGGAAAGTTAAACAGATCTGGAAAATAATTGATATCTGGTTGCATGGAAATTTTATAGAAAAATGTTTTTTGGGGGGGGGAATGAGATTTTCCATGTTTTGCTGACTTAGTTCATTCACCAAGTGGTGAAGCTGAATGTACTCGCTTTGCCCCTCCAACTCATCTAGCCCCCTCTCCCAAACCTTTAATAGTTTGAAAATTTCAATCCTTTGCTTTTCTCAAAAATTGGACTTGGGACTTCTCAATCTCCTAAATTGGGGTTCATGATCTAAAGGGGAGCACGATATGGTCTGCCCATAAGGCCAATGCAGAAAGTCAAGAGTTTAAAATCTTCTAATGAAGTCCCACGTGTACACTCTTGTGGCAGGTAGAACAGTAAACAGCATTACATTACAGGTTTCTCTTTTGTTCTTTTACTGCAAAACAATATGCCATTTGCCACAAACTTGACTTTTTCAGAAAAAAAGGCAGAATGTCAATGAGCCCAGATTATTAGAGCTTAGAGGGAAGTATTTCAGTGTAGAATGTGATATGGTTGTACTGATTTATGCATGACTTCTAATTTCCTGCTGATTATGTTTTATAGTTTTTAATTTGGTTTTAATGGGGTTATTGATTCTGTTGCTTTTATAATTTGTTTACTGCTTTGTGGTTGTTTTAGTTAAGTGAGCCACCCAGAGTCACAAATGAATGAATGAATGAATGAATGAATGAATGAATGAATGAATGAATGAATGAATATGTAAGAGGGTGGCTGTGATTACTCAGGTATGGATTACCTAGGGTGGGAGACCAACTGCTTTAACCATTGTTTCTTAAATGGTGCATCAAATACTCACTAGAAAGACATATAAGACAGAGTTCCTTGGCAGAACCATTTATTTTTGTCATGCTTCAGTGAAAACCAGACAATCAGAAGCAAACTACATCCTTTGCACAGGTGATCTAGCATAATATTTAAACTCTTGTATCCTAATTCAGTATTTCCAGCATTAAGAAACTCAAGAATACTGGTCCCTGGGTTAAGAATGCCTGGGTTACAGAAGACCCATAGCTAAGAATGGAGTCTATTGTAGCAAAATTTGAGTTAAATACACAATGGGTTGAGTTCATTACACAATACTACTTATAGAGTATTATACAATAATAGTTTCTGGCTTACATGCAAATTTGACTTAAGGACAGACCTTGGGAACAGAACTTGTTCTTAAACTGGGGACTACCTGTATTTGATCTCAAACCCTTACTGTTCTCATCATTTTCCCCAAACCCCTCTTCACTTTTACAAATCATGGCATACGCTAGAAAGACGTTCTGTCCTATCCTAGCTGTTGTTCACATTATTCCAAACTCCGGACACTTTCATAGGATTTTCGCACTCCACTCCTGATACATTTGCATGAAACAAACCATTGACTACTTGAGTCTCTCCCTTGGGATAAATGCATGCATTCTTCGTTGTACAACCTTTCAAAGCATACTTCAGATTGATTGCTCCCACTGGAAATAAAAAAAGAGGCTAAGCATGTATGAATGTTTCTCTAGCAGATATTTTGAGACCATGCTGGTTTCCTTCCTTCCCCCAAAGCTAGAGAGACAGCTCTGGTGAGCCCTCTGCACCATACTGATGAATGGGAGCCTGAGTCCATAAAGCCAACTTTAGGCTTTTATTACAACTACTAAGTCTGGAGAAAGCCATCATGCATTTTCTTCCAGAGAGGATTGCCCGATGGTGGCACTGTGCCATCTGCCATGGAATTCTCAGGCAGAGGGCATGATGTCTAGCTGTCATTCCTTGTTTCCAATCAGAATAACAAGAGAGCAAGAAGTCAAGCAAGCAAGGAAGAAAATCTACTCACTTGCAACTAGGTTAGCAGACAAACTGACACACTGGTCCTCATTTCCAAGGCAGACCACAGGCTGGGTGCCTTCACAAGAATCCACATTTTCCTCAAAGCAGCCTGGGCATTGTAATCCGTTGGAGAGAAGCTCACGACGCCAAGGCACTGCAGGAACCAACTTCTCAGTTAGCAAATGGTTTCATCACCACCATCCCCTCCTCAGTGCCTATTATGTCCTTCTCCAACCTGATCCTCTCAAGCCATCTCGTCTAGATCCCCTAGACAGGATGGGATATGTAATCCCTATACTATTAGGTACATTCTATTTATGTCAAATTAAGGTGTAGTTCTTTGACACCTTCATCTTTACTGCTGTATAAAGTAGAGGGCAAAAAACACTACAGCTTTATAGATAATCTCTAGACACCATCAACAATAGAATTTTAAAATTTTATGAACAATAACTCCATTGCCTGCTCCTGATCTCTACAGGCTATTGCACCAATACAGATGTTGGTTCAAGTTATGTTTCTCACTTCCTTGATAACCACTGTTTTTTAGGATTCTCATGCTATGCCCTACCTAGTGAGTTGTGTCTTCTGTCTTGAATATGTTTTTTTTTTTTTTATGGAAGGTTGCATTCAAGTGCAGAAACTTACTAAGCACTGTTGGTGCATTACAGTTGTCTGTCTGGCAACAGTACATATGTCCCTGTAGGTATCTGCCATTCACCGAAGTAGTACTATAATAACCTTGGAAACATTCCTTGCTTTTTGAGCATCTCTTCATAATCAAACTAAGTGGAGGAGTAGCTGTGAAAAAAGAAAAAGAAAGATTAGCAATTCAAGCAAATGAAGAAATAAAAAAAAAAATTCTGCCTGCTTAGGTTTAAAGTTGGAATGCCCTTAGTTCTGGATGTTGGCAGTTGGGAGGATGGTATGGTTTTTGAAAGCCTAGATGTGAAAATTGAAGTATAGAACAATAGCAGCCTCTGCTTGAAAACATCCACTGAAGGAGAGTTCATCCACTCCCCAGTGACATCTGCATGCCACCTTTTGATGATCCCAAATGGCATAGGATGAATACATGTTCTCAGCTAGAAACATGTTATCACTTACTAAAAGTAGAACGGAAAATTATAGAAGCACAAATGTCTTCATCTCCATTGCACTCCATCATCTTCATATCCTCATTTCTACATTGTCCTCCGGAGGCAAAACAGGACTGGCATTTTAGGGGTGTCACTGCAAACAGAAGAGAAAAAAAGAAGGTAATATAGCTTACCTATGCCTCGCCATCTATGTGAATTATGGGTAAGGCAACAAAAATCAGCTTTCTTTGAAAGTACATGCTTAGTGGTAAAATCCTTTCTTCTAGGCTTCTATCCAGTATTGTTTCTGTATAGTATGCAATGGCATCCATGGAGAGGACTCAAAAAAATCAAGATCGTGGCCCTACACCTTTTGTATGTGTCATGACATTGCATGCCTATAGAAAGGCAGGGCTTTGATCACACTGTTGGGTCCCCATCTTGACTTTTTTGATATCCTACTGGTTGTATATTTGGATCAAGGTGTAGGAATAGGCTAGGATTATGAAGAGTGATATCAGAATTTAGTTCTAACTTCTGTATAAAGAAGGTGAACCCAGGATTCATTGCTGTGAATGATGGCAGTAGATGATTACATATTTGGAGCACTGCTGAATTGGGAAAAGTTGACTAGAAAGCACAGCAGAGCAAATTTTGAGATTTTCTAGAAAGTAGCAAATGCTGAATGTTTCAGAAAAAGATTCCGAAGACTTCTAAATGAAGCAAACCTCAGTGTTTTCAGAAGTAACAATCACATGTAAGTTGCTCACCTTTATGTTTCCAAATATCCTCAAACTATATCAGCAGCATATTTTAATGAGAAAACAGAGACATTAGTGAGAAATCTACTTGACAAGTCACCAGTTCCTCCTCTATCTTGTTACCCACTCATGAGTTCTCCCTTTCCCCAAGTTTCTGTTATCTCTGAGATAAGGTTATATTTACCAGTTGCTAAGACTGAAGACAGGAGGCAGAGAGTAAGAATTCTAGCAGCCATTGCATCTGTGGAATGAGCTCTGTCCCAACGCTGACTGCTGAATGTGTTGTGTTTTATAGTTACCAGAGTATGGCTGCCCTGGAGGATGTTTTGAGTAATTTCTTAAAGTGGGTGGAATGGGAGATATCAGTGACAGCCAAATCCCTCATGGATCTTGGTCAAGACGAATGCAGAAAGGGGCAACTTGAATGGAGAATACGTAGGATGGTGAACCATGTTGGCTCTTGGCTTGCATCTCAGTGTAGGCTCCAATTGCTCAATAGCCTTAGGTGAGATACTTTTCCTCAGTTCCCACGTCTTTCAGACATGCACAATTAAATTGATTTGTGTTTCTGGGAATTTGGGGTGTGATGATTACTGAGATATTGTAGGCAGCTGCCGAAGTAGAAATGGTAGATGAGGCTTAGATCCAAGAACGACTGAGGAGAGAAGAGATTATTTTCATAGACCGTGTTCCTATCTCCATAATTGCTCAAGATTCCCTGTCCAGGGAGCAATTGTTTTACCTACCATTAGTAGCTGAAGGGCCATGTGCAAGGGACGGTGTCAAAAAAATCAGAATGGCTACTATAACTACATATTTGAAGCCCTGGCCCTTATTTACATCCTTAATATTTGTTTTTACCCCACCCTGTTTAGGGTCACTTTATTCATTACATTGCCACATTCAACACTTTCTACCCTGGTATTGATTAAGGAAAAAAATATTCTCAATTGGCTGAAATGGCTAATTAGGGGTATTCAGTTTAAATAGCAAGGGTGGCATTGTTTATCCCAAGTGTCAAACGTTAAACTGGACAACATCTATGATTAGAAGCTTCTTCTAGTTCATTACATAGTACACTACAATTGAAATTCAATAAAATAAGTGGCATGTGTTGAGAAAAAATAGGTAGGTAACTAACCTTTTTTCACTCATGACTTAAAAATACATATGTACTTACGTGGTGATCCACAGACAATGGGCTTCCATCAAAATGAAGAAACATGCATTGTGACATCACGGGTCAAATAGAAAAGGAGGGAATTGTGTTATGACATTGTACTATACATTTCATCATTTACCTCTACTGCTCCCCTCTGTCCTGTGGACATTGATGCATGCGTACATAGCCATCTCTTCTATTTCTCTTCAAGGTAGGAAACACCATGAAGAGTTTAGAAAAGGAGAAATAGTTGTAATGGTATGTGAGAATGACCTTGGGAGACAGGTGGAAGAATCACAGACTAGACAATGGTCAGATAAGTGGCAGCTGAGCCCATAGAAGGAATGGTGGTGTGGAAAACATCTCAGAAGCTCTCTAGTTTCTTGGACTGTAAAGGCGAATGGGGAGAGAGGTACTTTCAGACTTGCAAGATTCTGTTAATGTAACCTTCCAATAAACTTAGAGCTAGTAGTTCTGGGTGTCCTTCTTGTCTGGACTACCTTGCAAGGCTGGCAATAATACACCAAAAATATTGAAAGCATAAGATAAGAAAAAGGAAAGGAAATACAGTATAACAAAAACTGGTTTACAGCAACACTACATATGGAGATGTTTGCTGGGGAGGACAGCAGCTCAAATTGGTGGACCCGACTGGAGTGATCAAAGTCCTCCTCTGTTTAACCTGCATGTGAGGGGCGCAACATGTGTTTAAAAGAGGTGGGGCTTCAAGCAGCTGGTCATGCTCACCATTTTGATGCTGTTGATTCCCCCGATGGACCCACCTGACTGTTTATGATACCTCTCCATACCTTTGTCTCTTGGGAAACTATCCTTACTTCCACAATGCCTGCACACGACTTCATAAACTGCCTTTTGTGCTTGAATCCCTTAAAACATATCTTTCTAAAAGGAAATTTGCTCTTTCACCGACATGAAAATGTCATTCTTCCCAGTTGGACTGCAACGTAGAAGAAAGTGCCTTGAAATTAGCTCATTTCTTGATTAGCTGATTTATATCCCACCTTTTCCCCAGGAGCTTAGAGTAGGGTACACAACTCTTCCATTTCAAACTGCTTTTTCTAATAAAAATTGCATGTGGTAGGTCAGGCTGAGACAGAACAGTGGAATAGCTAAAAAAGAGGTAGGTAAGCGTATCTTGAAAATGATTGTGCTTGGAACACCCTGGCTTTTCCATAGAATTTTCATAGCAAAAAAGTTGAGGGGGGGGGGCAATATTATTCCCATGTTTTGGTGACTGAGTTCACTCATTAAGTGAGGAGTGGAGGGCTGAATGGACTCATGGTGTTCCTCCAACCCATCCAACATTCTTTCCCAGACCCACAATGCTCTGAAAATTTCAGTCCTGCTGTCTTGGGCAACATTGCTGCATCACTGCCATGTCTCCATAAGGTTCCTAGAGGCAGAAGAAATTAATGCAATCCCCTCAATGATGTCCCCACTGCAAAACGTTGCCTACTCTTTCCCATGGAATGGTGTGTCAGGAATCATCTGGTGCTGCGTGTAATTCATTTCCTAGGAACGTTCTTTAGAATTATAGCCTAAGATCAAATGGAAAAGGCCACAAATGTTTTCTTTCCCCCTTCTGGGTGAGTTGAGGATGATGGATGGCACTGGGAACTAGCATCTGTTTGGATGAGGAAAGATCTGAACTTAGGCCTCCTTGACTCATTGCTTGCATTCTTGGCCATCAGCCTCCCAAGATACTGTTTTCCAAAGAGGTGAATGGTGTTTTGGAAAAAGGGAGGCCTCAGTTTCTCTTCTCCATCAAATCAAATCAAATCAAATCACATCAAATCACATCACATCACAGGTTTGCAATAAGTGATTGTAATAACTCATTTGCTTTTCCACCAGCAGTAGGGCAAGACCAGGTCCATGTTGCTTCTCCTATTCATCAGGAGATTCTGCTACTCCATTACATAGGGACTAGTTTTAAAAAGGGCTGTAGCAGAAAAATCTCTGATTTTTCAAAGATCTGGTCCTTAGAAATGCTTCTTTAAAGAAAAAAAAAAGCTTAGTTCTTCTTTACCCCTGAACTATGTCATCCCTGCTACTGTGAATAGAAGACTGAAAAAGTTGGATGGAAAGCAGTGATGGAACGGCATAAGCAGAAGTAGCGGCAGATCTTTCATGGAACAGTCCCAGAATGTCCTCCAGTGGTGCCACCCAACCCAGGAACACTAAAAAGGACAAGATGAAATAAACAGAAGGATCAGTAGTATACGGAATGGTCCAAGACAGATCATGCTTAAGAACAAACAGCTGAGCAAGAAAGACCAGCTGAATATATTCTTTCACTCCTTGTCTCATTTAAGAGAGCTTCAGCCTAAAGCAAACAATTTCAGAGTAAGGAAAAAGGCCAAAACCAAAAAGAAACAAGAGGAAAAAAGATTACATCCCACCCCAAATGGCTCTAACAGCCAACAGGGTTTAATGTGGTCATAAAACGAATTGTCCTGTTAGCCATATTCCTAACCAAGGCCGCATCACGTCTTCCACCCCAACCCAAAATCTTTGCCCAAATATAGAAAGAACAGCTGCTTCTTTGGGGCAAACGGGAGAGGCACCAAGGTATCCCCTGAATCAAATTGCCCCAAATCCATTTCGATGCTTTGAATCGATTCAGTGATTCCATCTGGAATGTTGATTTGGTTCAGCAGTTTGATCAAAACACAATCGAATTCAGTCTCCTTACTGCATCTTTGCACAGCACTTCTAGCCATGAGGGTGCGATTGAAGCTTTCCCTGTTTTTGTTATGTGCGGTGCCGATAAAGAGAATGTCAGTGGCACAATCCTGGCTGCCCTCTTGACTTTGTTGACCCTATCCTGAGTACACCCCTGACCCTGGCTTTGTTTTCCTGTCTCTGCCCAGGATGCTTACTTGTGTAATGAATACCTGGCCAGGGAAAAAGAAGTCCAAGCAGGGGAGTTTGTGGGATGCATGTGTCAACATCTGCAAGATAGCTGACACAGTGCTGCAAATGAAGTCCTGCCCCCTTTTTAACATTAAAACCCTGCATTCATGGTGGGAAGGGGGGAATGAAGGTGGCTATTCCTAGCCATGGGTTTGTGAACTCCATCAAGCAGATCAGCCCTCCCTCTGTACTAGACAAACGTTCTAGGAAGGACTTTCCAATTGCTTGTCTATGGGACCTACTTGAAGCTCTCTGGTTCGGTCCTTGTCTCAAAACAGGGCTGGCCAAGACTTGCTTTGATATTCTGGAGGGCCACCATTAGCCAGTGTAGACAGTACTGAGCTAAATCAGTGTTGTCCAAACTTGGCCACTTTAAGATGAGTGGACTTCAACTCCCAGAATTCCCCAGCCAGCCATGCTGGCTGGGGAATTCTGGGAATTGAAGTCCACTCATCTTAAAGTGGCCAAGTTTGGACAACACTGAGCTAAATGCTTCAAATATGGTATTGAGGTTCTTAGTTTCTAACTCCATAGTCCACTGCCAGGAGAGCCTGGTGGTGTTTGGTGCAACAGGCCAAAGCTTTTGCATGGAAAAAGGCTTTTCTATGTGATTATTTAGACCAGACTCAGAGGACCCATCTACCAGGACTGGCTTTCTTTTTTATTTTAGCTGTACCTATAACTTCAGGCAGAAGGACACTGTAGAACTCAGTAGCAAAGATCCCAAATGAAAATGCATAAAATTGTAGTTGTGATTGCTTAAGTATGGAAGGCAGGGGGCACCAAAGGAGTTATTTTATCCAAGACACCTTTGTTTATGCATTTGAATTCTTGCGGAAAAAAAAAATACAGAATGCAGATTCCTTTGCCATATCAATTTATTTTCACCACAATTCTGTGATCTTTAAAGATTGAAAACATACAACATTTTCTTGAGCTACAGTCTCAGAGCATAATATTTACTCTTTCCCCCAATTACCCAGTTATCCACCACCAACCTCAGAGAAGAAATTCAAAAATCAAATTTTTTAAACAAAAATTAAAAATCTTTAATCGCAACCTTCACTTATCTTACCATTAAATCTCCAATCTCCTCATTTTGACAAATCTTCCAGTAAATATGGAGAAGGTTCTTCTTTCCTAACTAATATAAGATCAGGATCATGAGAAGATGCATTTCTGCATTCCAGTGTGGTGACATTGAAATGAAATAGCCCACCGGCTAGCTCAGACATTCCTATAGGGTAGGAACATGCATTCTTTGTTGTACATCCTTGGTAACTGTACTTGTCGGTGTGATTTCCAACTGGGGGTAGGAAAAAGACAGAAAAAGCATATCTGAGACTTTATAGTGTAGAAAGCAATGCTGGGGTCTGTTATTTACACTGCTTGGCCTTGATGCCCTGTGAATCTCTGAAACACCAGAGATATTTAGTTCATGGAAACGAAATAGATCATTTATTATTATGATAATTTTAAAAAGATTTCAAAACTACCGTACATTTGGACAATATGCAAGAAATTTGGAATGGAGAATTGGAGTAATCTATATTATTCAACAATGGCTTCACGTTTTTAGGTATATTTCTTAAGACATAAACTTGGCTAGTTCAGCAAAAACAAACAAACAACTCTTTAGGTAGTTTAACATTGGATTTTAGTTTTTTTTTTTTTTACCATATATCTTTTTAAATATATGCAATAGAGTAAGCTTCATTTTTAAGCCATATAGTTCTGTGATATAAGAGTAATATAGTCACATTGTTGTATTGTTATTTAGTTTATATTTAGTATAACAATTAACTTTTTAAAAAGAAATGGTATTTATTTATTATCTTATCATCTCTATATCTCTCTGTCTCTCTCTCTATCATCACATCTATATAGCTGCCCATTTCACTAAACGTGACTCTGGGCAGCATACAATCAATAGTTAAAACAATATCACAACTATTAAAATGCCTTAAAAATAAATAAAAACAAGATAAATAAGGTAATAAAAAACAAGATTGTGGGAGAACACTCATCTAAACACAGTACAACCATTGCACAGGCTCTCCATGGGATCCCCAAGGTTGCTGGAAGAACCAGGTTTTCAGAGCCTTTTGAAAGGGTAACAGGGATGGGGCTAACCTCACCTCTGGGGGGATGATGTTCTAGAAGGCAAGAGCCACAGCAGAAAAGGCATGCCATCTGGGTCCCATCAGATGAAGCTCTTTAGCAGATGGGACCCACAACATATCCCTCCTGCTGGGCCTGATGGGACGAGTAGATGTGATCAGGAAGAGGTGGGCCCTCAGATAACTTGGACCCAGGCTATGTAGGGCTTAAAAGGTCAAAACCAGCACCTTGAATTGCACCTGGAAGCAAACTGGCAGCCAATGCTGCTCACAGAACAGAGGTGTAACATGTGCCATCCTAGAGGCACACATAGCTGTCTGTGCAGCCTCATTCTGCACCAATTGAAGCTTCCAGATACTCTTCAGGGGCAGCCCTATGTACAGCACATTACAATAATCCACTCTGGAGGTGGCCAGGATGTGAGTGACTCTGAATAGACCCTCATGGTCCAGGAAAGGGTGCAACTAACACACAACATGAAGCTGTGCAAAGGCCCTCCTAGCCTCGACTGCCACCTGCTCCTTGAGCAGGAGTCATGAGTCTAGAAGGACCCCCAGATTGTGCACAGGGTCTGTCTGGGGCAGTGCAACCCCATCCAGAACCAAAGATGATAAAGTCCAGATACAGAAGGCCCCAAAACCCAAAGCCACTCAGTCTTGCCAGGGTTCAGTTGAAGCCTGCTACAGTATTCCCCATCCAGAGCCCCACAGCCTCCAGGCACCGGGACAAGACATTCACAGCATTGCTTAATTCACCAGGGGCAGAGATGTATAATTAGGTATCATCAGCATACTGATGGTACCTCACCCCATGGTGATGGATGATCTCATCTAGTAGCTTCATGTAGATGTCAAATAGAAGTGGAGAGTACTAAACCCTGCAGCATCCTATATAGTAGGGGCTGCAAGCGGGACTTCTTACTCCCAGTCAATATTGCCTGGTACTGGCCCTGTAGGAAGGAAGAGAACCAACTCAATACTGTGCCGCCCACTTGCAACCCACAGAGCCGATCAGGAAGGATATCATGGTTCATGGTATTGAAGGCTGCTAAGAGGTCAAGGAGAGCAAGGACAGATGCCCTATCTTTGTCCCACTCCTGTCAGAGATCATTCAAAAGCATGACCAATGCCATTTCTGTCCCATGCCCAGGCCTGAATCCTGACTGAAAGGGCTCCAGATAATTTGCTTCATCCAGGACCTGATGAAGTTGCTGTGCAACCACCTTCTCTACAACCTTTCCTAAGAAAAAGAGGTTAGATACTGGCAAAAATTGTCCAGTTTGGTGGGATCCAGCAATGGCTTCTTGAGGAGCGGGCAGACCGGAATGACCCCTTCTCTCATGGATGAATTAATCACCGCTAGGACACAACCACACGACACCCCCTGGGCAGCCTTAACTAGCCAGGAGAAGCATGGATCTAAGGAGCAGTCATAAGAACTCTGTCCACTTCCTCAAAGTTCAAGCTGTTCCCAGATAACCAGGCAAGACTGTGCCCCAGGCATCTCTACCAGACCTGTACCAAAGCTGGCATCTAACTGGGAATGAATTTGAGCAATTTTGTCGGACAGATGCTCTGCAAATTCTTCTGCACAGCCCTGTAGGTGAACTTCCAAGTCCTTCTTCCCCAGGAAGGCTCGAGCCACCCTAAACAAGGCTGCCGGGTGGCTATCCAGAGACGCAATAAAGGCAGAGAGGTATTGTCACGTCACTGCCCTTACGCCACTAGATAGACCTTAATAGTGGCTCTCACTCGTGTTTGATCGAGTTCATCCCTCATCAACCTCCAGTGGCACTCTGGATGTCACTTCTCCCATTTCATCTTCCTCAGCTCTTCCATAAACCACAGAGAGCAACAGAATCCATGGGAGAGGGGATCTCATGTGTGTGACCAGATCCAAAGACTCAGCTACCCTCTCTTTCCAAGTAACAACCAAGGCCTCAGCTGGACCATGGAGAAGGCCACCAGGAATAACCCCCAGTTATAATTGTATATTTTTGAAGTTTAAATAAAATAAAATAAAGAAAACAAAAGATTGTGTTTGTGGGGTTGTAAGCAAGTTAGGTGGAATTGTCTAATTATTCCATCCTGGATTTTTTTTTTTTTTAATGTGGAAAAGGACTCAACTATTTCTTACAATGGATGCTGGTTTTTGTTTATTCTTCTAAGGCAGTGTTTCTCAACCTTGGCAGCTTGACGATGTGTGGACTTCAACTCCATGCTGGCTGGGGAATTCTGGGAGTTGAAATCCACAATTCTTCAAGTTGCCAGAGTTGAGAAACACTGCTCCGTTAATGCAACATGAGAAACTGTTGTGAGCTGCCAGATGTGCTATCACAAAACATTGAAAAATTAAAATGTATCCTGCATTGGATTAGTGCTATTTATAAACTGGAGGAATTGCTCTGGATGAGACATTAATGGAACCACAGAGATCTTTGAAAAACCTGATAGTGAAGGATAAATGCATTTAAATCTGGTTACCATGTATTAGCTGCATTATAATGTTTCTTCAAATAGATCACCTTCATCTATAAAAAATGTTGAAAGAGAGGAAGACAGGAAGGCAGGCAGGCAGGCAGGCAGGAAGATCTACTTACATGCCTGGACACTAAAAGCCGTGTTGACACACTGATCCTGTTTATCGAGGCAGATCACAGACTGATGGCCTTCACAAGAATCCGCATCTTGCGCGTAGCAGCCTAGGCACTGTAACCCATTTGGTTGAAACTCATCATAATTTGGCACTGGAGAGAGCAACTTTTCCAGTTAGCAAAGTTTCATAACAACCACTAACCCTTTTCATGTCTATTACAGCCTCCTCCAACTTGACATTCTTTTAAATATCTGGCTCAATTCCCAAGATTCCCAGCTAGGATGGGATCTAGAAACCCAAGATTTTCTAGGATAATTGATTGATGGAGCTCAGAGTATGGATGAACATCATGCAAGATAGATTTCTATGAATACTCCCCCTCCCCTGCCTACTTTCACTGACCAACTCATATTGGGAGAAAAATCTCCAATATAAAGCTATTCCCTAGATAGAGGCATTGGTACCAGAAATGTTCTTTGCTTATTGTATAGCCAATTGCTGTTAAGGATTTAAAGAAACTGTCACCCACTCTGTAACCTTGAATCTGTGCAGTGAGGTTAGTTACCCCATCAGTGTAGAATAACACCTCTTCTGAGTTGCTGCATTGCTTACCAGTAGGCTTCTGAGCCAACTCAAAGTGCTGGTCATTATCTTTAAAGGCCTTCATGGTATAGCACCATTTTGTATCAGAGACACCTTGCCAGAATAGAATCTGCCCATTCCATTTGGACTTCTAGGGAAGACCTGTTCAGGGTCTCCTGTCCTCAAAAGGATCATGAGATGTACACCAGGTGCATCATAGACCTCCTCACCTTCAGAAGTAGCAGCAGCCCAACCCTCCTTGCATTTAGGAAGTAGGTTAAATTGGGACTAGTCCAGTGATATTTGGCACTCTGTCTGGGTGGCCATCATAGTTAGCTGAATGTTATTGTCACTTTAGATGTTTTCTTCTTATGGCATTGCTTCTTTTTATTGAGTTATTGTATGCTGCTCAGAGTCTATATGGCTTGGAGCAGTTGATAAAATATTATTTTAAAAACATAATAAATAAATAATTGCTCAAATACCTGGAGTTTGAGAAGGATGCATTAAGGTGTAGATACTTACAGTGAAGAGAGTCTGCATTACAGCCATCAGTCTGGCAACAGTGACCATTGCTCAGTTCATGTCTGCCATCTACTGTTGTTGAGCTGTAGAAGCCTTCATAACATTCCTCAGGCTTTGAGCATCTCTTGATCATTAAACTGATGGAAATATTGGCTGCAGAAGGGATTAAAAAAAAGAATGTGAACCTCAGCAGAAAATGAAGAAATACATATCAAACATCTGGCTATTTTATTTTGGAAGAAATAGCTGAATATGGATATTAATTTCTGTATTCATTAATATCCTGCATATCCTGCCTTTTTGTTTAGGAGCTCATAGCATTCCCATTTGTTATTTTTCCCTATAAAAATCATCAGGGTTAGTTGGATTGAGAGAGCGTGACTGACCCCAAACTACTGAGTGAACTTCCATGGCTGAGCCCCCCCCTTTCTAGTCCAGCACATTTACCACTATACTAGCTCTTGGACTCAGAGAGAATGGCTGGCCCAAAACCTCCAGTTAATCTTCTGCAGCTGAGGAGAGACTAGAACTTTGATCTTCTGTCTCCTAATCCTAACTTTAACTACTAAACCTCTATGGTTTTCTAGTAGATGTTGACTCCTTTTTGTATAGTGTCTAACCTCCCCTTTTGGGGGAAGGTGGTTGAAAAGGTGGTTGTGCAGCAGCTTCAGAGGACCTGGGAAGAAGAGGATTATCTGGATCCCTTTCAGTTGGGATTCAGGCCCTGGTATAAGATGGAAATGGCATTTGTCGTACTTTTGGATGACCTCTGGCAAGGGTGGGATGGGAGTTGTGCATCCATCCTTGCCCTACTTGACCCCTCTGTGGCTTTTGATACCATCAGCTATGGTATCCTTCTGAATCAGTTCAGAGGATTGGGGGTGGGCAGCACAGTATTGGGGGTAGGCGGCACTGGTTCGCCTCCAGTCAATGGTGACAGGAGAGGGGAAGTCCTGTCCTTGGCCCCTGCTATGTGGGATGCCGCAGGACTTAATGCTCTCTCCTCTCCTGTTTAACATCTACATGAGGCTGCTGGGTGAGATCATCCGTCACCATGAGATCATCTATCACCATGCTGATGATACCCAATTATACATCTCTGCCCCTGGCAAATTAAGTGATGCTGTGAATGTCTTATCCCGGTGCCTGGAGGCTGAGAGGGTCTGGATGGGGAACAAGAGGCTTCAGCTGAACCTTGGCAAGACTGAGTGGCTGTGGGTTTTGGGGCCTGCCAGTTCTAGGGCTATGCTATCTTTGGTACTGAATGGGGTTGCACTGCCCCAGACAGACCCTGTGCGCAATCTGGGGGTCCTCCTGGACTCACGACTCCTGCTCAAAGAGCAGGTGGCAGTCGTGGCTAGGAGGGCCTTTGCACAGCTTCATGTTGTGCACCAGTTGGACCCATTCCTAGATCAGGGGGCTCTGCTCAGAGTCACTCATGCCCTAGTCACCTCCAGATTGGACTACTGTAATGAGCTCTACATGGGGCTGTTCTTGAAGAGTATCCAGAAGCTTCAGCTACTGCAGAATGCAGTGGCGTGGGCAGTTATGTATGCTTCCAGAACAGCACATGTTACACCTCTGCTCTGTGAACTGCATTGTTTGCCAGTTTGCCTCTGGATCCAATTCGAGGTGCTGGTTTTAGCCTTTAAAGCCCTTCTTGGCATGGGACTGGGTTATCTAAGGGACCGCCTCTCCCCAGTTACATCTGCCCATTCCATTAGATCTGGCAGGGAGGGCATGCTGCAAGTCCTGTCTGTTAGGGAATTACATTTGGTGGGTCCCAGGAGGTGGGCTTTTTCTGCTGTGGCGCCCGCCTTGTGGAACAGTGTCCCCCCGGAAGTGAGGTTAGCTCCATCCCTGTTAACGTTCCAAAGTCCCTCAAGACCTGGCTATGTCACATTTTAAGATGACTCCATCATTGTAGTTAATATACACTCTCTCCTGTGCCTTGATTTTTTAATATTTTAAGAATAATAGATATATAAAAAGTCATTATTAAAAGTATAAAACAATCATTATAAGTTTTACTTATTGTTGTATGCTGCCCAGAATCACTTTTTGTGAGATGGGCGGCCAAATCAATTTGATAAATAAATAAATAAATAAATAAATAATTTTATGTATTCCTGAGAAACATCTGAGCACGGGTATCTGTAGAATCTGGAGGTTTTGTCAGAATGATGAACTTTGCATTGTGACATCGTAATGTAAGCTCCACCCACTAGGCTTGGGATGTTGCAATGCAAATACATACAAAAGGGGCAGAGTTTATATTGCTACATCATGATGTATGTTTCATCATTTGTCCTCCCTTGTCCCCTTGTAGATGCCAATGCACCTAAGTTTAAAGAATTACATCTGGCAAGTAACACTGGACATTTCAACCTCCTACTGTCCACATCCCCAAAAGAAAGCTGCCCAGATTCTCCTTGAACACATCCACTGAAAGGTCCAGTGAAGGGAAACCCACCAACTCAGTAGTATTTTAGTCCAAACACACACAGGTTATTCCTTGATGGTCCAGAAGCCAGGTGATGAATATGCTGTAGAACAAACACAGTTTCACTCACTTAAAGTATTATTTGTAATCATAGAAGAGCACATTTTTTCTTCATTTTTGCACTCCACCATCTTCACATCCTCTTCTGTACATTCTTTTCCAAAGACAAGACATGTTTGGCACTTCAGAGATGCCACTACAAACAGAAGAGATAGTCATACCAATCATCAGTGCTACCTTTGTAAATTCTGCTATCCTAGCTTTTAAGTTCAAGACTACTGTTATAATCTGGTTTACTAGGCATGCATCTCCAACTGGTTCTTCTGCTGGGGACATGTATGGAAGGGTGGGGAGAATGCAATGAGCTCAGCTTTTGCAAATGGAAGATGAGTTGAGACCAAGGGAGAGATTCACCCCCACACCCCTCTAACTTGTTTTAATATGAAACTGGGTCTTCTTCTTCTTCTCCTCCTCCTCTGGCTTTTATGCTACTGAAGCCAATTTTTTGAACAAGTCATTTGGATGCTGGCAGAGGCCATTTTTCTGCAAGAACCAACTCATCTACTCTGAATTATTGTTGATATGGACCTTTGAATCACTCTTGACTCCTGGTAATGCAGGTTTTTTGGTAACAGTTTGGTTGTGGTTTGCCAATACCTTCTTCCTGGGGCCGAGAGACAGTGACTGGCCCTAAGTCACCTTCCTAGCTCTTGTGCCTCATGGAAGACTAGAATTCATATCTCCCCATTCCTAGTCCAAAACCTTCAGCCACTACACCAAATCGGCTCTCATGATACTCTGAAGAGACTATCATTAATCCTGCATCCACTCGTACAACAAGTTACCAGAGACTTCCCCAACCTGCCTGCCCTCCACCTATTATGCTTCCCTTTCTTGAAGTCTCCTGAACTTTCTGTATCTTGGTGTTATGCAAATTAAGTTATTTACCTGTTGAGAAGATTGAAGAGAAGAGACAGAAGACAACAATTTCAGCAGCCATCATGTTTGTGGAACTACTCAACTGCTTTTCCTGAAGCCAACTCTTGCACATCTTGGTATCTGGGGAAATATATTTGAAGAATTAGCTAGACAGGGTGGAATGCAAGAGGTGAATGATGGGTTCACAGAGGATAACAAACTCAGGCAGGACAGAAGCCAAATTCCATTAGGAAAGATAGTGTTTATTTTGTAACCCTAACCCTAATCACATCCCTGTTTGATCACAGAGCAAATTTATTTTGTATTTATTTTGTAATACAAAATAAACTCTGCTCTGCAATCAAAGGGGGTTGTGATTTCTTGTTTATTACATGTCTACCTCTTACCTCTGCATTTTCTTAGGGGCTTACTCTACCTTCTAAAGCTTATTTTATATCTTACCATGATTCTGTATCTGATTTGTACACTTTTCCCTTCTTAATTTCTATTGTGTTTCATCTTATTTCCTTACTTTTATTTATTTGGACCTTTTTCGGACCTTTTTCTGATCCTACAGTTCTCCATACTATATACTTCAGTACTTTATTATATATCTCTGACCTTTTCCATTATTATATTTTTATTTTTGTAGGCAGGCTTTAGCTTCTGACCCTTAGTTTCTATTATCTATACTTACTGGCCTCCCACTCTACCTGTAAGAAATAAGGATTAAATTACAGATACAATTTAAGATTATATGAAACAACACTTTGCTTCTTATATTATAACTGTAATTATAATCCTTCTCTCCCTGGATTCAGAGGTGTTAGATAACTATTGCCCAATCACCCTTTTTCCTTTTCTAGTGAAAATAATTGAGATGGTGGTGAAGGACTAATTACAGAGTGCCTTAAATCTGGACCTTTTCAGTTGGGTTCAGACCTGGGCATGGGATAGCTTTGGTCATACAAGTAGATGACCTTTGTCAAAATCTGGATTGGTGTAGTAAACCTGTTGTGATGGAATATATCTATGAGGAGGAGGGTGATGTGGGAGATCGAGGCTATCATGAGGGAGGGGGTGCAGTCCAGGAGGGGGGAGGAGGCAAGAGGCAACACAGTCTGCAGGGGGAGCGTAGGAAGCAAAAGAGGTTCAGGATAGCCGCTCCCTAGAATCTCCCAGGGTATATCCACTAGTTGCTGTAGTATAGATTGAGTGGGCAAGATTCTATCTATAAGGTGCAAGCAGATAAAGGAACTCTACTTGACTGGACTGTTTCATCGTTGTTCTTGGGCCGGGCCTGACACCTGTCTTGGTCTTTTTAGACTCTCATGGGTTTTGATACCATTGGCCATTGTCTTCTACTGGACCGGCTTTGGGGTTGGGGGGTTGATTGGAAGCACTAATTTGCAGTGGTTCCACTTTTTCTCAGTGGACAGTTTCAGACAGCGATGTTGGAGAGGAGAGGCCAACTTGGTAGCTGCTCCCTTGTGGGATGCCTCAGGGGGTAGTCCTCTCTCCCCTACAGTTTAACATCTACATGAAACTCCTGGGAGAGGTTGTCTGTTAGCTCGGGGTTTAATACCATCAGTATGCTGATGAGATTCAGCTTGACATCTTTACCCCAGGGTGCTGGTGCTGTGCTGGTGAGGCTGGTAAGGCCTTGTCAGTGTCTGAAGTGCCACCACATTTTCAAATTTGCAGCCCTCAGTTTGAAAAATTTGCGCACCCTTGCTGCGAGTACCATGCCGAATTGACTTCACTATGGCCACTCACTGCAAACCCAGAATCTTTTGTCTGTTTCTTAATTCAAGGGAGAAACTGATTCTTCTTCGATCAGATACTTTGATCCATAGTCTCTGCTTTGACCCTCCCCTTCAGCAACTCCCTTCCCTTACAATCCCCAACACATATCTGCCAAGTGTCTTTTTATCCTCTTTCCCAAATATGGTCATCAAAAGTAGAGAGAGAAGCCCTGAAAAGACACCATTCATCTGGATTGTCCAGACAAGTCCTCCTAAAATGAGTTATAAGTAGAAAAAAAAAATACTTGCATTCCCTACATGAAAAACAAAGTATTTAATATACAAAGTATTACATACAAAGTATGTAAAAAAGCTAGAAAATTTTGGATTCAAATACATACAATGATTCAGAGGATTTTAAAGATTAATATACAGTTGAGATCAGAGGTTTTTCTTTTGGGATTGATGGGCAAAAAGCTGGAAAAAAGTCATGAAACTTTGTGTTTGTATATGATAACCATAGGGAGATTATTGTAGGCGCAAAGATGGAAAGATTCGGCACGACCCACAATGGAGGAATGGCTGGTGAAGATGATGGAACTTGCTGAGATGGCCAAATTGACTTCTTTGGTCACAGAAAAGACACTATCTATGTTTATTGCTGACTGGAAACCCTTTATAGACTTTTTGCATAAAGCAGAAAAAATGAACTTATGATTTATGGTTTTGATGATTAGTCAGGATAGATTATAGACAGAAGTCATGTTGTAACCTTAGAGTAGGAGGTAAATTTATAATTGTACTTATACCTGCTGTAAAGAAGATTGGAAGCCACTTCTTTATATCTTTTTTCTTTCTTTTCTATTTTTCTATTACTTTTTTTCCTTTCTTGCACTTTTAGCTTTCTCTTTGATTTCTTTCTTTTTCTTTTTTCTTTCTTATTTTGTAATAGTTCGTATTAGTTTAGATAGATAGATAGTATTTAATGAGGGAGAAATGCAAGGGGTAAAGAGGCAGATATTCCCAACCAGAAAAGTGCCCATGGAGGAAAGAAGAAGAAAAAAGAATATATAAAGAAATGCCTTCCCCCTTCATCAAGACAAGTAGAATTTCAGTAATTTATCACCTTCTCTAACATTTCAACCAAAGATCTCTTCATCCCAGATCTCATCTTTTATTTATTAGTAAATAATAAAACCTCATCATTCAGTCTTAATCAGCAAAAGTCCATTGCTGGAAATAACAAAGTAACATTAAACAAGTAAATCAGTTCCCTTCCCTTCCCTTCCCTTCCCTTCCCTTCCCTTCCCTTCCCTTCCCTTCCCTTCCCTTCCCTTCCCTTCCCTTCCCACAGTAACTTATCCTTTTCTCTAAAAATACAACAAAAATCCCTTCTTCCCATATTTTATCTTATATCTATAAGCAAACCTATAAAAGCTTGTTGTTCAAACTTAATAAAACAATTCCATTACGAGCTACCAGAAAATCTTAATCTTTAAACCCTTCAAATAACATCCCATAAATTAATTTCTTATCATTTTCTCTTCATCTCCTCTAAGAAATTCCTTTGCAAATTTAATACTTTCTTTCAACATCATAACCCATCACTTTCTCTAATCATATAACAAAAAATCTCTTCTCCCCGTATCTTACCGAACAGCAAATCTTTAAAGCCTCATCATTCAGTCCTGGTCAAGAAAAATCCATTAAAAACTACTAGACAAAAAAACATCATATAATTTAGCCTTGATCAAACAAACTGACTTTGTAATCCTTCTTTCTGGTTTCAAAAGCCTTGATGTTTATTCCTTTTAAGTAATATCCCAAAAGCTGATTTCTTTTCATTCTCTATCTTTTCTCAGAAACTCCTTCATAAGTGTAACACATCTCTTTTGTAATCCAAAATAAGAAAGTTGTCCAAGTCACTCTTCTAGGTTGAAATCTACATATCCAAGTCACTCTTCCGATTTATTATTTGTATGTCCCTTTTAGCTCTTAAAACATCAGCCCGTTTCATTTGTAAGTCCTGTGTAGCATCTTCGTCAATATCATTCTTGCATTCTATCATTTTTAAATCCATATACAAAACAGCCTGATTCTCAGTTGTATCCTCTTCTATCTCTTTAAAACCCATTTTTATAGTATCAGACAATCTTAAGAGAAAGCTCTGAGTCCGTTGTTGCCAAATATCCTTGAAATCTTCCAGAGTTAAAATACTTTTCTCCATTCTATATTAGTGGGTCTTCTCCTTTAACTGTAATCTTTAGTTCTTTCTGGTTGCCTCTAGTAACCAGCCTTCAAGGTCTCCACTTTTATCATGTTTTTCTCTAATCCATACCATTTTCCCATGGAAAGATTTCTTACACTTAACTTCAAGATCTTCATATATATTTTAATAGGATTTTAAACAAACCACAGGATGGATTCTTATAGTTCATTTCAAAATCTTATTTCCAGTCAATCAAGCCCCTTAGTCCATTTATAACTTTCCAAAATCAATGTTATAATCATCCTTTTGCTGCTTATTTCTAAATAATTTTTTTCTTTAAGTTCTTAAACTTACGTGAAACTTCTTTAGTTGAGGATTGAAGGAATCACCCAATGAAATAAAACTTGTCTTTCTGAAGGTTCTTAGTATCCAAAAAGCAATTTACAAGCCATTTTCAGAAGTGATTAAGAAAGGAAGTGGGCAAACCCAGTGTCTTTTTGAAGCCTTCGAACCACGGCTTGGGCAAGCTGACTCTCCCAGCTCTCAGATCTCTAAAACCCACCAGAGACCACTGTTTTATGGTCTTGTCACAGGGAGCCTGGGTAAGGAGCCCTATGGGTGATCCTAAGTCTTCCCCTTTGTCTAGGGAGGAATTTCGAGGCACCAATCCGTTCGTCAGCTCCTCATTCTGCCGCAGTTGTTGGCTCCGCTGAAAGTGAAGTCATCTTCAGTTTGCCATTGCTTCCCCAGAAGTCCCATGGAGGCATAAGCTCACCCAGAAAGAGCTGAAAGAGGAAGAGAAGAAATGCAACAAGGGATGCAGGGCACCTCCTTGGCATCTCGGATACACAACCAAAGCTCGCAGGGCACTACACACAGAAGACCTTCCCAATATTTATGAAGTGCTCCTAGAAGTGTTATTAGACTCATTACTTCAGGGTAGGAACATACATCCTTTGTTGCACATCCTTGGACAGAAGCCTCCTCATTATAAGCTCCAGCTGTGGGGGAAAAAATAGAAAGAATGAGCATCTTTGAGATTTTATTATGAGGACATTATAAAGCAATGATAGTTTTCCTCTTGAAGGATCCCCCCAAAGTAGCCACTCTTTGGCAAGATCTTTGCACCACGCTGATGGTTAAGTCCTTATATCAGTCATGAAGCTACTGCCCTCTTGTCAGCCCTTCAGAATAGACCAGACTAGGAAACCAAAGTCATGCATGCTAATACTACTTTTATTATAAGGTTACAGTAACAGAATCTTGCAAGTCTGAATGCGCTTCCTCTTCCCTCCCTTTATCTTCATGAGAACTAGGGAGGATCTTTCTTTCATTTTCTCAGGTTACAGTTCTCCCCCAGATCAGATTTCTTTTACCTGAATATTGTTTTGTTTGGAGCATTCCCTGCTCTTCCTCAGGATTATTCCTTCTGCCCATTATACCTCTAGATTTAATACATATTTTGGGATGTTGGAGAACTCTAGCACACTTTTTTTTGGTAGTGGAAAGTTTGTGATGAGTGTGCATTTTCATACTGCTCTGAATGGTTACATAGCTGACAGACACTGTTCCAGTGAAGTATTTATCAGCTACACTGGAATCCTTTTCTCAGTATGAAGATTGTGCAAAAATGCACTTGCCTGGGAGATTTGCTTATTAAAAAAGTATGTACCATACTTTGTACGTACCATGTATGTACCAGCAGCTTAAAAGGATAGGCAAAGTTGCACCTAAAAGGTAAGGAAAATGTCTACAGATATATGCATTAGAAAGAGAAATGTGTGAGAAACAGTACTGACGTTCCTGCAGATTCCCACCATCTCAAAAATTACAATTATTTGATCAACTGAAGAAAGTGGATTTCCACATCATGATGTGCTAGTTGACTATCTACAAGCACAATAAGTAGATGTTTAATTACAAGCAAAATAGGTATTCTTTTAGGAGACAAATTGGTTATTTTTGACTTAGAAAGAACAGTCTTGTAAAAAAATAGGCCCATTTGCAGGACACAAATGACCCAGACATTACATCTCCCAGTCAGTTGACCCATCTTCATGAATTCTACACAGGATGGCTGGAGTTTTGTGTTTGCTGGCCATTTTTGCAGGACCCCCACTAGCCAGTGTAAGGGAGGATGGAAGTCTGCTGCTTCCCATCTCTCTTCCCCTTTTTCCTGTTGGAATGGCCACCTCCCCTGATAAATTTGGAGAGACCCTATCTAACCCTTCACTCATTCTGGCCCATTTCCTTGAATGGCTGTGGGGAGGTAGCAACTGAAACAACTACAGAGATAGCTTTCCTAGAGAACCCCATTTTTGTGAGGCTTCTCTAGGATGTCATCTCTGTTTCCACAGTTGAAGGCTAGTTAACCATGCCTGACTTAGACAGCCCTTCCTACGGCTTCACTGAGCTGGGCAAGTTACTTTAGCCTAAAAGAAAACTAAGTCTGTCTGGGGCTCATATATCTATATGTATCTGTCCATATACTGTCTATTTTTTTATTTATCCATTCAGGGGTGTCAGTAGGGTGGGTCAAAAAAAAGTCAGAATGGAGGCCAGAACCACATGATGGAAGCCCCGGGACTTCAGTTACATGGTAATGGATGTTTCTGGATCCATCCTGCAGTTGGTCTCTCTCTCGCCCCCCATGTTTTTATTTTTATTTTCCTCCTTTTCACTTTTTAATTATTTATTTTTAGTTATCTGTTTTATTTTATTTTCTCTTTCCATTGTGTTTCTTCCATTAAAGGAAGAAAGAAATTCTACTCACATGAATGCAGGCCAAAACACACATAGACACACTGATTCTCTTTGCCAAGACAGACAACTGGATGAGCTGGTTGTGGAGAATCCCTACTTTTATGTATGATTGTTAGCATACCATTCCATTGGGTTCAAGTTCCTCAGAGTTTGGCATTGCAGAAATCAATCCAAAGTTAGCAAACATTTTCATGGCCACTGTCCCATTTTAAATATCAAGCTCTTTTGCATCCTGGCTTCCATAAGTCCCAGAAAGGACAGGAGTGGTAGTCCCAAGGTCTAAAGGCACAGCCGTGCTTTCTGCTTATCCCATCAACAATACAGGCCACCACTTCTTCAGTGCAGGAATAGATGACGCCTCATTTCACCTGCTCCACCCACTTCCAATCCACCACAAATGTACCCTGCCCCATTGTAATGGCTTGTGGGAAAGATCTTGGGAGACGGGGCCAAGAAACACTGCCAAAGGAATGGTCAGATAAGAGACAGCATAGCCCACAGCTGGATAGTGGGTGGGGCAAGAGGCTCAGAAGAGAATCTCCCTAGTTTCTCAGGCT
The DNA here is from genome assembly GCF_059951505.1 of Python bivittatus. Classification (NCBI taxonomy): domain Eukaryota; kingdom Metazoa; phylum Chordata; class Lepidosauria; order Squamata; family Pythonidae; genus Python; species Python bivittatus. Next base: position 5,275,024 of record NW_028277054.1, read on the forward strand.
GTAAAGGAGATGAGGAGAGAACTGTACTTTCAGACTTGCAAGATTCTGTCAATGTAGCTTTACAATAAAGTAGAATTAGCTCATCTGGTCATGTTTCCTGTCTGGTCTACCTAGTAAGACTAACATCAATCTTGCAAGCCTAAAAGTACAATTCTCCCCCCATCTCCTTTACAGCCTGAAAAACTAGGGAGGGTCTCTTCTGAGCCTCTTGCCCCATCCACTGTCCAGCTGTGGGCTATGTTGTCTCTTATCTGACTATCCCTTGGCAGCATCTTTTGGCTCAGTCTCACAAGGTCGTTCCCACATACCATTACAGATATCAAGGATCAAGAGGTGCTGACATACCAAAAGGTATGGACTAGGAGCAGACTGAGGGTTGTCCATGTTTTCGAGTTTCAAGCTGAGTTGCAGGGAGGTGGGGTGGAGGGATTCCCTTGCTTCTCAAAACTAGCTTGATGTGATATGATGTAATAGTATGTGGGAAAGACTTTGGGAGACTAGGCAAAGAGCTGCTGCCAAGAGAATGGTCAGATAAGAGATAGCATAGCCTGCAGCTGCACAGTGGGTGGGGAAGAGGCTCAGAGGAGACCCTCCTTAGTTTCTCAGGCTGTAAAGGAGACAGGGGAGAAATGTACTTTTGGACTTGCAAGATCCTGTCAAGGTAGCTTCACAATAAAAGTAGACTTGGCTCATCTGCTTGTGATCCCTATCTGGTTTACCCCATGAGGCTGACACCCATGTTCTGAAGTTCCCCTTCAAAATGGATGCCTTCTTTCGGGACCCATCTTAAGCCCATCTGAGAGGATGATCTGCAGTGCTCACATCCCTCTATGACAGCCCCAATTCTGACGGGCGACAAAGTTTGACATCACCCTTCCCTTCTAATGGCTGGTTACTGCCCTAGCCGCCATTTCATCCTGGGTTGCTGGACTGCCATGTTTTCCTCTTATTGACAGCTGCTATTTTTATTAACTTACAGTTGATTCAGCAATAGCTTGCTCAACTAACGAACTTTCCTCACCCCCACCAGAAGTTTATGCTCCATTCAACCTTTACACCTCCATTGGTGTCCTCTTGGTGTCTGCTTAAGCTGGGTGAAACATGCTCCCCTTCCTTTCTCACTCCCTGCCCGCAGTACTGCAGTTTCCCTTCCCTGCCTTATGCAAAGGTACATTGAGTTGAATTATTTACAAGGAAGAGGCACTGAATTGCAACCATCTGACTGGCATCAGTGAAGTTCTGCCTCAGAGTATTTTCCATGTGCAGCAGTGAGACTGTAATAGCCTCCATTACATTCCTCAGGTTGTGCACAAGTCTTAGCAGTGAAACTGAGTGAAGGACTGGCTGTGAAACAGAAATGAAATGTTGGGATTTACCATAAATAAATACATAAATAATAAAAAAATTTTTTAAAGCAGTCTGCTCATTTAAAAATTTCATTTGAGATCCCTTGTATCAATGGATGTTGGCTGGTTGGGAAGATTATATATTTTTCCTTAATATAATATGAGAAAGAACTCAGACTGGTAAATATGTTCTTCAACTTGGTTTCCTCCATTTATCACAGATAAGAAGGAACAATGAATTTAATTGGTGAACTTCTGGAAAACTGTTCTCTACAGTTAGAAGGAACATTCAATCCCTTTCTTTCTCTTACCACTTTCCCTCCAGTATTTTCCATGTATGGAAGAGCAAAAGAAAATAATTTTTTTTTCTACATAACATTCGTAGTAAACACACTCCACTGAAAATGGCAGAGTATGTTGACATTACTTGAAGTCAATGATGTAATTCACCTTCAAGAATTTTGAATTATCCCTTGATGCTTGAGATACAAAATGATGATAAAGTTGACTGTCAGCTAAACTGAATACATGTTTCTCTCACTATACGAAGTACATATACAGAGTCCCAGAAAGACAAAATGTATTGTTTTCCACACTCCACCATCTTCATGTCCTCATTTCTACATTGTCCTCTGGAGATAAAACACATTTGGCATTTTAGAGATGTTACTGCAGATGGGAGAAGTAAAATGGTTAAACAGGCACAGAAGCAACCAAGTCATGCAATAATTAATTAAAATCCCCCTTTTAGAAGTTCAAGATTAATATCAGTTTTTTCTAGGGATGTATCCACAACATTTCTACCAATAGTTTGAAGGTTGGAGGGAAGAGGAAGAGACTGAAAACATGGATATCAGAAATTAGCTCAGCTTTTGAATAGGAAATATGACTCTTCATAAGGAGATATTCAGCCCTTTAGATGAGATTCTCTCCCAGCCTTTTTATTACTGATTGAGACCAGTTTTCTCAAATTCCAAGCTGAATGGAAGCCTGTTAATATATTGGAAGAACCAATACAGAGTATCCTGGAACTTTGAACAAAACCAGAATTCCCTATTTATAATGACTGGTTTATGACAGTTAGTTTGGTGTTGTGGTTAAAGGCATTGAATTAGGAGCTGGGAAACTGTGAGTTCTAGTCCTGCTTTAGGCACAAAAGTTGACTTTGGGCCAGTCGCTCCTTCTTAGTCCTAGGAAGAAGGTGTGGCAAATATGGCCCAGAAAATGGCATAACCTGTTCCTGCAGTCACCAGGAATCAAGACTGGCTCAAAAGACCATAATAACCGCAATGGGATGTTTTGAACCTGAAAGAGACCCACATTTTAGCCTCCTGCCTATCCCTCAGCTATCTGGTTGATGATTAACCTCCTCATTCATTTACTGAGAGTCTGTTAGTAAAAACCTGAAACAAGCAGAGAGATAAATTGTGTTTGAAAGGGAAAGCAAGCCAATTCTGTAATCTCATTCCTTTTTGAAGAATCTCATTCAAATGTAACATAGGAAAAATACGTAGGGAAACACAAGAGCTTGACGCTATCAAGAGAACTTCCTGTGGTTTTTCCCAACCTGAGAATTATGAGCCTTGAAATCCTCCCCAGTGGGATGACTTGGGTTGGGAAAGTCTGATTTAAAGGTAAGTATATTTTGGAGGACTCTTTCTGACATTGGTCTTGGTTTTCTCACAAAGCAGCAACCACACCCACGTTTCTGGTTCCCAAATCTTCCCTCCCATCTATGGTAGTATAATCAAATGTCTGCTACGCATCAAATCATGTTAAAACATATTTGCACCTATTGAGAGGTATAAATCTTTAGATAGCTTAGAGGCAGCAATGTATTTGCATGACCCAATACTTAATGCTGTGACCCTGGACCAGGGACAATTAACATAAGCCCAACAGTTGTCTTTCTAGGAAGGAGGAATGGAAGGGAGTAACAAGCAGTGTCAATGTGAACATTGCTGTTTATGATATCATGATAATACCAGGAAGGATACTCCAAATGTAAAATATAGCAAAGAGGTCAGTTCAAAAGCTTCACAAAGCATTCCAGGGGAAGGGTAGCAATGTAATTGTATTAGTCTTTTTATCTTTCTCTTTCCAATGTAATTGATCAAATGTATATAACATGGGGAATTTTGCTTCAGGCTCTCTCCTGCTGCTGCTGGCAGGGAGCCTAGTGATCACTGGAAGGGCATTCTAATAAAGTATACTTTCTTGCATCTATCTCCAAATGCTTTGGTTTCTAATGTAGGTGAGCAGTTTTCTCACAACCCGTCCCAGAATTAAAAACAAAAAATGAGACAAACCAAAGATTTTTGGAGGTATTTCTAGCAGTGGAGTAATCTGCCTCTCCAGCTATGTGTCCTTACCCATGGAAGAAGCCTTCCTCTACTGCCTATCTAGGATCTCAGTGTTGAGGAGCAATACTCACCACCTGTCAGTAAGACTGAAGAGATGAGGTAGAAGAAGAGGCCAGCAGCCACTGTGCTTGCAGAGCGAGTCAACAGCCTTTCCTGAAGCCAACTATTGAATGTGCTGAAGTTTATAGAGATTGTAGTGTGGCTCTCCTGTGGGATGTCTTTGAACAATTCCCTCAAGTGGGTGGGATGGAAGACATGAGTGATCACCACATCCCACACAGAGTAGACTAATATCAATTTGCACAATGAACATGGGAAAAGGGACAACATCAACAGAGAACCAACAATTTAAAGAACCCAGAGGGTTATCTAAATTAGGCAAGAACTGGTTCCAATCATAACTAGGGGACTTGTAGAGGAAGTCTGTCCCTCCTCTTTATTTTTTTATTTTGGAGGGGAGAGTAATAGGATGTTTAATATATGCCGACATGTCCAAAGTGAGTCAATGATGGTGGCTAAGGATATTATTATATTTCATTCATTGAGAAATAACACAGTACCATCATTACTACTACTAACAATAACAATAATTTTATTGCCTCACTTCTTTGAGCATTGTTGTTGTTGCTGTTATTCTTTACCTCTGTTCGGGGGGGGGGGCGTCCACAGCAAGCTGAGAATTCATCAATATGATGAAACATGTATCATGATCTCATGAAGCATGAACTTTTCGTCATTCTGATGAAATGTTGGCTTGATGACCCAATGTCTGGAGGTTGTTAGGGTCTTAATGAGAAGAAACAAGCTGGGATTGAATCCCTGAAAGATGGAAGTGTTGGTTGTTCAGAAACCATTTGATATTTTGTCTGCTTCAGGGACAACTTTGGATAGGGAGGCACTTCTACTGAAGGAGTAGGTCTGCAATTTGAGGTTCTCCTAGACTCACAACTACAGTTGGTGGACCAGTTGCAGCCCTTCCTGGAGCACCATGCCCTGACAATTGTTCTCCATGCCCTTCTCACCCCTCATATTGATGATAGTACATGGCTACTCAGAAGTTGCAGTTAGTACAAATTGCATCAGTTTCTGAGTACTGAGTTCTGAGAACTGCCAATACCATAGAACAGTGTTTCTCAACCTTGGCAACTTTAAGATGTGTGGACTTGGACTCTCAGCATGCTGGCTGAGGAATTCTGGGAGTTGAAGTCCACACATCTTAAAGTTGCCAAGGCTGAGAAACACTGCCATAGAATGCTGGTTTTGTGAGATCAGCAATGGTTACCACTAGGCTGCCACATAAAACTCAGAGTGCTTGTCATAATCTATAAAGCTCTTTACGATTTGATCCTTAGACATCTGAAGGACTGCCCCCTCCAGGTAGAACCAACCCATCCAGGTCATTCAACCAGGAAGGGGATGTTGAGAGTGCCCCTCAAGTGAGATTAGAGGAGAGGGAGGTAGAACATGCTGTTGCTCCCCATATGAACATTTGTGGAGCATCTGAACTCCAGAAGTGCAAATGGCACCCTCCTTAACTATACACTGAAGGGCTTTGCCAACAGAACTCTTTTGCAGAGCTTTTAATGGAAGAGAAAGAAGGACGTTGCTATGGGATGTTGGATTTTGTTAGGGGTGGAGATTTTTGTGTGCTAAATTTGTATGGCTTTTTGAAATGGTTTAATGGGGATTTTTGAGAGCCAGTAGTAGTATGAATGTAGTAGTATGAATATTAAAGATGCAAAATACAGCACTTAGCAATAAAAAATTTGCCCATCTGTATATGAGGAACTCTCCATCTTCACGTCCTCAGGATTCAATGAGACCAACTCTCCAGTATGCTCTCAAAGAATTACAGCTTCAAGGTTTTTTTTTTTTTTATTGTTCTCACACATCTTGTGCTACTGGGTCTTTTAGTTTACTTAAGCTATTTTGGAGGGCTTTAGTTGGTTTGTGTGCTACAGAGATGCCATGTGGTTGTAGTTGTCTGTTGGTGGTTTCTGAGATGTGTCTGATGTATGGCAGTGGGATCCTTTTCATAGCTTGTGTTGGTTGTGTTGTAGTAGGTTGAGTGGTCAGGCACTTTTTGATAAGAGACCCAGTAGCACAAGAAGATAAAGCAGGAGTCATCTACAACAGACAGTGTAAGGACTGCAACAAACACTGTGTAGGACAGACAGGCAGAAGGCTGGAACAGCACATACATGAACACCAACTAGCAGAAGACATGATGAAAACTCCTTAATCTCACAACACATGGACAGACTTAACCATAGTTTTAACTGGGAAACTGTCAGCATTTTAGACCAAGCTAAATCCAAAAATGCAAGAGAATTCTTGGAAGCCTGGTATTCCGGCAAGGCAGCAATCAGCAGACACATAGAGATAAACAGCATCTACACACCATTCAAAAGAGACAATAGAAAAGAAAACAAAAGACCAGAACTTCTCCTCACCAGCAATCATCACCCAGATAATCAGAGGTTACCACCAGGCACACAATCAAGCAGTGAACAATACCCTAATCAAGGAACTACTGGAGGAACAAAATAAAACCCCCACCAACACTGGCAGGACACACCACAGTATATAAACAGAGACCAAACCCCATCCCATTCTAGCACTGAAGATCTTACCTAGCCAGGTAATGAAACATTTGCAAGAAAACAACCAAGCTCAGGGAACCCCAGGGACTCTAAAGTGGAATTCAATCAGGCCAAATCCAGGTAAGTTTCTTTCCAGGACGGTGGGGTGAGAGAAGTCAACTATCACAACAAAGTAACTCATACTCATCCAATTGCTACTCATCCAATTGCTCAAGTGCTTTTAGGGACATAGGAATCTGCCCTATTTCAAGTAGAATTACTGGTCATTATATGCCATAATGTGGTTCATTTGGTTCTGGCTTAAAGACCACTTTAACTTTTAGTTTCTTAGAGAGGAAATGGACTGCCAGTGTTTCAGACAAAGGCCCATCTGTCACAATTTTTATTATGTTTTTAGTGGAAGATTCCAAAGATGAAAATGGGATATTCTATATGAAAAACATATATTCTACTTTTTGCTTACGGAGCCGCCTCTTTTTCTTTTCTTTTTTCACATTAACTGAATGCAAATACATTTGAATGTCAGAGTTTGGGAAAATCCTTTTAATGAATTGATTAGATATAATATATGAAAATAATCAAAACACATTAAAAAAATCAAATGGTATGGAGAGAAAAACATACTTCTCAAAGGTAACAGTGAAACATCTTTGGGGTTAAATTACAACAGGTCTCCAATATAGCCGCATCCTTAACTCTTTAGGACTCAGATGCTTTTTCAATACAGGAAACCAAGATCAATAAAAGAAGTTGGTCAGCTGGATTCCAATGAGACCAGACAGAAGGAGGGTAACCGTGGAGCTTTCTTGAACTGACCACGAACTATCTTTAGCTTTCTCCACACTGAAGCCAGAAATTTGAAACCAGGAGTTTTCACCTGTGGCAATAGTGTCACCGAGGACAATGTCCCTTTCTGTGACTGCAGTACAACCTCTACCATAGAAGGGTTTGCTTCCACTGGCTGGAAAAGATCAAAAAGAGGAAAAGTAGCTTCAAGTAATTGCTGCTAGCACAAAGGAAAAGGCAGAGACTCTTCGACTCTTAGTAACTCTGTGGACAAGTTGATGTATTTTTTAGAGAAACACAAGAGAAGGGGTTTCCCATCGCCTTCTGCCAAGAGCTGTTTCTGACTTTCCACTTAAGCTATCCAAAGGCTAGCCAGGTCCAAACTTGCTGAGCTTTTCAGGATCATGCATATGTTTGTGTGTGTGTACATACACATGCACGCACACACGTTTGGATCTAGTCCCAAACAGTGGACAATGGCAGGACACATGATTAGCCCAATGCAATCACTAAGAGGTTCTTGTCATAGAAGGGACTGTCTGCAATTAAGTCCTCATATTACTAGGTGCTTGCGAAGAGCTACAGCCAAGACACAATTTGCAGTTGAGCTGCACAAATTCAGAAAATTAATTCTGTCTGCCAGCCAGGATTAAATATGTTATGTGAACCTAGCCAGACACTTCCTCACTCCAAATATTTTGATTTCAGTTTTACCGTCAACAAACGTCCCAGTAATGTTCACGCATTGGTCCTCTTTCTCAGGACATTTCATCAATGTGGCCTCGCAGTAGGTTTTGAATTCAAAACACCCGGGGCATTCCAAACTGCTGTTTTTCACATCTGTGTTAGATACTGTGGAGAAAGATAGGCATGAGAAATAGCTGAATCAGCAGTCTTGGAACTGAAAAGCTACATTCTTTCCAATAACAAGGAACATTTCCCTGGATATCAAAATGGCCCCTCCTCCTGGGTTTTAGGAAGTTTATTAAAAGAAAAAGGCCTTGGGGGCTGGAATGGTGTGACCTGCTCCCTCTAGCAGTAGGAGTTGTCTTTGGGTTCCGTGCATGAAATTTCCCCTGCTGTATGTTTCTACGTATTGCTATTTTTATACCTTGTGCTTCCTGCTGTTTATGTAATGCGTATTGTCTGTCTCACGAAGAGGGAAGTCCAAGAGTAAAGGATTAATTGGCAGTTCAATTCAAGAGAAAAAGCTTCTTCTGGAGGACTTTAGAAACTCAGGTCTATAAGTTCTCGTTATTGTTTTCCAAACGTTCCTAATGCCCAATTTAGCCTTGTTGGATGGAGCTTCCCTCTGAATTCTGAGGCTGACTTTGCTTTTGGGCTTCTGGCTTTGTGTGATGCTTCGTCTCCTTCTTAAGCCTTCTGTAAGAGTTTTTCTCTGACTGGTAACTCTATAGGGAATCACTGGGTTTTCCTACTCCTGACTTGGTTCATCATCCAAACAAACCCTAAACAAGGTCCAGGTTTCCAGCCAAATGTTGAAAGTACAGATCAGTACTAGAAATGTTCTGTCCAGCTTTATGCAACACACTTAACCAGGTCAGTGGTGGACGTGGTGTGCTGCTCATCTGGGTCTGAAGAAAGATGGGAATCCAAAACAGTGGGTGTGCGGGATGTATCTGCAAGTTGAACTTTCCTTTCTGGTCTATTGTGTTGTGTGAATGAAAAAACCCATTTGGTAAAGAAAAATGTGATGGTGTGGTAGTCTGGCTGAAAAAGCTCCTTGACAGAACTGACAGCCATGACTTCGTAACCAAAACTGCAGGACCAAGGCCCTGAAGTTTTCAATACGATACCTACAGATTGCCAAAATCCTGGCCCCACTTGAGCTTTTTAAATATGATTTTTAATTTTAACCCCTTAAATAGAGACCAAACCTTTCCCACCCCTACCTCAGGGGGTGTCTTTTATTTCCTCTTCATTAAGAAGGATGCCTCTGGGTCCTACTTCTTGAAAAATAAAAATACTGAATGACCACAGCCGGGGGCTTAGTTTGGAAGGCAAGAAAAAGCAAAGAGCAAGCCAGAATCCTGCGTAGTACGTGGCAGCTTGAAGGGTCAATAGGAATAATTGTGAATTTGCCTTCTGATAAAAGGGTGTTCAATGACTAGACGCATACACCACAGAAGCCGATCTCCAAATGGGCAAAGCACTGAGGCTGTTTTATGAACGCATCCCACAGATTCTCCATATTCCAAGTGTGCTCAACGCCACCCCAGTATTGGGCTTCCAGGCGTTAGCTGACCTGCTGAATTGTTATTACATGAGCTGCAATCCTTGCCTGACCCCACATACCTGCAGGAATACTATTGCAGTTGTCCGTGACACAGCATTTGCCATTCGCACGGATATATTTTTTGTCTCCAAATGTGAATTTTATGTCCCTGGCTTTGCATGATGAAAGGCATGTAAGGATGTCGTGTGGCGTCTTCGACCCATCTATTTTGAAGGAAGCAATATGTTAATTCCAGTAATACACCGTTGAAGCATCAAGATTAGCTGCTTTTGGAAAATAACCAAGGGGTAAAATCTCTCTGCACTTAAGAGGGAGAAAAAACAGGTTGCTTGATCTCCCATCTGTAGTTGGGGCCCTGGAGAGATGAGGAGACTTCCTCCCTCCACCCTAGTTTGTACAGCTGCTGCTTCACCCTCCCACTATGGCAAACTCTGTCTGCCTCCTCTGGTTGCACCTCTCCACTCTCCCTCCCTTCTTCCCCACTGCTAGCATCATGTTCCACTCCAAATGTGAAATCCTTTTTTTTGCAGGGAACGTGGGCTACATTTAACTTGGAGTTGGATGGATTTTGTATTATGGCTTATATGGCAATGCCACACAGGGAGTGTGGAGACCTGGAGGAGGACTAGTCCCACTAGTTAGCCCAGGTTTGCATCCTGATCAAACAAATCATATCCCGAAGGTTGAGGGCTAGCAATTATAGTACCAAAACACAAAAAGCATAATGAGAAAAATCTGCCCTCTTATAGGCCCATTAGTCTTCTGAGTGTGCTTAGCAAATTATATGCCAAGCACCTAAACTGTATGCTTCAAGATTGGAAGGAAATTGGCAATGAGGATTTGCATAGGGATGGTCAACAATAGATCATATTCTTGTTGACCATTTCATACCGAATTATGTTCAGAAAATGACATCCACTAAATACATGGATTCTTAAACTTCATATTTGCCTGTGTCTACAACTATTTTATGGGAGAAACTAAAACAACCTCTTTATTGAAGTACTGAAAGGTCCCTCTTTTTTTTTTTTTCCAGAACTGAATAAAAAGTAGGGTTGTTGTGATGTATGTATGTA